>NC_056741.1:1686318309-1686570809 GCF_019279795.1 Protopterus annectens
ACGTTACTGGTGGTAACAGACCTATATTCAACATTTGCTTGCTGATATATGGTTTCAAGTCCCAGCCTTTCCAGTTCCAATATTACCTACTCCATTATTTTTCTACATCATGAAAGGAGACTTAATGGTCTGTATGACTCTGGGTTTGCCCTACTCCCCTTTCCCTTAAAGACATGTTTAATAAGTGCAAGTCTCTAATCTTGGGGAATCTGCCCAAATTTATATGACCTAGTAAACAATAGATATAACGGTACTGTAAGTTCTTGCTGAAGTGTTTTCGGGTCATTATTACTAATTCCGTCTTCTCACTGTGGTTTGTTTGGGTATAGTTTGCCTTGTTCTTTTTCAATATAATCTAATTTGGCTTCAGTATCTGACATTACTTGGATGTCACCCCCCTTTTGTGGAGTGAAACTGTTTTGCATAAGGCTTTGTAAATATATTTATAATCTGTTGTGTCCGAGAATAAATTTTAAAATCTACACAAGTTTATCATTTTTTATGTCTTTACCCCTTCCACATCTTAATTATCGATAAAATTATTTTGTATTATGCTCAATGTCTTTATCTAATTTTGTTTTCAAATGTTTCTTGATCTCATCTCATACTATGCTTAATTTGCTTGTCCAGCTTGTTTATCTCAGTTTTCAAAGTTGTAGTTCGATCTCTTTTTCATTTCTTATATTTTTTTGCCTCTCACCTTAATCAATTTTTGTGTCTTATGGAAATATATCCTTAATGCTGTGGTATGTGTGTGTGTGTGTGTATATGTATATATATATATATATATATATATATATATATATATATATATATATATATATATGGTTTACAGTCAAAATGTCAACATTCAGTTGCACGACAGCCTCCTCCTCGAACATGGTAGGAGTGACAGTCGGAATGTCGATGTTCATGTGTACGTCCATTCAGAAGGACGTACACAGGGCAGGGACTCAAAGCATGGCTGGCAATAGGAGTTGCTAACATTAAGATTGACAGAAAGTTGTCGCTCTTGTTGCGTTGACCATACAACCTACTTAATATGTATCAGTCGAGGATATTTGTCACGGAAATCACTGTTCGCGGATATGATTTTCGTTCTTTTGATAGTAAACATATATATATATATATATATATATATATATATATATATATATATATGGGTCTATATGAGTTCATCGGCAGATCAGAAGAAAGACGGCAGAAGATCGACAGCGAGAAGACCGACAGTTCACAAGCACGACACCTCATGCACTCCACACCACAACAACAACAATTAACAAACAAAACAAATCCCCACTCCAAAAACCACACACACAACACAAACAAACCAAAATCCTAACAAACCAACACTAAACCTTACATACACAACTATCTACAACCCTAACCCAAACCCTAACCCTAAGGTCCGTCACTATCGCACACTCACCTAACCCGCGCCCTAACCCTAACTCACTTAACCCACCCCTAACCCAAAAAATATCACTACTACACACTTACCTAACACGAGCCCTAACCCTAACTCACTTAACCCACCCCTATCCCCATAGACCGTCAACATCGCACACTTACCTTACTCGCACCCTAACGTCCGTCACTACCGCATACATACACATCCTTTCCCCATTTCGGTGTTCTCAGCGTCGGTGTTTTCATCCGTCGGTCTTCTCGCTGTCGATCTTCCGCCATCGATCTTCTGATTTGTCGATGAACTCATATAGACCCATATATATATATATATATATATATATATATATATATATATATATATATATATATATATATATATATATATACATATATATATATATATATATATATATATATTTTTTTTGCATTCAAACAATTTCTCTTTCAAAATTTTCTATATTGCTTTTGCAGTTTTTTTTTCCACTGAACACATCACTCCAATTGGTTTTACATAGTGACTGTTTTGCTTCCATATAATCTGTTATTACTCTTTTGTACATTGGTTTAGATTTCAGTTTGGAAGAATTAGTTTGCAACAAATTAAACTTTATAACCCCATCATCACTGTACACACCAATGCTGGTAAAATGTAACATTATTTACCAGTAATTCCTTTAGGAACACAAAAAATGTCTAGTATGTTACATCCCTTGGGGGGGGTTGTTACAATTTAAAGCAATCGTTTCTGAACAAACGCTGTAAATAATTTCCTTACTAATATTATTGAATTAATATTATTCTAGTCTGTTTATGGTAACTTTAAGACCCTAGCCACTATTATTTTCCCTGTTGTGTTTTTTTTTGCAAGAAGTATATGAATTCCTTTAGGTCATCAGCACTTGACTTTAGTGATCTAGGCACTCCAAGCATTGTTGTATGTTCCAGGGATGTCTTATTGGTGTTTGAGATGATAGGAGGTACTGCTAGCCATGCCAGAAGTAGGGCAGTGGATGTGTGACTTGTGCCAGCACAGCTAGCTGGAATTTTGTTAAGAATTTTATGTCATTTGTATATTAAACTGATTTGTACAGATGCTTGTGTGAAAATGTATTTGTGATGTTTGCTTGTGTTAAAATGTATCAACAGTGTACCCTGCTGGAATGAAAATAAATGTACAAGTATTTTTGTAATCAAATTAAATGTATATGTTTTAACAGAGGATACTAGGGCAGCAGAGGTTAACCAGCAAGCTTACTTTAAGAAAAATAAGGGAAATGTAAATGAGCTGTTAAAACATTAAAATGGCATCCCACAGGGTTGAATAGGACCGGAGATGGTGGGTCTAGAAGACACCTTTGTTCATTAGCTCAGTAAAAAGAGAGGAAGCCACAGGCACTGCCATAAAGATTTAAATGTGTGCTGTAGCCATATATGCTAAATTCCTGTCTCAGCTTCAAAGGGGGAGACTGAGAGAACCTAGAGTCAGATGACCAGATGAGGTCATTCTGGAAGCCATCTTGGATATTATATTTTACAGGGAGTAATCTCTGAGTATTGAGTATTCTGGTTTGAGGGACCTAACTAGAAAGACTGCTTATGTATTTCATTGTGCCTTGCTCTATCAAGTAAGCTATTAGGGAACAGTTATTCTCCTAGATACAGTCAGGAATATAGTGAAGCTTAGTTTAGAGATTGTTTTTCTTTATTTCTATGAATCTGTCCTTGTTATTTTCAATATTTCCTGTGATTTGAACTCTGTGGTTTACTGTAAATATATATTTAGCATTTCCTTGTTCTTTTATTAATTATTATCAAATATATTTAAGCATTGTTGCTGGTCCTGTTCAGAAAATATTTAAGCATTGAGAGTGCTTATATTTATTTGATGACACTGTGTGGGCCATTCCAGAAGGCTTACCTGTCTTCATCAGCTACTACCATTTGTATTAATATTAATATCATACAGTAATTAGATATCCTTTGTTAAGGGCCTTAGAGTAGTTGATTGTGTTTGGTGGTGTTGATAACTACCTTAACTCCGGGCAGAAGGGGACACAGCAGGTAAATCTGTGCCACCCTTTCCCAGGTGTGTGTGTGTGTGTGTGTGTGTGTGTGTGTGTGTGTGTGTGTGTGTGTGTGTGTGTGTGTGTGTCAAATCTCACAGTCTGTGTGTCTCATCTAATTGTAACAGGGACATCAAGCACTGGGCTTACAGAGAGGATGCTGGAGGTCTTGGCTTGAACACTCTGCTGAGGATCTAACCCTACAGCTGTATCAGTGGGAGTGTTATAGTGGACCTGGATGGAGACAGATAGAGAGATCCAGACCCCAGACTGAGGGTGTTCCCTGTGTGCTCTTAAGGAGAATTGTGCTTGATGCATTTATTATTTTATATTATTTAATGCATGTATCTTGAAATACCGATTGTATCCATTTATATTCTAAGTGCATAACCCTCTCCAGTGTCAGTGGTGAGGATTCAGGCTCTTTGATTACTGGCCCAGCATGGGGACATCACAGTGTTATCACTAAACATGTAATAATCACAGATCTTATAACCATCTTTAATCCCTATCAAAGCACCTCCACCTGATTTTTTGTTAGAATGTCTGTTGCAGTAAAAACTTTATACCATGACAGAACTGGTTTCAAGTCATTGTTCTTTAATCATGTTTCACAACCAATAACATTAATCTTGTGGGGACATGGCAAATTTTCCAGTTAAAAAAACTTTATTGTTAATACAATTAATTAGCATTAACAACCATCAGTGATGCATCAAATGTTGCTATCTGTGAACTATTAAATGTTTGACCTGGCAAAACTCCCGTCTTGTCTTTGTCAAATATTGCAAAATATCTGCTGTAAAAATTCCCCTTACTGTTAATGAGTTTGTGGATGGAATTAATTCAGTAAATGTAGAATCTGTACCAAGGAGATATATAAAGAAAAAATGAAGTAGGCATGGAAAATGATTTGTGTAGAAACATTAAATAGGTGGGTGAGAAAAAGGCATACAAGTAGAAGAGATCTGTGAAGAATTAGTTAGAGTAATTTGGAAAAAATGCAAAAAAGTGAAATAAAAAATGGTGTACGATAACTTTGTTTAATGCAGATTATACCATTCTAATGAACTACTTCAGAAAAGATTAAAAACGTATGCATAAAGCATGTGGGAGAGGGTATATTTGTTATAAAGGATAGACAGAGTAAAGAAATGTTATGAGCAAACTGGCTTTTTTTTATTTCTCCAAGTCTTTTGGGTTTCTAATACCATGACGGGAATGAACCCCATTCCTAAATCAAACTACAATTAAAGTTCATGAAATTAGTATTGTTTCAGTCTTTGATGTCAGACAGAAGTGCTCTTTGTAGCACCTGCAATGTGCCCAGTAATGACTCCTCCTGCAGTTCGTATGGGGTTAATACGATTGTAGATTCTTTTTTATATGACCCATTGCTCCTACTATTATTGGAACTGTCTGGGTATCTTTCTTCCACACTGCTCTCATTTCTGCCTGCAGATCCTGATATTTTATGACTTTGTGTCTCTGTATGCAAGACCTGTAGTCACTGGGCATGGTGATTTCAATGATCAATGCAACTTTTGTCTTCTTTTCTTGGATCAATATATCCGGTTTTCTAGTATCTATCTTTTGAACTGTTGGTAATGGGTAATCCCATGTGATATAAACATCATCATTTTCTATGATGCTTTGTGGCTCATGTTTCCAGTGTTTTTTAGCCACTTCAGTAACATAATGTTTGCACAATCTCCAGTGCAACAGTCTTGCCACATTATTATTCTTTTCAGTATACAGTCTTCTGCCATTAGTATGTCACAACCAGCAACAAGGTGTGTGACTGTTTCCAATTCAGTTTTACAAAACCTACATTTGTCTGTTTCTCTCACATGTTCAATGGACTTTGTAAACCAGCATATGCATAGCCCACTATCTTGGGCTGCCAATATTAGCCTTTCATCTCTTGGTTTGAATTTGTCTCTCCTTAACCATTTCTGCATTCATTCCTGATCAACATGAGGTTCTTCCAGAAGTTTTCTATACTTGCAACTATAGTCATGTTTTTTTCCACATTTCTTGCCTTCTCATCTGATCCTTCACCTTATATTCTTTCTTTTGTTTTGTTGGCATATTCAGTTGCTGCCTGATATTTATCTGCTTCGGTATGATTTCCATTCCTGCTTGACACCGATATGCTTCTGCTAAATTAAGCAGAGAAGTTATCTTAGATTTATTCTCCTAATGTTTCAAAACTTTCAATACATTTGTGTCTTATGAGGTCAGCAGATATGTGTGGAGTCTCACAATTACAGATCTATACATGTAATCAGTTTCAAGGAGTTCCATCCCTCGTTTGGAATGGGGAATATATATAATCTCGGTATGCACTAATTTTTATAAATCATTTGGTGAGCATGAAGCATCCTTCTTGTTTTCCTGTCTAATCTATCCAACACATTTTGGGGCCAGTCAATATCTCCAAAACTACAAGTTAGGATAGAAAGAGCAAATTGGTTTATAGCCTGGATTTTGTTCCTAGATATCGTTGTTTTCAGAATTAATTTAAGCCTTCTAAAGTATTCCTTACTAAGTTTTATTCACATTTGTTCATGTTTTATTGTTGATCATTCATCAATTCCCAAATATTTATACAGTCCCTCTTACTCAAGTTCTTTTATTTCACATTCTTGTCCCAAACTGATGTTTTCCTAGTGCTGCAGTTTTCCTGCTTTAAAGGTTGCTTTTGCACACTTATCAAGACCAAAGGACATTCTTATATCATCTGAAAAAGTTTTGACAACCTACAGGTGTGCTTTCAGTTCCTCATCTAATGAACTATGCAGTTTTAAATCACTGACAAAGAAAAGATGAGAAGTCTTTACACTTTGTTGTTTTCTAGGAGCCAAATTGTAGTCAAGGCCTAAGCTGCTAAGTAAACAGTTTAATGGGTTAAGGGCAAGGCAGAATAGCAATGGTGACAGAGAGTCACCCTAGAATATCCCACTTTGAATTTCTACCCTTGGGATATTAATCTGCCCTTTATCATGGCTTAATTGCAAAGTAGTCTGCTACTGTTTCATGGTCACTGTAATGTAGTCAATCAGTGTAAGGTGTATCATACATTTTAAGCACTCTTTTATCCATGAATATGGGATACTATCAAATGCTTTTTTGTAGTCAGTCCATGCCATACATAGATTCCTCCCCTTTTACAGTTCTCCACTATGACTTTAGTTAACAACAAATGATCCTTTGTTCCATATGACTTTCCTTTATTGCCCTTTTGTTCTATTGCCATAATTGAGTTTTCTTCTAAATGACTATAAACTCTGTCAGCATCAATTCCCATGTATAGTTTTTACGTTGTTGAAAGGCAAGTTATTGGTCTATAATTTTTAGGGTGGCTTACAGGTTTACTCAAGTAGGAGCATTGTTTTTCCTGTTGTTAGCTAGATTGGTGACTGTTTGGGGTGTGCATATAAATAGTTCTTACTTGTGGCTAAATCTTCATGCAAAGATGTTAATAGTTTTAACCAAAGGTTAGTTGTTACATCTGGACCTAGGGTTTTCCAATTACAGGCTTTTCTTAACTTTGTTTCAATCCCTCTGGCTGCTACTTCATCCTATTTCATATTTTGCACCTTTAAACTTCTTAGTCATTCTTTAACTTCTTCTATCCATTTAGCATCTTTGTTATGTTCCACAGGATCTTTATAGGTACTGCTCCAAAATTTCTTTTACCTTGTTTCCCAATTCTCTATAAAACGTTTTTGGATCATCAATAAATTGCTTATTTTGTACTTTTCCTTTATATTTATCTGTGTATTTTCTAAGTTCTTCTGCCTGTGCTGAAATTTTTAGTTTATTTGTGATAGTGCATGATAGATTCTGGTCTGTTCTAACACTGCACACTGCTTTTATCACATCTATCTTTCTTTTTTTTTTTTAAAACAGGTTTATTGTTTTAACATACAAGAGAAATATCATAACAATTTTATACAAGTAATTAAAAATAGATATGATTATAACATTCAACAAAACGACTAAAGTATTTACAAAGACATCCACTACAATCAGATCAATTAATTAAACTAAAATACCATGCTATTGAAATTAGGATTTTTTTAACAAATTTTGTAAATTATCCCATACAATATAATAAGATGTTTTTCTAGTTATTCTTGACCTAATTGTGTTTATTTCCATATGGCACACTATATTCAAAACATTTTTAAATTCATTGAACAAAGGAGGTGTATCTGAAATCCAATTTCTGGTTATTATTTTCCTAGCCACTGCTAAAATAGACCATAACAAGGGAAGCTTAACCTTTTTAACACTTTGAGGTACAGGTGTGTTGAATAATATAAGAGATTTAGAAATAATGAAATTATCTGTAAAAAGAGCCTGCAAAAATTCATTAACTGATTTCCAGTATTCTTTTAATTTTATACAGTCATAAAACATATGAGCCCAGTCAGCATTAATTTCTACATTACATCTCTTACATAGATTATCTTTATTATTTATTTTACTCATCATCAAAGGTGTATAAAAAGATCTATGTAAAAAATTCCATGTATAAAGTCTCCAGACAATGGAAGACGTAGTTCTATAGGCAGATTCCAATATATATTGTTTATCTTGTTGATTTGGTGGGTACCCATTAATAGAAGTGAAATAATTCCAGTATGTATCTACACTGTAAAAAGTTTCTTGTCTGATAATTTTATGTATGTATGAAAGTTTACCTTTATTAGAAACTTTATGTTGTAAATTTAATATCAAGTAATCAATCAGTGTTGGAATAGATTCTTTAACTGTTATAGAAATTAGATCTATTCTATCAATGAGATGCTGTCTAAAGGTCTGAACCTCTAACCAGCAAGTTTCTCTTAGATCAAATTCTTGTTTTAAGAAATCTAGATTTTTAACTTTATTATCAGATATCAACTGATACCAGTACTTTAGATCATTATCTATATCTAAATGAGTTCCTTCAGAAGTAGATAACAAAAGCATACCCTGAGTATACATTATAGGGAATATAATAAAATTCCATTCCCTATACTTAGGGTGCATGAATATAAAGTTATGACAGCTAATAATAATATTTAATGGGTAACAAACCATATGTTTAGGTGTAATAGGTGAAGTATAAAATTCCTTTAGTAACCATAACATGGAGTTATTTACAATCATATTTGTATGTGTTAAGGAGATTTTCATGAAGTGCATACTAATTAGCTCCCAATAATCTTTCCATTTTGCGACATATGACTGATCTATTAATAAAGTAATAACTTTTACAATAGAAGAAATAGTATATAAATTAAAGTCTGGAAAAAAAATACCCCCTTGAGATCAGCTATTAGTATGTTTCTTTAATGCAATCCTAAGTCTATTAGGTGCCCATAGGAAATTTAACATTAGTGTATTCAGTTTCTTGATAATTATTTTTGTAGGTGGAAGTATTATTGATTGTATTAAGTATAAAATCTTGGGGAATATTATCATTTTAATAATTGTAAGTCTCTCCTCCATAGTAAAAAACATATTACTCCAGGTATTAAAAAGATTTTGTATATTATGAAAACAGGTATTATAATTATTATATATAATAGATTTAATATCTTTAGATAGTATTATACCTAAATAAGTTATCTGACCTGAATTGGGTACATATTTAGTAAAATTACTAATGAGAATATTTTTTGTGTATATATAGGTAGTATTTTAGTTTTTTCTTCATTGAATATTAAACCAGAAATACTTTTAAAAGTCATCATTTTATCAAATAGAGACTGCATAGAAGAATTAGATCCTGCTGATGTAATTAGAACATCATCTGCAAAAAGTTGAATTTTGGATGTTGTATTTTCATCTATTTCAAAACCCTCTATGTCAGTACTGTTTCTGATCAAATTAGCCCAAGGCTCCATTATAAAGTGAATAATAGTGGAGAAAGTGGACATCCTTGTTTTGTACCTTTAAGAATAGGTATTTTTTGTGAAACATATGTTCCTACCTTAATATAAGCCAACGTTCCTTTATATAAATGCTCAGTTAGATTTACAAATGCATCTGAGAAGTTTGTGCACTTCAGTAAGGTAAACAGATAGTCCCAACTTACTGAATCAAATGCTGAACTTATATCAAGACTAATAAGTGTTAAATCTTTCTTTTTCCTATTTGCAAAATCAATTAACGTTAAAGTTCTTCTTATATTATCAAAAGTATTTCTATTTACAATGAAGCCTGTCTGATCTATATCTATAATGCCGGGAATGATTGTCTTCAATCTATCAGCAAAAATACTCATAAACATTTTATAATCAACATTAAGTAATGAGATGGGCTGATATGAAGTACATCTAGTTGGATCTTTATTAGGTTTTAAAATTGGCGAAATAAATGTATATTGCCAAGATGGGGGGGGGGTTATTAGCTCAGTTTGGGCCAAAATAAAAACCTTATGTATTAATGAATATGTACTTTTAGAAAGGATTTTATATATCTCTGGTATAATACCGTCATTACCCGGTGCTTTGTTTGGTTTAAGCTTATTTATTTGTGTAATAACCTCTGTATATGAAATACTTTTGTCCAATAGTTTAATCTGTTGTTTATTAAGCTTTTTATTCATGTTTGTGGTTATAAACTCCTTTATTTTATCTTTAGGTTCCATGTTAATGTTATTAATGTTAATATTGTGAAAGTGATTTCTAAATTCATCTAATATTTCTGGTAGACTAGAAACATTTTTCTTTTTCCTTAGAGAAAAGATTTCTTTGATATGGTTTTGTTTATTCAACCTTTTTGTTTTATTTTTAAGTCTATGTAAGTATTTGGGGCTTATTGAGTAAGACAAAAACTTGTATTTCTCTAGAGTTATTTTAACTTTATGAGTTAAAATTTCTTTGTATTTGTCATTTAGTTTGTTTATTTCTTCAATGACTTTCTTATCCATAATATTTTCTTTATTATTATGTTTATAAGAGACTAATTTACTTTGAATATCTAACAATTCCTTATCCCAAGATTTCCTTTTATTATTATACCATCTTATACTTTGTCCATACAGATATGATTTTAAGGCATCCCAAACATAGACAATGGAGACTTCAGGAGTATTATTTATGTCTAGAAAATCTTGTACTTCTGAAAGTATATATTCTTTATAGTCTTTTAGTTGAGTTAAGTATGCTGGTATCCTTTTGATCTGAACATTGTGAGTATTTTTTATCATGAATTCAAAAACAATTGAATTATGATCAGATATAGGACATGAAATGATTTTGGAATTAATTAAATTTGTTACCATCTGGTTAGAAATAAAGACCCTATCTATTTTTGAATAAGTTTTGTATCTGTTAGAAAAAAAGGTGTATGGTAATGATTTTAAATCTATCTGATTATTAATATCATTCAAATGATAAGAATTAGCAAAATCATTTAAATGTTTTGCATTAGATGTAATTCTTCTTTTTCCTATAGTGGTAGTATCACTTTCATGTAGTATACAATTAAAGTCACCAGCTAAAATAATATCTCCTATAGAGAATGATATAATCTTATCAAGATGATGTTTCACTGTATTAATACCAATTCCAGGTATCCAATATACATTAATTAAAGTGTAAGTCTTCCCATTAATTGGTATTGTAACCATACAAAACATTCCTTTGTCATCCTGATAAGACTTAATGGTTTTAGGAATGGGCATACTTTTATTCCATAAAATAGCCACTCCTCTTTTTTTCTGAGTGTGCTCTGAACTAACCAATACTGTATATTTGTTTGTGGCTAGTTTATCAATATATTTTTTCAAGAGATGTGTTTCTTGCAGGAAGACTAAGTTGGCCTTATGTAAATTAATGTATCTTATTAGGCTTGCCCTTTTACACGGATTATTCAATCCATTAATGTTTAAAGAAATTCCTTTTAAAGATGTCATTTGGCATTTTTAAAACTTAAGAATCTTATGATCAAAATAACAAATAACAACATAAGTAATGTTACATTTCCTCCTTTAGGTATACCTTTAAATATAGCTGTATTTATTGAATCTCTTATGGGATTTTGTATAGGATCCAATTTTGTTTGTAGTGACAATGAGTGTACAAAATATATTGTGGATGTCAAAACTATATACATATAACAATGAACAAGTGAAAATAATGTAAGGATTAAACCTTGCATCCAGCCTGGAGTTAAAAACTCCAACTTAGAGTAGTATTTACCACTCAAGTTAACCCCCTACCCTAAGCAGCAGTACCTCAGCTACCACCTTATCAATTTAATACTGGTTATATTTAACTTAAATTGACAGCTTTCAATTCAATTATCTAGCAAGACAAGACTACACATTTGATAAAACAGCATCATATAAACTAAAATAAACTTTTTTTAAAAAATATTCATACTACTATATACATCTATGTAATATAATACACTTGTATTCAAATAGCATTCAAATAAACTTGATGTTAGGAACCAAGAGGAGAGAGAGAAATAAAAGACGTGAAAGAGGGAGAGAGAGTGAAAGAAAGAGAGAGAAAGTATGTAAAAATAAGTTCTAACATTCATTTAAATGAAAAACTTTGGCTAATATGGTTCAAACATTACATATATTAAGATGCATCTATTTTCTATCATGTAAATGCAGTTAACAGCTTCCCGAAAAAAAAAAACCTTGAATTGCTTGTATATGAGCATTTTTTGTCAATAGAATAAAATATTACATTTATAGAAGTTGTTATAAATCATACTGCATAGTTATGCAAATTCTCAGAAACACTTGCATTATTGTAAAAAAAAAAAAAAAATCTGCATTTTGTATGTCTATACTACTGCTTTAAAATATATCACAAGACAATTTCTTCCAGAATAGAGTTATAAAGTTATTTATGCTTGTCAATCAGATGAATTAAATGAGTTATAGTAATGTATATGTTTGGAACATAAGTTTTGAACACAGATTAGTATGCTGCAGTCAGGTAGATTTTCAAAAACACTTGAATAAATGTTTCATTTTCTATGCCTTCTAAAATAAGACATTTACTTACTACAAGAAACTGCATCATTTAAAATCATTATAATTGACATATTTTATGAATTATAACATAGATATTTAAGTAATTATATAAAATAACTGACATTTAAATGTCAAAGAGTTCATTTTCCTTCACATAGTCACAGTTGCATTAGTTCTATTTCCTGGTAGAGTGTTCTTCCTGAATCTGTGATGTGTAAGTGTGATATCTGGGTGAAAGGTCAGGTTAACTGCTTTCAGCTTCTCTGTGAGAATTCTGAGAGTTGAAGCTTTTGAAACAGCATGAGGACACTGTTCATGAAGTAGCCCACATCCCAGATTGTCTCCCTTAACATTTTGGCGGGAAACTTGTTAAAAAACTAGTGACAAACATTCATTTAGCAGTGTTAATGCATCTAAACATGACAAAACATTTGCGATGTACCCCACAGGTTACCACAGCCTCTATGCAAGTAAAATCAAGCTCAAAGTTATTAATAGGTAATAAAACTCAATATCACTGTCCCAACTCAATTCTATGCAAATCTCATTATTTACTGTGTCTATATGATCAAAAGCATTTCTATATATACAACGGAATATTACTTACTGTTTATATTAATAGAGTTAAAAATAAAACACATTATTTACTATTATTTAGTTCTAATTATTATTAGTTAAAGCATGGCATATTATTTACAAACAAGCATAAGCAGTATAATCAAGAAAGTATAATTAGGAATAGCATTTGAAGAACATATAAACTTTTTACAAGGAATAAATATGTTATTATTCTATTTATCATATTTTCATTACTCTTCTCTCCCTGCCCTCCCCCACCCTTTACCCACTACATAATCTAAATAGAATGTCATTGTTTAAACAAAGAAAAGAAGGAAAGGAGAAAAAAAAGGGAAAAAAATGTATTTAATTACTAACCTTACTTCTCTTTTTCAGAAAGAGAAACAAATTGAATAATAGTTTGTTATTAGTTCCTCAGATATTTTGACTGGTTATGAAACAAAACATTTCTTTGCACACAGAGAATAACTTTGATTAAATCTTTTTCAGACCATTTGTGGCTTTCTGGAAATGCAGGAACTATATTTAAAATGATTAAAAAGATTAATAATGAAGTAAAATGATGGGAGAAAAAAAAGAAAAAAAACATAGAACAAATCAATTGTTCTTTAGTCTCTTCTTCCTCTCAGAAGTCTTCCACGATGTTTCAGTTGCCAGTCTCTTTAATGAAGGACTAGCCCATTCTTATTTTTTTTGATAAACAGTAAAGCAGAGTCTAAGTCATCAAAAATTTTAGGACCATCAGGAAGGAAGATTTTTAGCTTGGCAGGAAACAGAAAACTGTGCTTTTTTAAGCTCCCTTATTAGTGGCAGAAAAACTTTTCTTTTAGCTATTACCAAGGGAGAATAGTCATTGTCAAAACGCACAGTTGTCTCATTAAACTTAACAGGAGCTTTAGCCCAAGCAGATTTAAGAACCATCTCTTTATCAAAAGATGATAGAAATCTAACTATAACTGATCTAGGATAGTTTTTGTTAGAGTTAGTATTAGTTATAGATCTATGTGCTCTTTTGATACCAAAAGAGAATGCTTCTGGTAAGTCTAAAGTTTTAGGGAGCCATGTTGTTAAAAAAGAAGTAATATTGTTACCTTCAATATTTTCTGGCACTTCAAAAATCCTAATGTTATTGCGCCTAGATCTATTTTCCAAGTCATCCAGCTTTGTTTGTAAGTGTGTATTTTGTTTCAGCAGAAACTCAATGTTGATTTCCTCTTCTTGGATTCTATTTTCCATGTCATTCACAGCTTCTTCTATGCCTGTCATCTGGATCTTCTGTTGTTGCAGGTCTATATGTAACAAGTCTATTTGTTTTGTAGTTTTTTCTATGAAGGTATCAATTTTAGTATCCATTTTATCCATCTTAGCAGTAAGTTGCTGGATTATAGTTATCAGAGACTGAAGTTCTTTCTTGATGCTGGAGTCCTGAGAATTTGTCTTACTGGAACTCATTTCAGACTGATAAACTGACAGGAAAATTTCCAATGTGATTTCTGACAGGAATATTGTTAACATTTCCTTTCTTTTTTAGATATAGTTCAAGAACTATATAAAACAAATATATTTAGAAAGAAAATTACTTCAAAAATTTATTTTTTAAGTAATTAATTCCTGTCAGTGTAATGAAATTGGTGGAGCTGAAGAAATCTGCTGCTATCCTGTGTTCATCCTTGGCCACGCCCCACATCTATCTTTCTGAGTATTTTTGTTGATCTATTACCTCTTCTATAGTCTTCTAAAAGTGACACTTCTTTTCTTAATTGCTTTATAGTTTTCTCAATTCGATACTTCAATGATGGTATTCGATTTCTCCCCTTCCTTTCCTCACTACCCTGTTTTCTTGTGGTAGATCTTTCTCCGTTATTAATTTAGCAGCAAAGTAATATATTCTGTTTACTTCTGTTAAATTGCATGGATCTCTATGGACAATCCTAATTACTGCATTCGTTTGTTTTATCAGACTTCTGACTTTTTGGGTTTTATTGACTTTCTGCAGACTATTTCTCTTATTGATCTTAATATATTTATCCATGTCTATTAAATCAAGCAACTCTTCTCTTAGCTCATTTTCTTCCAAACTGAGAGCACATCCCTTGTTTTCCATTTCCTATGGGTAATCTATAGAAAATTCTATAGCATCTTCCTGTGGCACCTTCTCTTCAATTTCATCCTGTGCCATCCATTGCTCTGTCATATGGGAGCTCACTGGCCTATCACTCCTCAACATTTACTGCATCAGAGTTTTCACAGTTTCCTGTTCCTTTACTTGCTGACTAATTTCAAGTGAGCATTTATACTGGTTTCCTGAGGAAGGCTCCAAAATATCTTGATATGGCACCTGACCAATTGCTTCCTGTTCCACTGGTTTCCCCTTAATTTGGATATCCATTGCTCTATCCTGTTGCGGTGCTTTCTGCATTCAATTTTCTACACTGAATCCTTCACTTTGCAGTTACTCCATAACCTCAGTTTCTATTACTTTAACTTCTCCATTACTAATCTCCTTTTCTACTTTTCCTCTTTGTCTTCTTATTTATTGTATTGTAAAGTTTTCCATGTCCGTATTCCTTTGCTTGTATTTCTCTTCAAATATCTTTGGTGCAGCTCTTTTTGTATTGGTTAGTTTTGTTTTTTTTCCTTTGCACAAATATTACACCATATTAAATTTATTTTCCTTTCCCATGACCATATTTCATCTTCAGATGTCTCCTGATCTTCCTGTTTCTCCTTACTTTGGAGACTCACTCCATTATGTTATAATTTAACCTGAGTTAGACCTTCTACACCAAATCCTTCACTTCATAGGCACTCCATAACTTCTTCTATTTTTTTAACTTCTATTTTACAAATTTTCTTTTCTACATTCCATATTTGTGATATTTTTTTATTGTGAAATTTTCCATATGCGGATGCCTTTGCCTGTATTTCTCTTCAAATATCTTTGGGACTGCCTTCTTTATATTGATTCATTTGGCTTTCTCCATTTAATCAGTATTGCAGCATATCAAATCTCTTTCTTTCCCATGTCCATATTTCTTTTTTATACTTTTTAAATATTTCTAGGTTTTGTTGTTTATATTTTCACACTTCCTTGGATACTTCATTTTCCAAACAGATCAAAGTTTCTTGATCCATATACTGTTTTTCACAAATCTGTTGTATTAATGAACACAAATTTTCATTTGAAGCTTCTGACAGTTTTTCTTACGGAACTATTTTTCTTTCCTCTAATTTCTCAAATCATTTGTATATCTTGTGTCTGGAAATTCCAAGCTTTTCTGTATAATAGTAACAATACATGATTTCTTTCTTATCCTTAATAGTCCACTCTAATGTCTTTATGGCTCTTCTTTGGTCTATCAGTTTTTGTGACTTTTGTGGACTGCTACTTCCTTCTACAATGGGGGGGGCCTCCCCCTGGACCTAGCCTGGCCCCATTGTAGGAATGTTTGCATATTTTGAGGATTCTACACTGTCATTTTTTCCAGTCCTGGCACCAGTGCACCTACCAGGATTAGGTACTTTTTTATCCTGGGTCTTGTGCACCCAGCTATCTCTTTTAATTTGTGATCTACTTCTGTCCATGATATATGCTATATAAATACAGTCTATATATCAGTGTCACATTGCTGAGATTTTGTGAAAACAGGGTCCACCTCACGAAGGTACTCACCAAGACTTGAGGATGAATTCAGTTTCAACACTAGTACTCTCCTTTGCTTGCTGACTTTTCATCTCTCCATTTGGACCCCAAACAGAGAGAGTTTGTAGATGATATTCTAGAGAAAACAATCTTATGCTAAATTGGTGGGGGAGATTATAATAGAGTAGGTCATAAAGAATCGTGGGTTATAATTCAAACTTATTGAATAGTGGGAAGGTCCATATGAGTAGTGATGTCTGTATATGATAAAGTTTAACATTATACTAAATGGATGGTTAAGTAAGAATGTAGAGACTAAAAGTGGTCTTAGACAAGGATGTCCTATTAATGGTACCATATTTATGATAATTGTGAATATAGTAGCAAAGCAGGTGGAGAAAGAACTTTTTGAAGCATGATATTTGGCTGAGGGGTGGCTATTCCTATTGTGTTAAATTATGTTGATGATTTCATTATATTCACTAAAAATAAGGAACAAGTATGGAATAGGTGATACAGTGAAGATAGTGGTAGTGTTTTTTCAATGAAGGAAATTTCACTTTTATGAATGAAATGTGGAAAAGAGGAAGTAAAAGATCAGTGGAATAAGGTTTTGAGAGAGAGAGATTAATTACATTATTAGTTGGTAGAACTTTTTTTTGATTATCATTTAGGAAAAATAGGAATCTTACTAAATCAGTCTTACCAAGTAAAGTAGAAATCTTAGGTGGTGTTAATATGATCTCAAGTATTAAGGAAAAAGAATTACTTCAGAGAGAGGTATATGGGGGTTGAGATGTAATCCTGTTAAGAAAAGTATACAATATGTCAGTGACAAAAGGAAGGTTTAGGATAATAAATCCACTAGCGTCTATGGCATCTTTAAATTTATTTTGGAGGCTGAAAAGTGAAGGAAAAAGATTTAAGTGTGGTAGATTAAGTAATGTATGAAAAATATGCATGCTTTTTGGGAAAAAATGGGAATAAAAGAGTAATGAAGAAAACAAACAGGTACGGCAGAGGCAAAATAAGATTATATTATGGAAGTTACATATAGAGGATGTAAATGTAAAATGAAGGGAAATAGTATGAAAATGGAAAATATTATATTGAACCATGGTAGGGTGTATAGGAGGAGGTGAAAATGCTAATAAAGATCAAGAAGGAAAGATTAAAGGATATGCTGCATGCACAAGACTTTCTTTGAAGGTTGAATTTAGACAGAAAATCCTGTGAAAGAACAAATGTTATACAAAGTAATGAATGAAAGGCTGTGTTTTAAATGTAAAGAAGTGGAGCTCACTTGATTTTTTTAAGTTGCGATAGTGTTAGAAAAGAATGTTTTGGAGAAAAAAAATGGAAATTGATGTGGATATGATTTTATGTGTACTATAACAATGTGAAAAGGAGAGAGAGAGAGATTGAAATGTTGGACAAGAAAATATTTGGAATTCAACAGGAGTTGTGGAAAGTAACAAGTGACAAAGTGTAATTTAATAGGAATTTTTTTCTGAAGTGAGATGTGTAAATATGTATAGATATGGGCATATAGTATGGATAATTTTGTAATAAGAGTATGTAGAATGCCTACTCATTACAAAATACTGGCAAAGATATTCATAAGCAGCCTAGTTGAAATACACCCATGAAGGACAGAATGACTTTCTGAAGGGACAAGGGACAGAAGAAAATTGGTAGACTATGGCAGAATTCATGGCATTGAGAGATGAAAGGAAAAGGAAAGGCAGGAGCAGCAATCTAGTCAGATCTCTGAAAGGCCTTTATTACAGTGAGGTTGGAATTTCTGAGAGAAATGTTGGAAAGGAGACACGTGGGAAGGAATTCATAGGGTGGATCAAAACAAAGCACAGGAACCCATAAATAGAGATCATTGCATATGGTTAATGAGGCAGGGGTGGCCACCCTCCCCAGGACTATTTGCAAAAGTTGTAGAGGATTTGAATCTGTGGCAAAAACAAAATGAGCAAACTAGGTGAAAATAGGAGAATCCTCTCAAAGTTCATTATGTATGCTGATGACCATAAGGGGTTGAGCAGGGTGACTTTCACCACTGAAAATGATATTAAAGCAATAATAAAAAGGTGCTGGAACATTTTCCCTTAATAATTTATTATTAATAATTTATTGACATTTATGACCGGTAAAATCCAACTGGGACAGGAGCCCATTTTCAGCAGAGGCCCGGGGAGAAAAGCTCCACAAACACATTATGATTGCACAGTATTTACAAGAAATTATAGTACAATACAGTACAATATAACAAAATGAGAGACTAATTGTGGGAAGTTGCAATACCAGAAAAAAAAAGAAAGTCATTTACAAGATATACAAGTATAACAAATGTAGGAAAGTAATCACCAATGCCAAGTACTTTATACGTGTAAAACAGAAAAAAACAAAAAAGTACCAAATTTTGGACCATCTGAAAATAGTAGGACAGGCTTCATGGATTGTGTACAAAAAAGATGTGTTTTTAGGATCTTTTGGAGATGAATAGTTCTGGTGTGGGTCAAGGTAAAATGGTCAGGTGGGGTCATTGTAACCAGTTCAGGTACATTGTACAGGACTCTTCATTTATTTATGGTTTTGAGACTGTGAGTTTGTTGCAGAGGTATTATTGCTCAACCACTGGGATTATTTATGTTGCTCAATCCGAGCAGTGCAGCTGTTTTTATATTGGAATTTGGAACAACTGTTCAACCTTTAAGAGTGAGAGTATACTGTAATTTATATGATACAATACAGGCTCATTTGTTCTTTTAAAACTCACAGTATTGTTTTTATGCTTTCAACCATGTTACTATGGGAAGCGGGGGGGGGGGGCAGTGAATGATCTCCTGAAATACAAGGAACTAAAATGGCAATTAAAGACTAATGCTGCTGTATTTACAGGCTTGAATGAAATTATTTCATCAGGGAGTGTTTTAAGGCTAAACTCAGTCTATTTTTTATGATTTTTTTTTTACTACACACTATTTTTATATGTACTTTACTTAACATGTGTTTTCAATTGTATTGTTCAGTATTTTACAAGTGTTTCAGAATGTTTTTCTATTAGTTTTTTGGCAATATGTTATGTTAAGGTTGCTTGGTTAATTTACTTAACTGGATGATCATGTGATTTGTAATTGTATTTAAGGAGTGATTTTGTTGACTGAGAGTGTTCTGAAGAAGTCCATATCACTGGACGAAAGGGCTGATCCTGTTTTTTGTTTTAATAAAGAGTATAGTATCATTTTTATTCTGCTCCCAGCTGTTTTCTTTTCTCTTTTACTAAAGAGAAAAACATAAGAGTTTCTAGAATTGAAATAAATAGGGCTTATTATAAAATAGGTGTGATGTTACAGGATTAACTAGATCAGAATGTGATAGGCCATACACTTCATAAATTCCTGAAAGCTGATTACTCATTGAGTTCTACAATTTTTGGTATCCCTAAGATATACAAAGACACACAAAATTCACCTCTGCTTCCCATAGTTGCTGCATCAGGTTCAAAGAATACCCTTTAGCAGTCTTTGTAGATACAAAACTCAAAAATTTTTGTAAGAAATATCTTTATATCAACAAGGCTTCTTGTGATTTTTTTAGGCAACTTCAAACTTGAATTTTTGATTAAAATAGTATGTTTGCCACAGTGGATGTTGTTGACTTGTTCTCCTGCATTCCACATAGTACAGAAGTTAACTGGTTTAGTGATATTTGTAGCAGCTGTGATTTTTTTTATCTAGCAAGGAATGTCATATCTTGTTGGATTTTATGGAGACAGTACTTGAGAACAATTACATCTTTTTGGGGGGACTTTACTTTAGACAGGCAAAAGGGGTAGCCATGGGTGTTGCTTACGCCCCCTTATATGAAAATGTCACTCTTTGGATTTTGGGAACAAAATATAGTTTTAATTCTAAATTCACAAAGTATAGTATAATGTTTATAAGGTTTTTGGATATACTTATCATCTGAAAGGGTGACACCACACAGCTCCTTGAGTTTCTGGAATTTGTAAATTCTAGCACTGACTTTGAGATTTACAGCCACATACTCACATGACAAAATTAACTTTTATGACACCACATTAATAAAGGATATGTTAAATCAGAAATTAATTTCTAGACTCTATAGGAAACCAACATACTCTAACAACTTTTTTACAGTATACCAGTAACCACCGCATTTTTTCAAAAGAAAACCTTAGTTAAGGGGCAGATGATTTGTGCTTTGAGGCAAACTTCAGAAGACAATCAATTTATAAGGGAAATGGAAGAATTATGCAAGATGTTCATTGATAGGGGTTATCCTCTTGCAGTGTTGAACACTATTAAATGAGATGATAGAGAAAAGTAGATGGAATATATACAGCTCCTTGTTAAGAAAAGGTCCCCTTGGTGAACAGAATAATAGGGAAGTTAATAATGATATAAGTGTGAGTGTTGATGGTAGCAGTGAAAATACTATGCTACTTAAATATGGTGCAGAGAGCAATCAAATTAAAGATATAACAGATAATTGGAAGTGTATAGGACACAATGAGAATATTAAAGTGATCCTGGGAAACCAACCACAGTTCACTTTTAAAAGGTACTTGAACCTCAAGGAAATGTTTGGAAAAAAAACCCAGATATTATCCTGGGAGATGGAAAAAAGAATTTGGGGATGAAAAAGTTGTGGGCATTTTGGCAGTGTAGGTACATATTATGAGGGACCACGTTTAAAATTAAGAACATGGGAAAGGGAGTTGAAAATGAATTTAACTGTGATTGCAATTTATCAGGTGTTGTATAGGTAGCATATTATGATCCAGGTCATTCATACTATGTGGGTAAGAAAGATTCTACAAGCATTACTATGAATACAAGGCTCCAATACAAATAATGCATTATTTAAACACAAGTTAAACTGCACTAACAAGTTTTTTTTTTTTTTTTTTGGAAAATGTTCCTGTTAATCCAAGGGAGCTTAGGCTCGAATACAGAGAACTATGGCAATTAAGTTCAAATGCTGTCACTCATTTCTCTCTAATATAGACAAGCAGGTAGAGTAGTTTTCTTATATGCTTTATTACATGAAATCACATCAGGATGGATAGCAGCATTACAAAACATAAACAAACTGATTGACAGACTATACAGACATACATGCTTATACCTCAGCAGCTTACTACAAAATGGCAGTCAGGCTAACATGTGCTCAGTATTTATACACTTGTGCAAACCCCTAGATATCTTCTTAAAGACATACACACATACCTCGATCTACATCCTCCCTCTTAAAATGATTGCCCTCAAATGAATGACATTGGAGTCAGACATACAATAATATAGACATTAGAAACAAATGTTCACGTCCAAGTTGCCGTTAGACATACAATAATATAGACATTAGAAACAAACACAATGTTCATGTTCAAGTTGTTGTGTATCTGTAACATGGTCTGGAGATGCACTAACATAGTAATCAGAACTGGGTTTAGCAACAGGGATAGTCTTCAATGAACAACTTGTATCAGGAACATTGGGATTCATCAGAGGAACAGAGATATTCATTGGAACATCTTCTGGAACTGGAATGCTGGACATTTCACTCTGAGATAAACAGTCTTTTTCACAGGCTATGTGCTGTGGTACAGGCTTGGACACTGGCATCAAATGTTTCCAATTCTGCCTAAACTCTACTCCTTGTGATTCCACAATGTATGATCTCGGCTCTGAGCAAATAGTCTTCATGACTCCAATCCGATCATAACGTTGGACGTTTGCATCCTTACCATTTCACCCTTTTGTAATGAACTGAGCAGTTTGCTGGTCTTATCATAATAGGATATTTGAGCTAAATGTTTTTTCAATAGATTGGCTTTCACTGACCTGTTGTTCTTGACACATGGAACCAGCAATTGAACTAATTGGAAATGTGGTTCTGGCTTGTCTCAACAGAAATCTCTGGGTAGGTAAACCAAGATGTTTATCACAAGGAATATTTCTGAGATGCAAAAGACTCAGGAAAACATCACTATTGTCTCACTTCGACTTCTCTAGTAATTGTTTCGAACTTTGAACTGCACGTTCTGCCAAGCCATTTGATTGCAGATACTATGGGCTACTCGTAACATGAGTAAAGTCCCACTCTTTAGCAAATCTTTTGAACTGTTGGCTTGTAAACTGTGTGCCATTATCAGAAATAACTTTGAGCAGACTGCCATGGACTGCAAAATGATGCTTCATCTTAGTAATGACAGTTTTAGTTGAAACATTGTTTTCTATAGAAGGTTCGTAGATGATTTGTTCCTTCTATGGAATGAGACTGTGAAGCAGTTTAATGAGTTTGAGAATTATATTAATAATAGTACTACATTTCTAAAGTTTACTTTTACTATTTCCTCAAAGGGCATCAACATCTTGGATGTTTGTATAGAGACAGATGAAGGAGGCAGCATATTTACTAAACTTTATAGAAAACATTGTCATGTTAACCACCTTCTATCCAGGGATAGTATGCATCCACCTTACATTTTTAAGAATGTGGTTAGGAATCAGATATTCAGAGCCTGAAGACTTAATGCTCAAAATGATGATTTTAACAACCAGGTTGAAGTTTTATATAAAGAACTAGAAGAGAGATGCTATGAGACTCAGAATATTCAGAAGAATATTGACGAAATTACAAGTTTCAGGGATACTAAAATTAGACCCTACTTTTCTGGAAGTGAGAACCATTGTAGTCAGGCAAGGAGCACTTTAAATGACAAGAAATTAAGGATCCCCTCTACTATTCAGCTAATGAATGTTGTGAAGAAACACTGGGACATTTAAGGATATAAGTGAATTGGTTGATTCTAAACCCAGGTTTCTGTTTAGAAACATGAAGTCTCTGAAGAAAGAACTTTGCTACCCTGATGGTAAAACTTATCAGCACAAGGCTACAGCTACCATGCCTTGTGGGAAATGTTCAGTTTGTCAATTTATTGACAGTACAGCACAATTTGAACAAAATAAAATCTGTCATTTTAGAGTGTTTGCCACTTGTGATAGTGTGCATATAGTTTATTTAGCCTATTGCATGGAATGCCATAAATTTTATGTAGGCAAGACTGACAGGTCATTAAAGGAGAGAATTAAGGAGCATATTTTTTATATCAACAAGAAGAATAAAGTTAGTGTTTAAAACTTCAAAATTCTGAATGGGGATCAGCATACAGCATGGACCAGGAGATTTCCCTTGTCCTCGCTGTAGTGCAATCTCAGAGTTGGTATATTTAAGTTGCAGGTGGTGGGTGGGGTGCAGCCCCCCATGTGGGAGGTGCAGGGGGACTTGCCCCCTGCTATGCACAGTTTATGTTTTGTTGTTTGTGTTTTACAGGTCTACTGTACATTTTATATATTTTTTTATTATTTTTTTAATTCAGGTTATATAGTTGTTTTGATTTTAGGGGTTTTCTTGTCTATGTATAAAGTTGGTTTGAAATTTTCTGTATATATAAATGCCGCTGCATTTTTTAATTTTATGTAATGTGATTAATTAGCAATTTATGGTTGTATATTTAAATGAGTTACTTGTGGAGACTGTTATTAGCATCTAATGAAGCAGCAGGAGCTGCAAAAGTGCTTATGAGTTGTGACTAAAATTGTTTTTTATACTGGAATATTCAGCCACATCTGAGTCCTTTTGTCTTGTTGGAATATTTTGCTATTTTACTTTTGTTGGGCTGTGCTGTCTAGATAGGTTGGTGGCCATTTTTATTTTTTATTTTTTAGTAGTGACAGTATTGGATGCTAGATTAGGAAGCACATCAATCTCTAACCAATTTGAATAAGGGTCTACTAACACCAAGTAATGTTGACCATTCCATTTGAAAATGTTGGTGGCTACTCCCGACCAAGGTAGTTCAGGAATCTGGTTTAGCTGAAGTGGTTCCTTCTGTTGATGTGACTTAATACTATTACATACAAAACAAGATGATAGCACTCTCTCAATATCTTGTGACATAGAAGGAGAAAATACTAGTCCTCTCAACCTTCTTTTAGTAGAGTCTGCTTCTGGGTGGCCATGGTGCAAAATAGTAATGTGTTCATGTTGCAAGGGCTATGGAACAATAACTTGAGGACATTTCATGATAATACCATTGCATGACAAAAACCTCATCTCTGTATGGAAAATAAGGTTGCACTTGTCGAGGTAAACTAAATTGCTTTGATGGCCATCCTTGTTTGAGAAAGTGGGTGAGCTTCTGTAAAATTGGATCTGTGGCTGTATGACTTCTAAGCTCAAGCTGTTTGGAAGAAAAATTTCTCATTTCAACGACTTCAAAATCAAGATGCTCATTCTCATGCTGTTTAGTGGTATTTCTGGGCAATCTGGGTAATGCATCAGCAAGATAAATACATTTGCCTTTCTTGTAGACAAGATTGAAATTATAGTTTTGCAATTTCAACATTATGCATTGCAATCTGGCTGGAGCTGTATCCATATGTTTTCTAAAAATAGTAATGAGAGGTTGGTGGTCTGTTTCAGTCTGGATAGGTCTACCATAAACAATATCATGGAACTTCAAATATGCAAACACAATTGCCAAGAGCTCTTTCTCTAATTGAGCATACTGTATTTCAATTTGGATGAAAGTTCTGGATGCATAGGCAACAGGTTGATCCTCTTGAAGAATGACTGCACCTAGAACAAACTTGTGGACATCATAATATCTGAGAGTTGGTGGACTGGCAGCTCTCTGTTTCAGGCCATCAAATGCTCTCTTGTGCTGTTCCAACTATGACCAGGATAGATCTTTGTGTTAGCTTGGTGGTGGTGCTGATACTTGGCTCAAGTCTTGAATGAACTTGCCTAGGTAGTTAACCATGCCAAGAAAATATTGCAGGGCTTGAACACTGTCTGGAGCTGGCATCTCAAGAATAGCAGTTTGCTTGGAAGGGTCTCATCATAAGCCTGAACTGGTAAATAAATGGCCAACATAAGTGACTTCTCGTGGCCTGAATTTGCATTTCTGAGGATTCAGCTTAAGATTCACTTCACAAGCTCTTTCCAGAACTTTTCTGAGGTTTCTGTCATGCTCAGTTTCACCATTACCTCCTACTAATATATCATCTACTATAATAGCACAAGGATACCCAGAAAAAAAATCTCCATTGCATGCTGAAAGACTTCACTTGCAGAATTTATCCAAAATGGCATTCTCAAAAATTTGTACCTTCCAAAAGTAGTATTGAAAGTTGTTAGCAATGAGGATCTCTTGTAAAGCAAAATTTGCCAAAATGAACTCTTTGCATCAAAGACAGAAAAAAAAGTGGCATTTGGCATAAGAGCAGCAACTTCTTTGACTGTACATGGATGATGAGGTCTCTTCAGTGTCTTATTCAAATCTCATGGATCATTACATATTCTGATGTCATCTGAGCTTCTTTTATGAGTTACCACCATGGAGGATACCCGTTCACTTGGTTCATCTGCTGGACAAATCACACCTTGTTACACCATTTTATCTAGCCGGCTTTAACTTTGCCCTGCATGGCTACTGGAATTTTCCAGGCTGGTCTGACAACTCGGCTGACATCTGGGTCTAACCTCATGGAGTATACAGCTGGAAGCTTGCATAGTTTGTTTTTGAACAGATCAGCATAGGCAGAGAAAATAGGGTCTATATTAGAACACCGAACATTCAAAATTTCGAATGTTCTAATATCAAACCCTATGAATCGAAAATTTAAAACATAAAACATGCAGAACAGCGAATTTTTTTCCTAGGGAAAAAATTTGCTGTTCCAAAACACATACACACAACACAAGCACACCAAACAAACAGCAATCCACTAAACTATACATACACCACTAACTATCCACTTACCTTAGCCCAAACCCTAAGGTCCATCAGTATTGCACAGTCACCTCACCCATGCCCTAACCCTAACTCACCTACCCCACCCCAACCCTCACGTCCGCACAATCGCACACTTAGCTGACCCATGCCCTAACCCTAACTCACCTAACCTGCCCTAACCCTCATGTCCACACAATCACACACTTACCTGAACACAACCCGTAACTTTCCACCACAGTGCTGAAAATACCTAAGCAACAGAAATGGACAACCGAATTCTTTCCCTAGGAAAAAATTTGGTTTTCTGTTTCTTCAATATTTTCAGCATTCGCTGAAAATGGGTCGATATTAGAATACTCAAAATTTTGAACGTTCAGTGTTCTAATATACACCTGAGAAAATATACTGGGTGAAATTAGAATAGTTGTTTTTTTAAGCTAACATGGTGGACTTCCTCATTAAATTAAAGCAGTCTCAATTTCAAAATGTCTCTGAGCCCTAATAGTGAATGGACATGCCTTTCGACCATATAAAATAACAAGTCATATCTTCTCCCAGCAGAGTAATATGAAAGCATTACTGAGCCTTCCATTTGAATTTCTTCATTACCATACGCAACAAGCTTCCCACACTTTGCCAAATGAAGCTTCTCACCAGCACAAATTCTAGCAAATGTTTCAACTGAAATAACCTTGCATTTTGAACCTGTATCAACTTTGAGCTTTATGGGTATTCCATTTATCCAAACAGTACAAAATACTTCATTATTTGCCCATAAATCTACTTTATTGACTGTTCCACTATGCACTGACACACCATCAACATAAAAAGTAGGGTCACAGCTTTCTAATTGATCAACTCCTTTCTTAAAATGTTCCCTTTTAATAAAAGAATGTGTGCCCTTTTATTTACAAAATATTTTGAAATTATTCCACTTATTACATTTGTGGCATTGTTGACCAAAAGCTAAGTACTTTTCCCTTTTAGATTCATGATTTCCACCACAATTACAACAGTTAGCAATGAAACTGGGTAGGGGCTCTTGCTTTGAGTTTGCTGACTCACTCTTATGCTTCACTGAGGCTGTGCGAACTCTGGAACTTGCTAGAAAGCTCTGGGGTTTACCAGTGATTGCTGCAGGGGTTATAGTTGCTGCCATGTATTTGGGCCTATTTCTTTTAACCACGTGCGGCATATGCTATCAACATAGGCTTTAAAAGTTACTGGAAGCATGCATTTCTCATTTGTAAGTATATTTGTGTACTTTTCTGTGAGCTCATATATCTGACAAATCTCTATGGCCTTATTCAAAGTTAAATGACTGTCATGATGGAAAATCTTTCTCACAGAATCATCTTTAATACCATACACAGTCTGTCTTTTATCAACTCATCCCTTAAATCACCAAATCTACATGTTTTAGCTCTGTTTCTCAAATCACTTATATATGCTGCAAAAGTTTCCCCAGGCTTTTGATCTCTTGTGTAAAATAAGTGCCCTTCCATTTTAATGTTTGTTTGGGGGTTACACATTTCTCTAAATTTAAATTTTAAGCACTCAGAGTTCTCCCTTGACTCAGTCAGTACAACTATACATTTTTCCCTCTCCTGCAAATACAGCAGGTGCATACACAAATGAATGCTCCCTTTAAATGGTTTCTGACCCTGCTAAATTAAGCAGAATAAATGTCTTTATACCATCATCTTTATCAGAAAATGTAGCCTGTATGAAAATAACGTACTCTTGCTCAAACACCCTCCCATTCTCTGCAATAACAGTATCAAACACAAATGGACCTGGTTTTCGAAATCTATCTACCATGCCAACAAATTATGTGCACAAACACACTGGAAATATGGCCCTTGTAGTTATATATGAGCAAGCTTACACAGCAGCTTGTAACAACTTTCAAATGCAGACTAAACTCTTCGAAATACTGGATTTTGTGAAATCTGCTCTGAAATTGCTGTATTTTGTAAAATAACTGTACTGTAATACTGCACAAACATGCAAACACAATACACTTCTGATATCTTGGACAGCATTAATTAATATGAAAAAGTACATGTTGAGTGAAAACAATGTGGTTGTTTTCTTTATTTTATTTGTTTTATGCAATTTGGACTTTATTTTAAACATTTTCCATAGTAATTCAAGTATTTCTGTCAATATGTCGCAGTTTCAGACATTTTATTTACTTAAAATATCATTTAGAGCACTCTGTATGCTTCGTTATCTATTTTGTAAATAAGAAATCATTTAAGCAAGTTTTAACATCTGAAATTTGTTTCATAACCTGTTTTGCGAGTTATATGTGCAGCAGGGATTATCCACTCCTATATTTTCCTCCAATCTCAACTGAATGCCACTCGGTCTTGAATCTGGAGAAACTGAATCCCATTCTGGCACCATGTTGCTCATCTATCTCTACTACAGATGAAGCAGGCGGGGTCATTCATTTATATGCTTTATTACATGAAAACACATCAGGACTGCGGTGGTGGTGCTGCGGCAGCGTTGTCGTCTCATAGCAAGACGTTGTCCTGTTCGATTCTCAGCTAGAGCATCTTCTGTGTGGAGGCATACATGAATGGGGCGTGCCTTCGTCGAAGGTTGGGCGTCAGGGCTGGTAACCCGGTACGTAAAAATCCACTACTAATCATTAGTGGACCGGAATTCCGCTGTGGCGACCCCTAACCGTGAAAAGCTGAAAGACACAAACACAAACAAACATGAAAACACATCAGGATGGATAGCAGCATTTCAAAACATAAATGACCTGATTAGCTGACAGACTATATGGACATACATGCTTGCTACAAAATGGTAATCAGGCTTGCATGTGCTTACTATTTATACACTTGTGCAAGCCCCTAGATAGCTTCTTAAAGACACACACACATTGATCGATAAATGCTATTATGCAACCTGGTTTGAATGACATGGTCTCTTTAAGAAGCATTCTGAAATTGCATGCTGCTAAGCTTTAGACTTTAGAATTTACATTAGCCCTTTTTTATGTAATATATTGAATATTTTGAAGTTTTAATTAAAATGCTAATTATGCATTTATGTAACTTAAACTTGATTTTAAATGTGTTTTTTTTTTACTTTTTACTGGTAAATTGTTAATTAGTCATGTGATAGAGATGGAAGTATTTGTTCTGATGAAGTCTGATTCATAGTCTTTTTAGGAGGAAAGTACTTAACAAAACTTTCATTAAACTTGCTTGTTGTACTAATATTTTGGACTTATAAGTCCTTACTTATTGAATGTGGACTTGCTTGGCTATTGGCATTACCCTGTTTTGTTTTGTTATTTTTCTTTTTATTGTGGTTACCAGTATAGTGGGGTTTGTTCTCCTTTGTTTGGCTCCTGTATTTTGTTTTTGAGAACAGACAGAAAGATATAACTTGGAAAGTGAAAAAGTATATGGGGAAGGAGAAATGATGACAAATAGGGAAAGAAGACCAGAATAAAGTTACCAAAATAGTATCAGAGATGCAAAAGATGCACAAAACAGTAGATCAGACACATATACTGATACTCAGATGGTATCTTACCAGGCTGAAAAATTAGGGAAGAAAAGCCCACACCAGGTACTGGAGATCTGGGTATGGGAGGAAAGAATGCTGCACATCCTCTGCAGCTGCAAATAATCCAAATGAGTAAGGAAGGATGCTCTGGAACAAGATATTACAAAAAGAAGGGAAAGTTCCAGCAACTACTGTATTTGTTAACTAAGTAAGGAGGAAAAAGAATAGTGGGAAACTGCCTTTCTGTTACCCCAGATGGCTAAAGCTCTGATCTGTTAATGAGTATTAGGTTTGATTCCTTCTACTTTCATTTGCCAAATATGTGACTCTGATTGGTCACTTAACAACACAGTGGTCTTGGGTTGCCCCTGAAGGTACAGCTGTGTTCAGTTAGATTACCTGGACAACAAACAGATAAAATAATAATAATAATACTTTGTAAATAATAATAAAATGGAGTGTTTAAGATGCCTAACTCTGAAATAAAAAATTATTAAGCAGAAAAAATGAAATAAAGGGGGAGAATGTCAAAGTAGAATGGATGTAATTGTTGACGTATTGCAAGACTAAGTAAAGGGGGAAGGGAAGACGAAGAAAAAAGATAGTATAGTAAATGAACATGTGTAAGTGTACCATGTATGAGGATTTCACAATATACAAACAGAAAAAAGCTATCATAATAGACAACCAGAAAAGAGAAATTCATCACAGTAATGCAGTGAAGCAATGGAAAGAAATACCAGATTATGTAGAGCTCTTACAATCTGAAGCTAATACAAGAGAGACTAAAAAATCTGTAAATGTAGTGCAGTTGAAGGAATCCTTGTGAAAAGAACAAAAGAGGAGGTGAGATTTTTTTCATTATTATTATTATTATTATTATTATTATTATTAAGAAATAAAGGAGTATTGCTAGAAATGCTTGGGAAAAATTAATGGAAGATGACATCTAGATCGAAGATTAATCTAAAATCTTACAAAGTGCCTTAGAAACAATTAATCAGATTTAATCATATCAGAATTAATCAGAAATAATTATTCCAAAATGTTAAAAATAACTTTTTCAGAATAATCAAAGAAGTCAGTGAGAGACCGGAGCAGCCCTATAGTGCTAGTTCCAAACCTGATGAAAGTTTCAGATTATTTATTATTATTATTCATGATTTGTTCACTGAGTTAGGGGATTGGTCTATAAACCCTTTTCAGCAATGATGTCAAACTGCAGAAAATTTCAGTCTTTCAATCAGCAATATTATAGACCGAGAATGGGTACATAGCTAAATTCAGAACATAATGGTAGGATTGAATGCAGCTAGTATAACATTAAAAGATCCAATTAAGAGTGGATTGAGAAAATAAATATATGCAAACTGCATAAAATGCAGTGCAATCATATATATAATACATAAACTCCTATATGTATGTGAAATACATGCATATGTTTTGACACATTAAGAGGCTAACAAATGTTTATTAAATTAATTCTAGTATTCATGATATGAGATAAGTTTCCTAACCACTGACATGGTAGCAGTTACAGGAAGATTCAGTAAAGAGATGTTCATTAAGTGCATCCTTGAAGCTTTTAATGGTTTCTAGATTGTTGATGTCTATAGGCAGGTGATTCCAGATAGCAGGCCCTAGTCTAGAGAAAGTTTTCTCACCTACAGAAGTTTTAAATGGAGGACATATTGGAGAGAAATCACTGTCCTGTGTACTTCTGAGTACATAAGAATTGTCTTGTAAAGGTAGCTTCACTCTAAGGTGAGTAGTGAATGTGTTTTAGCACCTTGTAAATTACAGTAAGGGCATAAGTAAACTGAATAGAATTTTAAAGTTTGACAGCTATCTCACGCACAGAGTTGAAGAGTTGATAAAGAGCCTAGGAAAGCACAGATACTTGACCACACATCTTAATTAACACTGACAGATACCATTTACCCCCTTCCAGACTCACAAAGAAAAAAAAAACTGTGTGAGCCCTGCTGGTCTGTGTCTGTGCACAGTCTTACTATACAGTATGTCTACACAGAGATACATGCACATCTCAGAATTTGTGGGATAAAACACTGAAGCCACACTTCCATTATGCTGTACCATACCTAGATGATGTGGTAATTCATTCAAAGCATTGAAAATCTTACTTATCTATAGTGTAAATGTTGTCTGCTTTAATCAGTAAGACAGGATTGACAGTAAATGCCAAGAAAAGTAAACTTATTACAGCAGAAGTAAAGCAGTGAGGGTATATTATAGGAGAGGTGTTGTAACACCACAGTTATAGAAGATAGAGGCCATATGAACTAACCTGTACCATCTTATAAGAGACAGGTAAAGGCTTTTCTAGAGCTGGCTGTAAACTATGGAAGGATAGTGGCTAATTCTGTACAAATGTCTGTCCTTGAGCAGGTCTCCCAAGGGGAAAGGTTCCTTTCAAGGTATAATGTTATACTGAAGCAGCATGCCATTTAATGAAGGAAAAAGGATTCTTTCTTCTGAACCTGTGTTCATAATTCTTGATTTTACTAAGGGGTTTACCCCCGCATTTATAGGTTCATAGGTCCCTACTAGGATATTGATCTGTGAGGATCTTAAGAAGCCTAGCCATGCATTTCCATAACCCTTATATTTTGTAATATGAATGTCCAAATATGGGCCAAACAAGTATATGTTTGGGTAGTTACATGATTCCACTATCCATGAGAGCCATTGGAGCTAAGCCAGGGTTAATTTATGGTTATCCATCCATTTGCCCAATTACTGCCAAGTTTTATGCACATGTAAATAGTTACATAAATGGATCTGTCCCCTTCAAAAGTAAATACAATGCCAAATTAAAAAATAAATAAACCTATGTCTCCTTTATGTGGTCAGTTCCACAGTAGTGGTATTCTCTGTGATACATACCTATCCCTTCAGTATGTTCTGTTAACCTTCCAAAAGAGGTAAGGATCCCTTTAGTGGGTGTTTTTGATACCAACTGATTTCTAAATGCATACTAGATCTCACAGAATAAGGTCTGCTCTCTATATGCAAAGCAGAGGTTGCAAGAAAGTCAAGGTTTTGAGGTGGTCTGTATATTTTTTATGATTTAGGTCCTTGATTTTTTTTTTTTAATAAGACAGCATTGTGGTCATTCCAGCTGGGGCAACTGTTTGGACAGGTACATACAGGAAGGGCATTATACTCAATGACTGGCCTAATTTGTCAAGAGCTGATGATCAATTACATTCTTAGATCTGGATACCATACCCATCAATATAAGCTGTGCAATGAAAAAGGATTTCCTTACAATAGTGGATATGTGGTGTTCAAAGGACAGATCATTGTCAACATAGGCTCCCCGATCTCTAACTATGGGATCAGTCTTCAATGGGGTGTTGTCAATGTAACAGTTACAAAGGAAGGCATGCCCACTAAAGGATACTGTTATACATTTCTGACATTTAGTTTCAGCCCATGATTTTGGAACCATTTGTTTGGGACAAGCCCTGTTGTAGGGGAATCTAGGAAGTTTATGATGGCACCACATTTGCAATCATCTGCAAACCTGGTTAGCCACAAATATTAGCTTTGACCTCTGAGAAGTAAATGCCAAAGATAAGTGGATCAAGGGTTGAACCAAGGGGCACTACACTAGTGAAAGGTCTTTTGCAGTAATTAAAGCTTTCCACCCTTATTTTCTCTGTTCTGTTTTTGGTCTAGTTTGCCATACAAATAGTTGCATAGGGTTACCATTTAGCTAGGAGAGTTTGTCTATGATAACTGAGTGTGGGGTGGTGTTGAAAGCAATGTGAACTGATTTGTCCTTATTCATTCACTCAGGTTAAATAGACAGGACCTGCCCTTAATGAGTCTGAGCTAGGTTGGTACGAGATTTTGTAGGTCACCTACATCCCTATTTATTATTTCCATCATGATATGTTCTATCTTCATTCAAATGACGCTGGTCTGTAATTACTGAGATCCTTGTATCACCACTTTAGTGCAAGGGAATGACTGTTAATGTCCTCCACTCATCCAAGAAAAAGCCTTCTTTGAGGCTAATGTTGAATAGATTCTGTAGAGGGTCTGACAGTTTATACTGAAGTCTAACCACTAGGCAGACTGTTATGTTATCCAACTCCATAGACATAGTCTTCTTGGCCTTAGACAGTGTTTTGAGAACTCGATCTTGTTAGATTTGAGGAAGTGGTGGTAGATGTGAATATTTGATCTGAGAGTACTGGATGGGAGAGGGGATGAAGCTGGACCTGGACCTGAATTTGTCCAGTAGTGGATTGGCTATGTCCTCTGGGTCTGAGTATATGATATCATTTACTGCTCTGAGCAATGCTAGGCATTCTTTCTGAAATTTCTAATATAGTTAATGAAGGCTTTCTGACTATCTTTAACCTGGGTGGTTACTTCTGGATACTGAGAGTTAGGTTTATTTTGACATGCATATTTTTTTCTTTCATTATAGAGCCTGCTTATGTTAAGGTTCCACCACATGGGTTTATTTTTAATTTTTTAAATTTGGTATTGTATTTACTTCTGAAAAGGGACAGATCCGTTTATGCAACTATTTACATATGCATAGAACTTGGCAGTAAAATATTCTGCATAAGCAGTGGGATCATCAAGATGGAAGGGGCTTTTTAAAGTAATCAGGTCATCACTCAGAAAGTAGATTAATCTTCACATAGTCTCTGAACACTAAAGGATGCTTCTATGTAAGTCTTAAGATGAATGCTACTAAACTGTGACCAGAAAGATTTCAACAGGCAAGAAGCAGAGGTGTGCCATAGTGGTAAGGACAAAGTTAGAAAATGTATCTCACTTGGTTGGGGTGCAGACTAAAGTGTCCAGGAACTTTATATTTATGAAGTCCACAAATGTCTGTGCATACATTTTGAGAATGTTTATGTCTCTTGATTGGAGGTGAGATAGTTGAAGTCTCCCTCGGGGAATGTTGTTTGAGTTAATACATAGGGACTACATACTGGTTAGATAAGAAGCAGTTGAACATAGAAAGGATACATACATGTTTAATTTTGATTTCTTCCTTTTCACCTGCCCCTTGCCTCTTTTTTCTACCTTGTCCATTTGAAAGATGATGCCTTTTTCTGTTGACTGAATATTTTCTGATAGAAAAATATCATCATTCCCTGTCACCTGTGTGCTACATAACAAAGCAGTGTCCTTTTTACTACATATTCTTTTTCCTTTACCATCATTAATCAGTTTCTTTTTCTTACATGTTATTTGTTCTAAACATCTTCCTTTCTTTATGTATGTCTTTCTGTATGTCTGTAAGTACGTCTCAAGTCATTTACATGCATATGTGCAATGATTATGTCATATGTGTACTTGTGATGCAGGAACCTGGGTGCTTGTGTGATGTGATGAATCTTGGGGCAAGATAGAAAACTGACCAGGACCCTATCTCTGCACAGCCTGGTGAATAGTGCATTGGTGTCTCTCACAACTCTCACAACAGAGTCACCTATAATGAGGATATTGGCATATTGGGTGGTTTGCCTTATGGCTGTATGTTTCACTGTGGTTGTTGACTGTGATGTGCATTTGTGAGGTTATTGAGGGTAAGTGTTGCATGAATTACATTTAAGAAGCCACTGTGGTTTGGAAAGGTTATTATTAAGTACGTAAGCATATGTAAATCTATGTGCTTGGTCTGTGGCATTGTGTGGTGCTGACAACCTGCTTTTTATTTGTAACGGCTTTATGTGAGCTTTGCCTCCAACAACATTCAAATCACACATTCTGGCAAATCATTTAAAATGTAGGTGGTTGTTATAAACATGAGACAATTGCTATATTTGAATCGAGGTGAGTGTGAAGACAGCTGTAAGGTACAGATCCATGGATCCAGTTACTTACTACTGTTGGCTGGAGGGGCAGTAGTGCCTAAGAGATTAGGAATGGCTTAACTGGAATGCTATCTATCTAAAATGAACAATACTGCTCTATTCAGAGACAGGAACAAAGCACTTTATGCAAAGCTGGTGTTCTTTGCACAACTACCGATTATTAAACGCACTAAGAATTTCTGGAGTAGATTATCTAGAGAAAGGTATGGGTTTGAGTGCTTGCTCAATGAAACACAGCTGTACAATAAGCAGTTCCAAACACAAGCAAGTTAAAATAGCATAGCATTTCAAAAAAGTTCAAATGATCCCAATGGTCAATAGAAAAACAGCATGAACTGAGGTTCTACAAAGCAGTGAGAGGCCCATAAATGGCTTTGGTTTACCTCAACTCTCACTAAAGTTTAAACCGAAGCAGTTCTGACTCAGATCACAATACATACCAAAAATAAGTGCAGAGCCATTTCAGTAACTCAGTAAGAAATGTAAAAACATGTATCCCATGTGTTTCTAGGCTGGTAGTTAGTAAAATCAGGTGTAAAACAGTTTGAATCTGCATCATTGTTAGGTTTAGGGGACGTACATGGTCAAGACATTCAAGGGGGTGAGCAGCAGAAAGATGACTAATGCAGAAAGGAGATTCTTAGCTGTTGAAATTGTGTCTACCAAAAAGTGGTTTTACTTTGCATTGAAATACTTTTTATTAGACAGGCATTTCAATTTGGTAATAAATTGTGGCCCTTTACATTTTTTTTTTAATTTTTATTTAACATTTGTTTACCGGGAAAGTCCAACTTGGAATGAAGCCAATTTTCAGTGGAGTCCAGGGGAAAAAACACTCCAGACACATTTCTCTGTAATATGAGAGGAAACCGGAGTACCCAGAGAAAAACACACGAATGCAGAGAGGAGATGCAGACTCCACACAGAAGGCACTCCAGCCAAGAATCAAAGCAGAGAACCTCTTGCTATGAGGTGACAATGCTACCGCTGCACTGCTGCACCACTGTGCCGTCCAGTCTCTATACACACACACACACACACACACACACACATATATATATATATATATATATATATATATATATATATATATTCTCTCTTTGGACAAGAGAGCAACATTTTGGGTACTTACTGAGTGCTGTATGTGATTGGATACACTGTAACATTTGCAATGATGTTACACTTTAAGTAGCTTGGCTTTAAACATTGTTAATGTTTTTGTGTGATATGAGCATGTGAACAATATTGCTTCCTTAACTTATTACATGCTAGTGAGTGCCTCAATTTATTTCTCTAGGACTAGTAATGTCTCTGTCACATTTATCTGCCAGTATTTCCATCAATAACTGCAAAACCATGCTACATACAACCTACTGAAAGATTTCACATTGAATCTTTTATGATGAGCAACACAAATGGAGTGATACTTGATTTCTGTCTACTGCAGCTAAAAAGATATTGCACATTGTCCCTGTGTTATTTATCTAATTTGTCAGAACTTTCACACATCTCTAAATATCTCACCAAGCAAGTGACACAGATAAAACTGCTTAGCATCAGCTGCATGAGCAAATGCTGCCGACAACCTTTGTGGTTATTCGTTTACAAAACATTTCAAAAATTAATATTTGCTGTGTTTATTGTGCATTATAAAATCCAGTCTGAGGCAAAGACTGCTGCCATAATTAAGACTTGTTTGTGTTCATCATGTCCAACAAGGATTCTCATAGTCCTGAGGATATTAATGAAAAAGACTTGGAAAATTTATCAGTGGATTTTAATCTCCTTGACAAAATTAATGGGGAAAATACTATTGTACAGAACAGCAGGAGAATGAGGATTACTATTGTACAGAACAGTGGGAGAATGAGGAATGGTTCAACAGTGAATTTAGTGCCAGCATTTTCATATTGATAGATTAGACAAGTGAAACTCATCTGGTTAAAATAATTATGCCAGAAGAATCTTTTGGTAATTTGGAGATCAAAAATGTAAGTTTCAGCATGTGAGAAAGTATGCCTACAGTGTTACTAGACAAAACTATCCTTTTAAGTGACTTGTAGCCTTCATTGTTAAATCTTAAGAAATTACAGTGGGATGATCTTTTTTTCGACTATTCTCATAAAGTCAAAAACAAAACCATTCCAGGGGTCTCAGAAACACCAGTAAGCCTAGCTGTCTCCTTCCAGACAGTTTTCTCAATGAATGGGATGCCATTTGTGAGAATGTAGGTTTAGCTTTAATACAACTGTTAAGGAAGTACAATTGTATTGAGACTGACAGACTACATAAATGGATCAATACCCTTACAGACAAGTTTAGTTTGGCTGCAGCAAAGCCACCATAGAAGAAAAACTTTCTGTATTCAAAATGAAATCAACCATATTTATATAATCTATTATTTGGATGTTGAATTATATAAAAAGGAGGGAGGTAGCATGTCATATGCTATTATTAGTTATAAGAACACTTTCATACATGCTATATTATATTGCAGCTGTATGCATCCTATTTATCTGAAGTATAAACACATTGAAATGACAATTTGTTAGAGTAAAAATAAAACAGATGTTGAAGAAGTAGATAAACTGTTAAAATTCTTAGATGATTTGTTATTCTTTTTATTATTCTTATTCTGTTTGTAAGTTTAGAGCTTTTCTCCCTGGGCCTCCACTGAAAATTGATATGTATCCAGTGGGACTATCCCAGTCAACAAATGTAAAATAAAATAAATAAATAAATAAATACATTTTATTTATCCTTTGTTGGCCAGGTTAGTGATGATAGATTTGTTTTACATGGATATCATCCCATAACCTTCTCTCCCTACAAGCACTTCTCACTCTGGAGGGCACTGATATCTGTGTACTGACTGAATAATGATTTAAAATAGTGGAGAGCACTCAGACTATGTAGGCTTGTATGCCTTCCACATGTTTGGACCAGCTGCTGCACAGGACAGGAAAAAAAGGTTGGAGGTTTCTCAAGCTACATACAAAAGAGACTCACATCAATGTTAGTAAAGCAGCATGATGTACTTGGAGGTTTCTCAAGCTGCATACAAAAGAGACTCACATCAATGTTAGTAAAGCAGCATGATGTACTTGGAGGTTTCTCAAGCTGCATACAAAAGAGACTCACATCAATGTTAGTAAAGCAGCATGATGTTTCTTCATGTCCAAATAACAATCAAAAGGTCCTGTACCAGATATTGGCTAGCTATAGAACTCCTGCTATAACACTTGAAAGCCATATCATCTATCTTACAGGCACTAGAATCGCTCAGTATTAAACCCAATACTATTTTCCTTGGTGATCTAAACTATCCAAGCATAGATCAAGAAACTCACACCACCACTAATGCACAAGCGCAACGATTTCTGGACTTTGTCAATGCAAATACCCTGGAACAATTAGCCAGAGATTCCACTAAGGGGAATAGCATCTTGGATCTTGTCCTTATAGTAATATGGGAGCATATTGCTTTGTCACATCTGTATCTCCAGCACATGTTAAGTCAGACCATAAAGCAGCCTGCTTTGAAATAAAATTGAAACCAGAGATCTCTTCCACTCAAGGTACTGTTACAACTTCCTTTAAGACAAACTACCTTTTCCTAAGTGAATCATTGGCAAGCTTCATATCCCCACCAAACCCAATTAAGACCACTGAATATTCAAAAACATACACCCCACACTGTACCAGCATGTAAGTGAGTTCCTGTTACGTAATCAAAGTTTTGAAACTTCAAACATGACAAGATCGAACTTGTCTGTTCGAAGTTTCAAAACTTTGAACACTGCCAGAAAAAAAAAAAAAAAGATGCAACATTAAACTAACTGTTGCAAGCAGGGGGACAATAGTGCAGTCTCGGAGTTGGTATATTTAAAGAGCGGGGGGGGGGGGTGGACACAGTCACCCATGTGGGGCTTGCAAGGGGGCTTTTCCCCCCTGCTTGCAACAGTTAGTTTACTGTTGTATTGTTTGTTTGTTTTTTTTTTCATTATTCGAACTTCAGCAAGTTCAACTATATGGTTTTGACCATATAAGGTTCGAACTTGCTGAAGTTCGACAGCGTAATAGGAAGTCCATGTAAGTAGCTGCACAGATGTAGCTGTACCCCACAGGAACAAGTGTGGGGCAAACCCCAGAAAAAAACATATGGTAGAATCATAATGTCAACAAGCTTTATAATAAAAAAAAAAGGATTTTGACCCAAAATAAGAAGAGTAATTCCCTTAATGTTAGAACCCTTGTTGCTGAAATAAACAAACAAATCTGGAGCTTAATGAAATCCACCAAAGCCAAGTTGGAGGCTAAAACAGATCCAGATAATTACAGATGCATAACACTGACCAGCATCATATGCAAAGTTATAGAAAGAATTATCATGGAAGTAATCAATCAGGACACAGGAAACCTACTAAAACTGGGCCACTCTCAGTTTGGGATTCATCATGAACAGGTCATGCTTACTCAGCCTGTTAGATTATTTGAAAAAGGTCACCAAAGAAATGTATGAAGGCAAAATAGTACACACCACATACCATGACCTGCCCAAACCTTGTGAAACAATCCTAACTCAGGCATAGTAGAAAAGCTAAATAAACTGGAAATAAACCCATATGTCAGCCACTGGATTGCCAACTGGCCCACAGATGGGATGAAGAAAATCAAACTAACTGGCTCACAGATTAGATGCAGGAAATAAAACTAGGGCAAGTTGCCTCCACAAGGAGACCAGTCACTACTACAGTCCCCCAGGGTACTGTATTGAGACCCCTCCTGTCTGGCATCTACTTTTCTTAAGTAAAAGCCAGTACTAAAGGACTCTGGCTTACTAAGTTTGCCGACGACTGACTCTAGGAACAGTCATTGAATCCCCAAATAACTTAGCCATCCTGCAGGAAGGTTTGTCTCAAATAAATAATGGTGTCAAAATTACAGATTGAAAATAAATGCCTGAAATGCATTATTGTAGCCTTTGGGAAGTCATCTACTTCAAGGAACAACTACTTGACAATATGCCCCTGAAAACTGACCCAGTTGTCTGAGATTTGGGAACTTATGTGGACAGTGACCTAACTTTTGGCCAACATGTGTCTGTTGTTGTAAGAAAATCCTTTTATATTGCACGGCTTATAAACAAAGAAATTTTGTTTAGATCTAAGGATGTCATTGCCCCCTTTACTCAGCCCTCATTAGGCCGATCATTGAATGCAATGCCCTCCTTTGCTTGTATCTGTCCAGACTCATGCAACAACTGGAATGCCCACAGAGACGCCTTATTAAAATGATACAAGGCCTAATCAATATGCCCTAAATAGAGTGACTCAAAGCCCTGTCACTATGCTTGGTATCCTACAGACTGCTAAGAGGTGATGATGGATTTATTGCACATCAGCAAGTCAAATGGCATCAGAAATACTCAGTCTATGGATTTAAACATCCTGTAAAACCTTAACTGTATGGTTTGGAGGGACAAGTATATGTTATAGAGAATACCACTGGTCTGGAGCAGACTCCCCCATCCATATGAAACAAAGTTCATCCCTGTTCATATTCAATACAACTTGGATCTATGGATGGGAAACAGAAAATTTACCTCTAGACTGCCTCTCTACTTCTAATGGACAGAGGTAGCTCCTAAATGCTTTATCCCATTCATGGGTCCCTTCAAATTATCTATAGTATGATGGCAGTTATTCTCATTAGGATACTAAAGAATTATCAAACCTTTCCAGTATGGTCACTTTCTACTCCTTTCTTTTCACGAAATTTCCATGTCACTGCCTTACCTGCTCTTATTTCACAATGCTCACCTACTCTGCTCCATATATACGCCTTTTTGCATTAACAAATAACTATGTATAGAGACCTACTAACTTCCTCATACTCAATCTCTACTTTATCACCTTATTTTACATCGTTCCTCTTGTCCATCCTCCCTCTGACTGCAATAAACAAACTTTAAAAAACTGTTATATATAACTGTTTATTGATGTGTCTGAAACTAAGTAAAATGACTTTCTTGTATTATTCATTTTGTTGCAAATCTATTTGTTTTTCTAGCTGCCATTAAACACATTCTATTTATTATGATGCTCTTCATATATAAAACTGTATGAATAGTTATGCTGTTATATACTGTATGTATATTTATGCTGTTGTACTGTATGTATATTTATGCTATTGTACTGTATGTATACATATGCTGTTATATTGTATGTATATTTATATTATCATGCTTTTTTTCATATGTAAAACTGTATGTATGTATGCATGTGGAACTTTTCTCCCCAGGCCTCCACTGAAAATGTTTTTTGTTTTTTTTGTTTTTTATGCAGTAAGACTTTCCTAGCCAACAATAAATACATAAAAATAAAATAAGTGACCTTTGTCTACTGCTAGAAAGTGGGAAAGTGAGTGTAAACTGGCCATCAGTACACTGGAAGTTTTGTTGTATGAGCAGAAAGATTATTATGTTATGAAGCTAAACAGACTAGACCTACAGTAAAATCTTTGTCAAATGATGCAAACGAAAAAATATTATCAACTGCAGACATACTCTTTTTTTAAATGTGGAGAAAAGAGTTGCATACCTATATTTTGTACTAGTGATTGTAAAACTGCTACACCTGTGATAACTATAACCTCTGAAAAGCATGCCATTAGTGATGTTATTCCTATGAAAGGTGATAATTACCTGTTAGACTTGTTGAGTTTGCATTCTGTTAATTAAGTGTAGCGTATAAGCTGATGACAGAGAACTGCATAGACTCATAGATTTAGACAATACTGTTACACAAATAAAGATGCAGTATATAGATGAAAAAGAAACCCTCACTTACAAAACCATTGAAGTAGTATGAATTTATTGTAATAAGACAGTACGATATCACTCAGCAAGAACTACAAACTGTGCTTGAGAAGGCAGTTCATCCTGTTACTGTAGTAACCACTTCAATAAAGGACATGAGAATATGGAAAGATTTTTACCACTTTAAACATTTGTGGAAGCAATGGGAAGAAGGGAATCATTTTAATAAACCTCTTTTTAACATGGGAAGTGCTAACAGCCAGAAAATAAGCCTACAGGCATTCTTCTGTCTAATTTGAAAAAGAGGAAGCAACCTGATAAATGTGTGTGGTGGTATCTGTCAGCCGTTTAGCATAAAAAAAATCAGGACAGAGCCAAAAATAATGGTGGACAAAGCCTCAAAAATAGGGACAAATTTTAAATATTGCTTTTATAAACTTAAAATGTTGCTAGAATAAAAGGTTGTGTGCTACCATGCATTTTCTGAAGGATATGACGTCTAAAACTCAAATGCTTGTCATTATTTAGTCAATTCAGGCCACACTGACTTGCTGCAAAAATCACAAACTTTATGAGGAACAGACCAAAAATATGAGGCAAAAATCTGGGCAGTTGAGAGGTATAATGTAAGGGATCAACAAATAGGTTCATAGGTAAGTACTAGACTATCTGCCCAAGGGCATTTATAAGCCTAGCCACAGTGTGTTGGCTTTCGCCACCCCCTTAGATTAGTTCCCTGTGCCTCTGACCAGCAGACCCACTGCAGTAATCCCTGGGGTAAATTTTTTGTTTCCCATCCACCCATCAAGGTTTCAATTGAAGAATGCTAGTGCCTGATGTATATTGGAATCTTGTTCCAAAGCATGGGGAGTCTCTGGGTCAAGAATCTATCCCTCCAGCACGTCCTATTTATCGTTGTGGTAAGGTTTATATCCCTAGAGTGTGTGTCTCTCAGGGATTTGTTTTTTTTTTAGATGGAGCATATCCATCAATTCTGGGTTGGACATGGCCTTGTATGTCAAGCAGAGATCAACTCTGAGTAAGTGGTATGCAACCGAGTACAGCTGGAGTTTCTTTAGTCGGGCTGCATAGGTCATCTGTTTGAGGCCAGTAATCCTCTTGCTGAGGTACTTTTGTAGTCTTTCCAACTGTTGCAAGTGTCTTGTAAGATACATCCCAAATGGGGCGTTGTATTCTATAATGGGTCTAATATGTGATGAATAGAGAGGCACAATAACCTTCTTTGTTCTGGATGTGAAACCTTTTGAGATTATGTGGGCCACATAGAAGGATTTTCTAACCACCTTGGCAATATGATTATCAAAGGAGAGATTGCTATCTACTTGGGTACCCAGATCCCGTATTACTTTTTCTGTATTTAAGGGACTACCACCTATGTGGTAGTTCGTGGGTACTTTGTTTTTTCCAAAGGGGGTGACTATGCACTTTTTGGCATTCAGCTTAAGGCCATGATTTTGACACCAGGTATCCGTCTCAGTGAGACCCTTCTGGAGGGTGTCTGTATCAGCCGGAAAATCAGTTATGGTCCCTAGTTTGCATTTGTCTGCAAACTTGGTCAGCCAAAGTTCTCCTGTGCTTGCTTGTACCTCTGAGAAGTATATACTGAACAGGAGGGGTCCTAGGACTAAGCCCTGGGGGACGCCACTTGTAACCGGTTTAGAGTTGGACCTAGAGTCTGCAACTCTCACCGTTTGGGTTCTGTCTATGAGCCAATTTGCAATCCATCTCATAATGTAGGGGTTAATGTTCAGGTTGGTGAGTTTGTCTATAATACCAGAATGGGGAATGGTGTTGAAAGCCTTTGCGAGGTATAGGTAGGCTGTGTGGACCTCATCTAATGCCTTGGTAATGGTCTCAAAGAAGTCTACCAGGTTTAGGAGGCATGATCTGTGCTTAACAAAGCCAAACTGGGTGGGGTCCAAAGTTTGGAGGTTCCCAATGTCTTTGCTAATGAGTTCCATGATGATGCGCTCCATAGCCTTGCAGACCAGGCTAGTCAGGCTTATAGGGTGATAGTTCCCGCTGTCCGTTGTGGCACCACCTTTGTGGAGTGGGATAACTGTTGCTGTGCACCACTCTGTGGGTATGTAGCCTGTAGAGAGGCAAGTTTGAACAGTGTGTTTAGGTGAGGGGTTAGTTCATTTTGGAGCTCTTGTAAGACACAGCTTGGGACACCATCCGGTCCCATTGAGGCTGTGTTTTTGGCTTGGGATAGGGCTGTTTTAACCTGTGTGTCAGTGATTGCCGGGGCCTTACATTCTTCTGGTATGGTTATGGGCCCTTTAGGGGGTGAGAGGGGTGTGAAGTTTGCAATGGACCTGTCTGCCAAAATGTTGGCAATATCAGTCGGTTCAGTGTATTTTGTGCCATTCTGCACCAACTCAGAGCAGATCTGAGAGTTTCCACTTAGGTTCTTGACATAGCTAAAAAACGCTTTGTGGTTATCTTTGAAGTCCTTGGCAATTTTTCTTTTGAAGCTAGCCTTGAATGATTTAATGAGGGATCATAGTTTCTTGCTGATACTGATCAGGGATATCTTTCCTTCTAGGGATTTTGCTCTTATCTGTACTAGTTTCCTCCTTCTATTGTAGAGCCTGTTTATGACAGGTGTCCACCAGACTGGTTTACTTTTCTTGGAGGAATGAGTCTTGGTTTTACTTGGGATAGCACGATCCATGCATTCCTGCAGATGATCATAGAGTGCCTTTGTATAGGTTTCAGCAGCTTGGACAGCATTGTCCATTGGCGTGGGGGCTGTGAACCTTTCCACCTCAACGTGAAGAAATACTAAAGAATAGTGCTAGAAAGAATGAAAGGTACAAAACCTTGGCTAAGGATACTGTTCTAGGGTTTGGTGCTACAATTGTAAGCAAAAGTCATCAGTTACAATACACAGCACAGACAGAGAAGGAGATTCAAAACACCAGCTGAAATTATTTGAAATACATTCATTATAAAGTGTCTACAAGCTAATATGATTATGACATTGTTTCTTTCTATTTTCTATAATGAAATACCAATAAGCAAACTCAAAGAAGACTGTACTTTGAATTGACAGGAACACAACTGTCTCTGTTAGTGGCTATAAGCTTTGGGCTGTAAAGTTTCTGTCTGTCATATCAATACAGTCTGGCAAAAAGTTTTGGTCAGGCACACAAGTATTGCAAAACATCTGAACACTTAATGTAGCAGAAAGCTGATATTTTATATCTTTATATCAGCTTATTCATTTTGATTCTGTGCAATTATGTTTATTTTCTCAGAAGTCAAACAGAACTAACATTTTCTGAGGACATTTGCACATCTAGTACATACTTCTAATTTTCTCACACATGCACTAACTGCTGTAAAAAGCAGTTTTCTGATATGCACATACATTTGTTTTCTCCCACAGATGAGTTTGCAATATCTGCTACACATCGTTTCATTACATTCTGCAATCATTCTCCTTGTAGTGTGAAACTCAATGTAGGCATCATCATCATCTCCTTTTGGCCTATCCCAGTAGCATGGTTTAATAATTCCGTAGTGGTGCTAATAAAGTGTTTAATATCATACGATTAAATTCTGCAGTGTTAAAACTAAGTTCGATAAAGCTTTAACCATAATGTAAAATTATAAATATTAGTGCTGTAGAATAACACATTATTCATACTCTGCTTATGATGGACTTCAACAGCATAAAGAGGCAAAGAGTGTGGGCCTTAAACTCCACTTTCTGGATTGAGACTCCTGCAAGTTTATATGCATTTTGTATGCTTTTAGATATAAACAGAACAGTAGAATAAAAAATATAGTACTAAATTAGTTGCAATTAGAATTAATATGTTAACTATGATACGCTTCTCAGAGTCCTTTTCTAAAAAATTCTTGAAAGTCCAAATAACTTAGGGCTGACCATTAAGATTTATTCAATGGTTCAGAACTACCTTTAACATAGACCACTGTCAAGATTGTTCATAGGTTCACAGGAGGTTACTAGGCTAGCTGCCCTAGAGCCTTTACAAGCCTAGCCATGTTAATCCCAAGTATCTCCATTTGTTCTTTTTGGATAATTTGCAGAATGAATTTATGAATAGAGTGTCTGTGATCAACATCGGTTTCCGCTGTCCATGAGGGACATGGGTGCCACCACAGGGGTGAATTTGTGGTCTCCCATTCAATTATCTAGGTGCATTTGAATAGGGTTAGTGAAGAGCTTTGTTTTACATGAATAGGAAGTCTATTCCAGAGAAGTGGCAGTCTCTGAGAGACATATCTGTCTGTCCAGCATGTTCTGTTACTATCACAAGCTAGGTTGAGATCCATAGAGTGAGTGACTGTTGTGGCATTTGACTTATGGATGTGCAGCACTTCCATTAGGGCAGGGTTGGAGACTGCTTATAGGCTAGGCACAAGTCAACTCTCAGCAGCCTATAAGATAGAGAGTAAAGTGCCAGGACTTTCAGTCTGTCTACGTAGGTCATGGTTTGGAGTCCCTGTATTTTTATTGTGAGAAACCTTTGATGTCTCTTCAGCTGCTGCAGGTCTCTGGTGAGATACATGCAAAAGAGTGTATTATACTCTCTTCATGGATTGATGAGGGTCTAGTGCAGTGGAGTCATAACATACCTTGACCTGGATGCTATGTCATTGCTTATGAGATGCCCTATGTAAAACGTTTTCCTTACCACTGTGGAAACTCGGTGGCCAAAGTTCACATTACTATCAGTCTTTGTTCTTGAGTCTTGCACCACTAGGTTGTAACTCGGGAGGTGCTGTCAATATTGTAATTTGTAGGGAATTCTGTTTTGCCAAAGGGAATAATAATGCATTTTTTTGCATTTAGTTTTAGACCATGGCTTTGGCACCAATCATTTGTTTATGTTAGCCCTTCTTGTAATATGTAACATCACTGGAGGACTCTTTGATTGCTCCAAGTTTGCAATCATCAGCAAACTTTGGTGATTCAAAGGCTGGATGCTTTGGCCCAGACTTCTTTGAAATAGATGCCAAACAGTAAGGGGCCCAGCAAACACCCCTGTGGTACTCCACTGGTGATGGGTCTATTGGTGGAGGTGGAGTCACCAATTTTGACAGAGTGTGTTCTGTTGGTGAGCCAGTTGGCTACCCATCTAGTAATGTAAGGGTCATTACCTATCTGGGAGAGTTTTTTAAAGATGCCAGAGTGGGGAATCATGTCAAAAGTCTTGGCAACATTGAGATAGTCTTACCTTTGTCCATGGCTTTGATGGCATTCTCAAAGAAGTCTACCAGATTTAATAAGAAGTTCTCAAGCTATGATTAAAGAGAATGACACATCTTGTTTTAGATCATTTAGTAAACAACCTGGGATATTATCTGGTCCCACTGAGGCCATGTTTTTGGTCTTGGCAAACCCAGGGATGACCTGTTCTCTAGAGATACTAGCTTGAGGGCTGATGTCATGTTTGCTTTGCGATATGGTAGGTGAGGATATGGGGGTAAAATTTGTGCTGAATCTGTCAGCTAGCATGTTAGCAATCTCTTTAAGTGTAGTATGAGTGATCCCATCTACAACCAGTTCAGCACATAGCTGGGGATTCCCTTTTAGACTTCTGAATTAGTTAAAGAATGCCTTATGATTATCCTTGGTTAAGGATGCAATTTCAGTTTTGTAATTTGCTTTAGAAGACTGTACAAGATTTCTGATTTTCTTGTTTAGGCTGAAGAAGGAACTCTTCCTCTGCAGAGTGATGTCCCTCTTGCTTTTGGACAACAATGTATTCCTCTTGTTATATAATCTGGTGTGATGTCATCTTTATTCCATAGCAGAATAAGATCATTAGAAATATATGGTGTGTCTATGAAGTGTCTCCTGAATGCTGCAGTTGATTCTCAGTCAAATACAATAACTCACTGATGCCATTAGCAAATCAGAATAAGTATGCACTCTGTCATATTTAGCCTGGTCTGCTACCTCAGTGATATGTCCACATGATTCAAGCTGTTATTGTCACTGCTTTCTTTGTTATGACATTTTGCATCCCTTAATAACATAGTAATTTTAAAATTATTCCCTGTTGTCATGACCATTCTATTGTAGTTTGATTGTAGTTTCTCTACATGAGTGCCCACATTGTTTATGCACTGAGCTTGCCATTACAGCTTCCATAGAGTTCTCGTCATGCGATCTGCTTGCTAATTATCCTTCCTTTCATTTATGATAGAGGGTGTATGGACATCTGTGTTTTCCACATTTATTTACATTGTTTGAACATGTCCCAGATATTTTTTTGCCAGTCATCAAACTTCCCCATAAAGGCTTACTACTAATCTTTCAATCTTCTTGTAGAAATGCAGATAACCAGGTTGTTAGTCCTTCATGCACTGCCCATGTGTCAGTGTAAATATAAGCTTCTTCTCAAGACAGCAAATAATTGATGACCAATACTATTGTACAGAGTTCAGACTAATTAAGGGAACCTGCAAAACATTCATCATTCAGTATGACCTCAGTTAGTGGGTAATTTGACAGCATCACACATGTTTTGCCATTCATTCTAATTTTAGCTGAACCCTCAGTGAATCATGTTATCTTTCTCTTTACTACAGTCACCTGATAAAAGGATGGTATTTCATATATTAGAGACTTCAATATTCTTTGATGGTGTTGCTCAATGGCATCTGTGTCTTCCAAACTGACAAGCACATCTAATTTGTACTGCATTTGTGGGACCTCAGGCACAATATTAGATCATTATTTTAAATGCCATTGCCATATCTGTACAGCTGAAGCATGGATGACAAGTGTATTCATCAAGGTGTTGTTAGATAAGCACTCATGGAGTGCGTAGTCTAAGTTTACAGTCACTGGGTTCTGTTTTCTAGTCCTTCAACATAAAACAGAACAGAGCAGTGTGAAAAGCTAACACGTGGTGTTTTAGGGACTAAACTGTACTTGTGTTCCAGTAAAACCATTGGATCAATATCAAAATGGTGGCTTCCAGCCAGTGCATTTTTTTTAAATAAAAGTCCACAGGATCAAGTTCTTATCTTTGTCATAAAGCTTTATTATGTCATTAAATGTTGTTTACTGCTTTAGACCACAAGTAAAAAATAACCTTTTCCTGGGTTAGGTGGCAATGTGCAAAATCAGTCCAAGATGCAGCAAAAATTATCTCCAGGACTCCATCACTCCTGGAAGGCTGTACCTATTGCTTTGCTTTTGGTATAACGATTTTCTGTATGCTTTCTATTGCTGGAGCTAGTACTTTTGTTTTTAGTCCATTCCATATCATTCTCTGAAATTTTATTACAGTTCCTAGTTGCATTTTATTTTCATTCTCAGTCTATTCTCAATTCTGAATATGTTGTATTATACAGTGCAATGCAGCTTCCATGTCAGTTTCTCTTTTAAGTCATAATACAATCAATGCAATATTGCACAGTCAGATTTTGTTCAAGCTGCAGTCTGGATGAATCTCTTGCTATCAGTCCATGAAAAATAATGGAGCTAGGTATATATCCTTGGGATTCCACTCATAAGATGTACCATCTACAATCCTATGTAAAAACAAATTGAGCTTTGCTTTCTTCTGCTACTGGAATTCAGAAGAAAACATTAGTTAAGTCCAAAACAGCATGCTACGGTCTTGCAACTGAACATAATTTCTCCACAATGTTCACAATGTCAGGAATATCTGGTTACCAACTTTATTCAGAACACTGTAGTTTAATATCATCCATTAGGCATCTTCAATGGTCAAACTGCTTCTGATATTAACATTTACAACTATCTCTGGTCATGACATGTAAATCAGTTCCTACCTAGCTTCACCTTGACTGTATTGAAAGACCAGAGCTGTAGGCCAAATTTGAACAGATCCGCTGTAGTTTCTAAAGTTTTCTTGCTATCTATGACAAAAATGTGCTCAGGTATAGGGGCTATTACAGCTGTAATTCACAGAAGTACTTCATCACCAATGGCTGTTTAACCCTTGCCTATACCACAGTAGGTTTTGTACCTCCAATACCCATCAATCTCTATGGATTGCCCTTGGAAACATTGTCAGTTTCCTGCAAATGCAATTTTTTCAGACCTGATGTCTAGTAATACCATGTTATGGTCTGTTATATTAACATATTATGAAGGCTACCTAAGTGCATTGGTCCACAAGTATAATTGCTTCCATTGCGACCCTAGCCACTGCATTTTGTTCAAGGGGTAACCATTTTTCTGAACCTCCCCATCCTCCATTCTGTAATTTAATCTCGAATGTAACTTTCATAGTTATCAAAAATTTCACACAATCCCCAGAAGCATTTTTAAACATCTTTTTCCAGTTCATCAGTTCTAAACTGCAAAGTAATATTTTTAACATTTGAGTTACTAACAAAAAACAAATAATTGCTCCATGGTCAAATTACCTTATTTTTGTTACAAATTTTCAGAAATTTCATTATTAGTTCCTCAGTTTCAAATGTTAAGTCACAAAACATCTCTGTCTCTATGTGTATAAAAGGCTAGTTTTCTTGAGTTTTAAATCCCAAAACAGTTATCAGATTGTCCCATACATAATGTCTATTACAGTCTCATTTTTGTTCTCCTTCTCAAAGTGGTTCCTTCTCCATATTACCAACCTCCTCCCAAAAGTTATCTATCATCTCATCTTATGAAACAACAGAACAGTCATCTGGATCATCCTGCTCTAATATTTTCAACAGAACATCATCCGCAAGCCCTCCTAACAATGGTTCTGCAAAGTGCACTACACCAGTCGACTTGCTCATTTCATTCTTCATTCAGACAGCTAAACATTGCTTATTTGTATCATCTACCTCACATGAATTTTTATCAGCATTTTGATAGTCCACATCAAAAACAAAATTTCTCGAAATTCTCACTTTCCACCTCCAAACACTCCATAGCTTTTCTCTCATTGTCTATGCTGCTGTTTCTCTTAGGCATCTTCTTTGCTCCTCTAGGAACCTTCCAGCAACATCTAGCAGTTTAAGACAGTAGTGGAAGTTCCCTGATGCCCTGGCCAAAATTCTCTAGTAGTACAAATACTACCCCAGTTCTCTCTGAAAAGAGGCCATGAGTGTAGTGTGACAAGCTGAGATAACAAAGGATGGATGGATAAATAAATACATAAATAAATACATTAATTAAATCAATCAATAAATAAATTTTGTTGTATTTGTACTTTGTAACATTCTCTTATAATGTGTTTTTTTTTCTTCTTTCAGTGTTGCTGACAGAAAATTTTCCAATAGATGCAGGTGAATAATTTTGTTTTTGCTGGGACATCTTTAGCTTTTATTGCAGCGTATTTTCCTAAAAATATCGGGAAGATTAATAGCTCTGTCTAGACTGTGCCATGCACAAAGCCTTGCCAGATATACTATTTTAGCTTTAAGCATTTCCAATCTCTTTTTTTTTTCAAGTTCATTGGGCAAGTCTATAATGATGTGTTTGGAAATAAATCCTCTGTAAAATAAACTGCAATAATTGTTTGCTTATTGAAGGAATCAAGATATTTTGCTGTGTGGAAAACACAAGTATAAAAAGTGGAGAGAGATTGTTATGAGGTATAGCTTAAAATTAAGACCATACTCTGTCTTCTTATAGAAGTATTTCAGGAAGTCAATAGTTGCAAAATATCTGACCATAGGTAGAGTGTATCTTTTTGCCCCTATCCTGGCATCTCTTTGACATCTACCTGCTGCATAAATGAACAATTGTATGTCTTACTAGGTCTTATACTTGAGGCTGGTTTCATAACCATCAGGTCTCCCCCTTTTCCCTTGTTAAAATTCTTAGTCCCCTTCTTGATCGAATTTCCAGTTACCAAACCTATCCTCTGTCACCTTCCCCACACTGGTTCTTGTCTCAACTTTCTGTTCTATATTTCTGTCCTCTTTCTTCCTCAAGTTATTCCACCCCAGCCCTCCTTCCTGTCTGTGTTGGTTACCTCACTCCCTGTGCTATACTGTATCATATTTCCATCACTCCTGTACTTTTACTAAAAGCACATTCACCTAGATGAGTACCTTCACCCATTTCCTTTCTTTTCTGCTCATTGGCTTTTGCATGACCAGCTATGACCCATTTCCTGTCATTAGTTGTCACTGCTGTTGGTATCTGTTCCTTCACCATGGATTCTCTCTCTTTGTCTTTTTTATAGATCTATGTCCTACTTTGTACCTTCACTTTACTCTATGCTGCACCACTCCTGTATACTCTCCTTAAACTTTTGCCCATGTCTTCCTGTCCTCTGAAATTATACTTCTACCCTTTACCAACCTATCTTGACTTCCAGTACCCTGTTTCCCCCTCCTCTGTCAACTCTTTCTCACCTACCTAGCCAGTCCATTGCCATCTGAAGTTTTCATATTTTTGTGAAACTCCCCCACACATCCTTTGCTGACCCAAAATCTTCATACAACAGTTTGATTCCCCTTTTTCTGAGCATATCATCCTTTTTCATTTCTTTCTTCTTACCTAGCCTCTCCTTTTACTTTCATTCTGATGAATTCTTGCAACCTTCAGTTTTTCAATTTTTGATTATGTTTTGTGCATGCAGATACATATATTTTAAGAACTTATTTAGAATTCTCAGCTTCATATACATTTATTTCTTTACCACAAATCCCTCTCTCACAAAAAGAAAATTTAAAATCCTCTCTCTTAACAATACAACCCTTGGAGTTACTTTTCATGGCAAATTATTAGGGTTGCTAGTGGATTATAATTTTAAATTTCACCAGCATATACAAAATTGCATACAAATTAAAAATCAACAAAAATTAGGATGCTTGACAGAGCCCAAGACTTTCTCACCAACACAATTAAAATACAATTGCCACTAATTAATTCCTCTGCTGACTACGTTATGGCTCTCCCATCCTTACTACCATCCAGGAATCATAAAAAGCAAAACCTGAACAATGATATAATATATCAGCTAAATTTGCAGCAAATACTCCTTTCAGAACACAACACTGTATACCACTAAAAATCTTATTGTCTAGAACTACCCCATTAACTAACGTATTCAGAACTTCTCACAGCCTATACAATTATTGAGCTTCCACTTACTTGAGTACCATTCTACACAATTATATTCTCACTCAGTCATTATGATACACAGCAGTTAAAGCTCTGTCCACAAACCTCTAAAATTTGCTGGGCATGGTCTGTACTCCTACTATATTGCTAAGGTCTGGAAATCCTTTCCTGTATTCATTAGGTCAATACCCTCCCTCCAGTTTTTCAAAACCATCCTATAAGACTTCCTAGCCAAAATCCGGCTCTCTTCTTGCTGAACCCCAGGATGAACTAAATCCCCAAATATGAACAAGTAACTCTTCATACCTTACACCTCCTTACCCACCTTCTTCACTCACTTTCTTCCTTTAATCAATTTCTCTCTCCTGACTCTCTAACTAAATATCTAAAAATCATGGCAAAAAAGGCTTTTACACTCCAAAATGCTTTAATTCCATGTAGTACAGCTAAAAACTGGTTCAGCCAAATGCAGTACATAAAAAAGCAATACAGCAGTTAAAAATAATCCAAAAAGATAAGCGTTTTTCTTGCACTGACATATAAAAAGGAACTTCATCAGATAAATGAACAAACTGCCAGTAGGTTTCTTAAATACTCTTAAAGGAATACAACAGGTTTCTCTAATGTATTCCTCAACTTCACGGCCCTTTTCCTCCCTATTTACATTGCCCTCTGTAAAGCAACAACAATAAAGCATTTACAATTTTTATAATTCCCCTTACTTCTGTAACAGAAGCCTACCTTCTCATACTGTGATGGTTTCACTTACAAAATGATTCTCTCATGTTTGAATAAAGCTTGCTGGAGTCGCCCAATTACTGACATCATCAAGGCCAGGCAGTGCAGGTACTTTTTTTTTTTAATTTAATCAGTTCCCTCCCCCAAAATGACATCACCACAGCCGTCATCTGATTCTAACTAAAATAATAAGACCCACCCATTCTGTGATGTCATGGCTCCCTTGTCCTTCCCCCAGCCTGAGTGCTGTTCATTTTATTCAGTAGTAATGTAGTAACAATGATGTTTGGAAACACAGAAATTTGGTATGCATACTTGTACATTCTGCACAGCAAGTGATGCTTAGGTAGTGTATCACTTGCATACTTCTCTGTTGTATTTGCACCAGATACTGCTAGTGTGCAGTGTGGGAATAGAAAGATTAAAACATTACCCTGGTATCAGAAGTGGCAGTGCAACATATTCATAGTGGCTTAACATGAGAGTAGCTCTAAGCAAGCACCATGTGAAACCTGAACAAGCACCTAGAATTATTCAGTGCAGCTTCCACACCTTATGTCTGAAAATGAATTCACATACTCACATGAACAGGAGTAGCTGCATATTGATGGCTAAAGGTGTATGGGCATGTCGGGTGATTACTACACTGCAAAACTGGTATGTAATGGTGGAGATATTTGGAAGGCATGAGCAAACACACCAATATATTAAAGCCATAGCACCAATTGAACTGGAGGCTGGCAAATGGATTTAGTAAGGGATTTTGTCCATACACAAATATTTCAACAGTGATTCTTTGCAGTGGCATCCATTATCTGATTCAAGGTAAGTTAAACTTGATGTCCTTTATTTAAAAAAAATCAATAAAATTTTTACTTTGTTATAAGTGACTTCTGGACATTATAAGTGACTTCTGGACACAAGAAAAAGGAAGGGGAAAATATAGCAATGTGGTTTGTATGTACAAAGACAAATCCAGGGACACTGCAAAAGTTTTTTTTTTTCCAAACCAAACAGTTGAGTAAAAACATATGAAGGCAAACACTGCATACTAACACACTTTGCACATGTAAATCTCAATTTTTAACAAGGTAGAAGCATGAAGTGATACCTTAACACTTAAATCAATAAAGATCTAAACTGGTTAATAGTATGAATGTTTTATTCTTTAGCTCCTTGGTGCAAGACCTTACTAGATGTGATTGCAGTCAAGTAAGGCCATGGTTATACTGCAGCAAAAAATGTCCCCTCTAACAAAGGAAATGCTAGAGCAAAGATTAAATTACGTGAGTCAAGCACCCTGTGGAGATCTGCCAATCACTGGAATTACCAGGTCAAATTACCCTCAGGACTTTGACAGCTAGGGAAGCTAAGTGTTATGGGGGAGGGGAGAAGTAAATGGACTGGAATTCATTGTCTCACAAATTAGTGCCATTTAAACTAAATTAGAAAAAAAGGCAGCAGTAAACAGCACTTTGAGTATGTTCTGTGGCATTTGCACTGTTTCTGTTTTAAGTAGTCATCCAGCAGCAGGGAATGTTACTTACCCTGTTCTATTTTTACTCAGTACTTTGTACACATGCAACATCTATGAAATGACAGGAACTTTAGGCAAATGGAGGCCTGCATGATGTAACATTTTTGAGCCAAATAATGATTTCTGGGATACTGAATGGCAACCTGATTTATCCAAACCACGTCAATATGCCAGCTTCCAGGTGGTCAGAGTCTGGAATTACATATAAAAATATTTAAAATCCTGTAAATAATCCCAGAGTGCTGTTAAAGTATAGGAAACAACATGCCATGATGTTTTAAACATGTTTTTTGAGACTGTGGGTGCGGTACTCCTTTAAACCAATCACAGCTAAAATTCAGAACACACCCTTTTTGCAAGAGATAGCCTGACAAAACCAAGCATAGTAAAAAAGACATTGTAAAAGAAGGCATAGTAAAAGAAACTACACCCCTTTTTTCATTCATAAAGAGAAAGTAACAATATTATACACAATAGTAACATTTTAAGGCTAACATTCATCTAAAGAGAAAGAAATAAATGTTATATCTATTTAAAACTCTTAATTTAAGCAGACATTTTATATTCTCTGCACCATATAACCCTGGCCAAAATTGTGCATTTAAACAAAGCTGCCAAAGCAATTCGGCTTTCTCAAGTAAAGGGGGCCATGCACCTTCATGTTCTGACATAATGTTTGTAAAATAACAAATCTAAAAACATGCCCAGGAATAGGAATAATATGTCTTGCTAAAGCATTTGTTTCTTTCTCTAAATGAATGTCACTAAGGTGCTCACTCATTCTGTTTCTTTTAATTTGCGTTCAGATTTCCCTACATAGAAACATGAACAATGGGAACAAATAGCACAATACACTATCTTACTAGTTGTTACAATTGGGTCTACCTTTTATGCTCACCTTATATTTATTAATAAATATTTCACTAGTTTCAAGAATATAGTGACAAAATTCAAATGAACCACATTTATGCATGCAACCTATTCTACAAGTAGGCACAATGTGTTCAAAGGTTTACTTTAAATTTTATCCTTTTTTATAGACAAAAATGGGCAAACCACCCAAACCGTCCCTTAAGGTGTTTTCTCTCTGCAAAATTTCCCAATTCTTATAAAAAATGTTCCTAATCATAAAGCTGTCATTGCTAAATGTGTAAGGAAAGCATGAGAAAAATGGTATTATTGTTAATTATTACTCATTGTTTCATCATTACCATTTATAATAGGAATATTAACATTATTATTACTATTTATTGATGAAACAGAAGAAACTGCCTCAGTCATATCAGTAGGGACCATTCTGTTATGCTTATCACCCAAAATGGGTATAAAATACCCCCTAGCTCTTTTTTCTATAACTTCTGTTTTTTTTCAATAATAAATCTTTATTATTTTTCCAATTATTAATACAATACTACAATATATATACATTATATACATGAATGCTTCCAACAGTTAAATGAGATCATTATACATTGAAATAAAATTCTGAAAAAGAGTATTAAAAGATCTAGTATCAATATACAGGCTTATCAATACTGACTTCCATATTAAGTATGTACTTCCAGGGGATAACTGGATTTAGAACATTAAGCCAACACAATATTAAAGATTCGCTCCCATATTTTTGGATTATTTATATTTTTCTTATGATCTTTGATTAATAATTTATGTGCTAGAATATGTTTTATCGCTACACTTTTAAAGTTTTCCCATGAAGTCTGAGATGGATTCAGCCAATTTGTAGCTATATAAAGCTTCATTAACAAGAAAATATTTATAAGTGTGATCATTTGGGATCTGTCCAAGTTGTTCGGAGGGATATGAAGAATCATAAACTCCCAAGAAAGTGTGGAATGTTGATAACCCATTTTTTGTAATTGAATTTTTAAAGAGTTCCAAAGTTTAAATATACATTTACAGCTCCAGAACATGTGTAAAAGGTCATCCGTTTGATCAATACAATATGGACATTTAGGTGAATTTTTGGAGTTGAATTTATGCAGACTCAGACGAGTGTAATAAGCATTGTTAAATATCATCAGCTGAGTAAATAATAACTTCTGAAGAGATACTGATTTTAAGGTTAGGTTAATTGCTTTCAATATTTTATTATCATCAATCAGTAATATTTTATCCTTCCAGTATTTTGATAAGAGTATTTGTTTTTTTTATTTCACGTCTTTTACCAAATTATATGAAGACGTTATATATTTAGAGTCCTGCATAAGAGTTTGCTATAGATTTGAACAATTAGTTAAATCTTCTTCCTTAATTTTGAAATTACTAAAATAACTTATGGAAAGATCCTTTAATTGTCTCATTATAATTAAATAAGAGTTAGGAAGGCTCATCTCTCTTAACGTGTCATGTATTGAGATACCAAGATAAGGATATAGATCAAGTACGGTTAAATCAACTATAAGTGGAAATTTTTTAAGATCTATCAATTGATTACCGATTTTTAAATTCGGATTCTTGTGAAAGGGTCGGAAAGTCATCATATATTGCAAGAGATTTAATGATTTAAACAGGTTTTGTAACGATATTACATATAATCTAATATGCTCCATCCAAGCATACAATTTAAAGGTATCTTTATTTAAAAAGGGTAATGCCTTAGAGTTAATACCCAATCTAACAGCATGTTTATAATTCAGAATCAATCACTTAGGTGACCATTTACTACTGGATATGTCAAAATTAACCACTCTTAAAATTCTATTAGAGTTTATTATTAAATAATATAATTCAAAATTAGGTAAGTCTAAACCTCCCTTATTTTTTGGAGTCATCAATTTGTCATAAGATATTCTAGTTTTTCTAGGCTCCCATACAAATCTAGCTAATTCCGTATGAATTTGTTTAAAGAAATTCTTAGAAATTGAGACTTGAGCAGCTCGAAAAATATATAGTATTCTGGGGAGTACATTCATTTTAATAATTGAAACCTTTGCCATTGTTGGTAATTTCAGATTATTCCATCTTTTTAAATCAGACAATATATGATCCCAAATCAGCTTAACATTATTCACATAGAAATCTCTATTATCTTTGGAAAAAACAATACCCAAATATTTTATTTTTTCTTCTGATTTTAACTGACCTACCAATGGTAAAAGCGAAAAAGGGTTTAGGCGTTTTTAAAGGAAATAAATTGTTTTTTTTTTTTATTTATTTTGTAATTAGATATTTCTGCAAATTCTTCCACTGCTTTTAGTATTTTCTTGGTATCTGAAACAGGCGTCATACAGTAAATATTAAGGTCATCAGCAAAAGCAGTCATGGACATTTTAGTACCATACATTATTGGGGCATTATGATATGTATTTTGCTTAATATGTAAAAATAATGGTTCTAAATATAAATTGAATAATATAGGAGATAATGGACAGCCTTGAGGGGTTCCATTCTTAATTTGTATTCTTTTAGGGAAGTTTTTATTAATGTATAAAGTTGTATGAGGATTATTATATAGTTTTTTAATGTTAAAATAAAGTCTTGGGGTATATTGAAGTATGGTAAAATATCAAACAAAAATTTTAAATTAACTCTATTGAAAGCTTTTTATGCATCAATTATGAGTGCGTAAACATTAAGAATTCTATGACTGGCATAAGAAATTAGTGTATGAAGTGATAACGTATTATCAGTAGTTTGTCTGCCATTTATAAAGCCAGCTTGTTCATTAGATATTATTAAATTTATTGCCTTCTTCAATCTATTAGCTAAAATAGATGTCATAATTTTCATGTCTATATTTAAAAGTGAAATAGGCCTATAGTTATCTGGGTTTTGAAGATCTGCATTCTCTTTGGGTATAAGAATTGTTTTCGAAGCATTAAAGTGTGGATCATTAATTTTATTGTTGATTATATAATTAAATATATGTGGAAGTATTTTACCTAACATATCACAAAAAGTTTTGTAAAACTCTGCAGTCAGACCATCTGGTCCTGGAGCTTTATGAGGTTTCAAATTATTAATTGTATCTATTATCTCCTCAGAGGAAATTGGTTTAATTAAACCCACATGAGATTCATCACCAATTTTTGGAAAGATAATCTTCTGCAGAAAATTGTTATTAATCTTATTTGTAAGTAATCCCTGATGCTCGCCATACATTTGAGAGAATATTAATTCAAAGGTATTCATAATATCTTCAGTATTAGTATATCTTTTATTATTAAACTGTATTTCAGGAATTTGAGAAGGTATTTTCGATTGATTAATGATACGAGCTAGTGCTTTTGATGGGGTCTGAATATGATGTTCATGAAACGACAATCTACTATTCTGTAGCAAAAAAAGATCCTTTTGACATTTTAATAATTCCGTTTCAGTTTGTTTGTTATAGTTCCCAATTAAATCCTGATCTAATAGCTTAATTTTAGATTCCAGTTCTTGTATATCTCTAGTTTGTATTTTCTTATAATAAGTAGCTTTTTGAAGAAAGATTCCTCTTATTTGTGCTTTGGTTGCCGCCCATTCTATATCAGGTGGATGTCGCTGTTTGGAAAGGTTAACTAGTAGAAGACTAAAGGTCTCTTGAACTTCATGGATTATATATTCTTTATTTAATAAATTCGGATTAAGAGACCAATTATAACCTCTATGACGTATACTATTTCTAATGTCTTTGTTAAAAGTTAATGTGATTCTAGAATGATCCGATAAGTGTCGAGTTTGTATAGATACACAGGGATCTAAATTAATTAGTACATCTGAAATCAAGAAAAAAATCAATCCTAGACCACATTTTGTGACAACTTGAATAAAATGTGAAGTTATTTGTATTCATTTGATAGTTTGTATATTTAAAAGGGTCATATAATTTAAAATATGCTTTAAGTTCCTTTAATGTTATTACTGCTTGATTATTAAAAGACCTGTGTGAACTTGATTTATCCAATTTGGGATCTTGATACGTATTCCAATCACCTCCTATTATTATATAACAATTATTATACTGATTAAGGATACAATAAAGTGATGTTATAAAAAGTTGTTGATTGGTACACAGGGCATATATATTAAGAAGTAAGACATGTTTATCATAAAGGGTAGATGAAAGAATCACATAACACCATCTTCCCTCTTTGTCTATTTTAGAATCTAGAATTTTCTCTTGATACTGATTTTTAATAATAATAGCAACTCCTGCACTATTAGTTGTCCCTTCTGAAGCTACAACCTCTCTAATCCATTTATTATCCTTAATAACAGCCCATTGGTCATTGGTCAAATGGTTTTCTTGTAGTAAAATAAAATATGCCTTTGACTGGAGAAATAGATGAAGAAATAATTTCCTTTTTTTCAAGTTCTGGAGCCCTTTAGTATTCCATGAATCTATTATCCACATACTAAGATCTTTAATTTGTTTAAGTATACTTTAAAATTGAGAAACTGTACTAAATTCAAATATACTAGCACAATATATATTATCTGGAAGCAATCTTGAAAACCCATCCCATACCAGTGCCTATCCACTATTCCCCTGGACCAGGACATACATAGGTTTCTTACAATGTTAAGAATTTTACGGGTAAATAACCTTACTAAATATCTATTCTTTACCTTACAAAATATACATCAAAAGCATGCAAAAAACCTATAAAAGCTACATCTAACTCTACAAAGCCTAACCAAAACATTCTCTAATAAACACTGATAAATATCCACAGCTCTTGAACAAACTGTTTAGTTAAACATATCAAGTAAATGGTCTTAACTACACATATAGTTATTATCATTCCTCACTAATAAATCTCAAATGTTTATTTACTTATACTAATTGGTTGTGTCTCATTAAGTTATCTAACAACCACATTTAAACCTAGAGTAATCAAATATGAGACACTAACCCATGTTAAACAGTAGAATTATTAAATTAAAGATAATTCACCATGTGTACTATCAATTGAGAAAAAAACTACAGAGAAAATAAATACTTAACACTTGAGTATTATATTTGGATCTGACTTTATTTGTAAAGCCCAAATTATCTAGGATTTTAATGTCAGCAAGTAAGGTGAAAGAAATTAGAGCTCAAACTTCACTTTAATGGCTAATATGATTAAAGTTATAAAATAATGACTAAATAACAAAACCCTCAAAATAGTCGGAACAAAATGTTAATATATAACCAAAGCATCCTTCACATTCCTGGAGAACCAACAGTGGAATATCTTATGGTCTCTTTACCTACTAAGTACCCCATAATATGATTAAAGTTATAAAATAATGACTAAATAACAAAACCCTCAAAATAGTCGGAACAAAATGTTACTATATAACCAAAGCATCCTTCACATTCCTGGAGAACCAACAGTGGAATATCTTATGGTCTCTTTACCTACTAAGTACCCCATCACTAAACCACCTCATTATCTAGCCATTTGCAATATTAGAACATAGCAACAATGAAATATAATACAAGCTTATCAGCAACATCAACATTCAGCATAATATACCTGAGGGAAAAGAGAAGAAAAAAAAAACTGAATGCTACCAACATCTAATCTATTATCAGATATTATAATTGTGGTAAAGCTGTATTTCCTCTAAACAATCAGTTAATTAACACATTTTAAGCTGCTACAGCATTAACTAAATTGTTTTCATACCTGAATGAATTCAAAGTTCCCTTTGGATAACTAAATACATTTTACGTACGTTAAATGTCCACGAATGTTAGTATCGCAGTCTAATTAACTTTTCCCTTCTTCAAAAAAGAAATTCCTGCTTTCTGAGCTTGTAAGCTTGTCCTCGACTTCGCAACGGGGGAACCATTAAGCGGATGGACTTCCGGGTGCGCCACTTCGAAAACGGACTCTCAGCAGCACCCGAAGGACTTCCTGTTGATTCGTGAAGGAGCTCAGTTTGTGAAAGCCATAAAATCTTGGAAGATCTTTGCAGACGATCAGGACCTGTAAAAAAAAACTAGATAACCACTTTCCAAGAGGCCTGGTGCACACAAAAAAAAACAAACAAAGGATTTTTAAGCCTCGAGACATAGCAACAGTAGAATCCCAGCATCCACGTTGCTGCAAATGGACTGGATGGCCAGATCAAGCTTCCAAAGCAGGAAGAGACTTAAAAATCTTCAGAAAGGTAACTTTTGCTTCTTTTTTGTAGATATGGAATATTTGGAACCATTGACTGTAAAAATTAATGTGTTAGGGTATTTCATTTGAAATTTAATATTCTTTTCGATGAGAAACTTGCAGTATGCAGATAGTGCTTGTCTAGTTTGCCTTATTTGTAATGGTAAATCCTGAGCCATGGAAAGTTTATTATTGTGCCACATAATATAACCTCCATTTTTTTTTACAGTTAATATTATTTTGTTTACGTTTTGGTAGTTGAGTATTTTGACGTATACTGGTCTAGGTATGTTTGAGACTTGTGCTTCTCTGAGAGCTCTATGAGCTCTCTCTATAACTATTTGTTTAGCCATATCAGAGTCATTGAACAACATTTCAAGTATTTGTGTAATAGTTGAAATTAAATCATTGTATTGAATATATTCTGGTATTCCTCTAATAATTATATTATTTCTCCTGGATCGTGCCTCCAAATCCAGAATTTTATTTAGCATAGACTGAATATCTAGGTCATGAATGTCTGTTTTTTTAACAAGCAGTGTTATTCTGTCTTCATTCTCAGATATTCTGGCTTCTGTTTTATCCATCCTTTCGAGAATTTGACTGCATGTAGTGCCAAAAGATTGTACCTGGTTAGATAGCTCTTTCAAAGCTTCTTGGATGGGTAACAGAGCAGTTTTAATATCTTCCATATTAGCCAGTTGATCCGGTTTATTTTTCATTCCAGATTTTAGAAGTTCCTGCTGTTTTGTAATCTTCTGCCTTTTTGAAGTTAAATCTTGTTCTGGTGATTGAAGTTCTGATAATTTGGTTTTTGTTGTTATTGTTTCCATACTTTTGTCTTCTTTTGACATTGTAAAGCGAAGCAGGACTTTGCTATAACTGAATAGTAAATAAGCCAAGTTTGCTGCTCAGACAGTTCCTTTGTTTAGTACTCTGTTCAGAGTCAGTCAGTCAATCAGTTCCAATCCTGTTAATTTGTTTAATTCCCTCAAGTTCCTTCACCTCTCAAGCGATATTTAACTGTAGTGGTTTAATTTTAGCCAAAAATTAATGTAGGAAAACTTGTGGTATATCCTCAGGGTTAGATTTTGTTCTGGATATTTGAAGAGCTGTAGATATGCAGTGCCTACAGAATGGCGGCCATCTTTGAATCTGTTTTTTTTCTCTATAACTTCTTGACTTAGTTCATTAAGCATCGAGTCAGTATACTCTCTATGTAAGAACATATTTTTCATTTTGTCAACCTCATTTAAAAATGATGACCAAGTAGTAACCATCCTCACCACTCTAACAAATTGTCCTTTGACAACTTCTCGCTTTTGTGTATATGTCAATTTCTGATACATTTCAGATACAAATCTATTATTAAAGCTGTTCTTAATAATAAGAACATCTAGGTAAGCTATTTGGTCTATATTAACAGTATGGGTACATTTCAAAAATGGTTTAGTGTTATTGATGTATTCAACAAAGTCAACAGCAGCTGTACTGGGGCCCTTCCATAAAATAAAAATATCGTCCAAAATTTGACTTTAACACCATTCATAATAACCAACCAGAACCAAATAAAAACATTTAGTTCAGTCAGGTAATAAACAAAGTAAAAGCAATTTATCTGAATATGAGAAATTGAATTTAAACCTGCTTCTTTCATCAGTTGGTTCATGAATTCATGAAACCTGATAAGGTCAGGGGTTGGTTATTATGAATTTAAATGATTACAATAGTAAGATGAAAAATATCTTGGACAGTTGAACATATGATCATAGTTCATTGAATGAGCTGAATACCACATATTCTAAAATTAGAAGTTTTTTGCAGGACCTCTTTATTGACAGGTCTACTTCCGTGGACAAGTATAACTATCTGTCTGTGTTATACCCGGTTAAACCTACCATTTTTGGTTTACCGAAAATTCATAAAGACCTGAACCAGCCCCCTATGTGATGAATAGTTGATGCTAGAGGGTCTATCACTCACCCACTGGCTAAATTCCTGGACACTAAGTTAAAAGACGTAGTTAGGAATGAGTCACATTTGTGTATAGATTTATGGGAATTTTTTAAAGAGATTGGATACAGTAACTTTTGATTCAGATTATTTGTTTATCACCATTGGTGTCAAAGATCTGTATTCAGTCATACCCCACAATGTTGGTGAAGACTGGTTCTATGAATACCTTAGGCTTAAGAGTATAGATCAACAGCAGATTAACACCTTTGAACAACTATTAGATTTGGTGTTAAAGTCAAATTTTATTCTGTTTAACAAGGAACTATACTGTCATAAAGGGGGTAGCTATGGGGTCCTCATGTGGCAGTTTATATGCCAACATAGTGATGCTTGAATGGGAGAGAAGATTTCTTTTTCCATCTGATTGGTACAACTACTGCATGTCATATACCTGCTTTTTGGATGATATTTTTTATTTTGTGGAAAGGCCCCAGTACAGCTGTTGTTGACTTTGTTGAATACATCAATAACACTACACCGTTTTTGAAATTTACCTATACTGTTAATGAAGACCAAGTAGCTTACCAAGATGTTTTTATTAAGGACATCTTTAATAATAAATTTGTAGCTGAAATGTATATTTTGCTTGTGTTTTAAGTAGTCATTGACTGGCATGAAATGTTTTTTAAAACTAATTGACTGAAAGACAGCAGTGTTTACATGTAAAATCAATGCAGTGACAGGAGCTTTAGGAAGAAAGAGGCCTGCGTGGTGTAACTTTTTACAGATTAGCAGTGCATTTTGGGATACCTAGAGACAGACTAAACAATCAGAATTACTTCAAGATGCCAGACCTCATGTGGTCAGACTCAGAAATTACATATAAAATATTTAAAAACCTGTAAATAGTCCCAGAGTGGTGTTAAATGTGGTGTTAAAATGTAGAAGACATCAAACCATGATGAAATATACTTGTTTTTTTAGTCTGTGGGTGCAGTTCTCCTTTAAGTTCGTAACATAAAAGGATGATGCCATGAGTACAGATCAAGAAAACTGAGTTTGACTAGTGGTTTATAAACTTAGCTGCACAGTGAGGAAGGATTATCATACCTATTATGAGGGGCATTGAAATGGTACATCATATGTCATCCCTGATACAGATTGGGACTTAAACAATTACCAGACTGAAGGGTGCAGACTAGCCAAAGAGGTGTGACTACCCTAAGGACCGAGGGCAGATACATTCTCAGTGGCATATCTCATTGCCCATCTAAGCTAGGAGAAATCCCGACCTGGTCATAGTGTGATACTTCTGGCTACCCCACTCTACCTCTCATTGCCGGTAGGTTTGGAATTGAGGGTCTTCTCATGCAGGAGGACAGGACACAGCTAGTGAAGGGCAGGAAAGTGTTACATATGAAAGGGTTACTGAGGTATACTCCTTGTTATGCTGGCTCTGGGGAAGGGAGCAATAGACGAAGGCAGGAACTAAAGTCATTGTACTGCTAGAGCAAAAAAAAGTTTCAAATATCTGTAAACCAACGTCAAGCCAACACATATTGATTGTGAACAAATCAACAAGTTTTCAATTAGCAAATAAATCAAATTTCGATAAATGTGAATTAATAAAAATCAAATATCAAACAACAATCAAACAAATGTATATCATTTGAAGTTAGTTGAATCTTTCTAAAAAGAGAGTGCTTATTTCACCCATCTTTAACCACATTAGACACTAAAAATTCCACAGTGTCACAGATAGTGATTCCATAAATGTTTTAATGCAGAACAAATAGAAAAATAATGCAGTACTGAGGTGAAGTTTGGGTTTGCAGGTTACAATATAACAAGCAAGCAATAATGCCTGACAGAGTGTGTATTATCATTATTATTATACAAATAATGCCCACCCAGGGGTGTTCTGTGGCCAGATGCTGCAGGTGGAAGGCCTCTACATGCATAGATGGCCATTATTTACACAATAGCATACACCTTTGGTGGGCTTTATTGAGCTTATAGAATAGTCTATCTGTTAAATTGTTTGTAATGTTTTTTTTTTATTTCTCTCTCTCCCTCTCGCTCTCTCCCTATATATATATATATATATATATATATATATATATATATATATATATATATATATATATAGTTCCCTATCAGAAGCCTGAAACACTATAAGCTCGAAAATCAAAATCCTGAAACCAAAAGCCTGAAAACTCAAAATCCTGAAAACCCAAAATCCTGAAAACACAAATAATGCTAATATGCCAATACAAAGACTCTAATATCTACTGACTTACCTTAACCCTAACCCTAATGTCCGTCACTATCGCACACTCACCTAACCCGCACCCTAACCCTAACTCACTTAAACCGCCCCTAACCCTAATTTTTGTCACTATTGCATACATGCCTAACATGCGCCCTAACCCTAACTCACTTAAACCGCCCCTAACCCTAACATAAAACCAATCAAGACACTTACCTGAACCCAACGCATAACCTAACACCACAGGGCTAACAATAGCAAAGCCACAATGACGTCAGTATGTCTATTTTGTGTTTTCAGGATTTTGAGTTTCAGGATTTTGGGTTTTCAGGATTTTGAGTTTTCAGGCTTTTGGTTTCAGGATTTTGATTTTCGAGCTTATAGTGTTTCAGGCTTCTGATAGGGAACCATATATATATATATATATATATATATATATATATATATATATATATATGTGTGTGTGTGTGTGTGTGTGTGTGTGTGTGTGTGTGTGTGTATAGTTATTAATATTTTGATGTAAAATAGTTCCTCCACCTAATGTTTCAAACTTGCTGGAGTATACATAACTGTTGTTGGAGGAAATATTTTATATCCAGAATATAAGTTTGGTAAGTATTTAATGCCTAAACTCTCTCTCTCTCTCTCTCTCTCTCTCACACACACACACACACACACATACATACACATACACACACACACTCAGAAGTATCTTTAAAAACACACATGATTAAACTCAATTAATAGTGCCAGCCATTAGAAGTTTCATACCTCCATACCTGTCAGTTGTTCAGATTTTCACAGAATGTTCAGATTTTTGGTTTCATTTTTTTGTCTACTCCTCCACTCAAATTTGTGGTTTGATGGCAAAATATTGGGGTTGAAGTTACTAAATAGTGAGTTAAATTTGAACTTTAGACTTTCATGTGCTTCAGAAAATGAATATCATCACAAATCTTCTTATTATAACAACTTTTTAGTTTTATAAGAACACTATTTAAAATCTGTCCCTATTTTTGAGCCTTTTCCCCATACTATTTTAGGCTTTGTTTAGATTTCTTGAGCTAAGAGGTTGAGAGGTATGCATACCTCTTAATTGTAAATGATTTGCATCCACTACTTGATCAATCTTTCGCTCTCTCTCTCTCTCTCTGTCTGTCACTACACAAACACACACACACACACACACACACACACACACACACACACACACACACACACACACACACACGCACATACTCTTCTGCTTTCATGCATGCAAGCACCCATAGAATCGCACAGTCAGAGAGAAGCATAAAGACATTAATCTACACATACACTTTTGTATTTTTTATTTATCCATTTGTTTTTATTTTACATTCACTATACAGCAATAGCACTGCTTAGTAATTATAAAATAATGCATCAGTTAATCTCACTTTCACTTTCATCCACAAACTCACAAAAAGACATGCACACACAGTTTTTTATTGGGTTTTTTTTGTTTGTTTTGTTTGTTTGTTGTTTAGTGAGAGTAAATTTTAAACAAAATCACTGCACAGCAAATGTAAAATAATGTTGGTCATTAGCTCCATTACAGTCCGAGCTCCACGCAGCTTAATATGCTGCCGTGAAGGGGTGGACTTATTTTTCAATGGGCATTATCTGCACATTAACACCCTGCTAGAGAACGTTTATTTTCCAGTTAGAGTGGTGACGTACACATCACCCATTCTGTAAGCAATATTAAGATATGTCCCATGGGCATGGCCTCTTAAGCCATCATTAGTTGCATAAATATAATCTGACTCATGGTAAGATTTCACTGTCTACCATCCATCCATCAGTTTGAGCCACATTTAAATGTGTATACTAGGTAAACTGGGTGCAGGGACTGATTAATCCTAAATAGGATGCTTTACTAAGTTTGTTATACAAGTGTTTAAGAACCTTGCTTACAAAGAGCATAGCATAGGTGAAGACTGCCTTGGTGCAAAATATAATTAATCCTCATGGTACTTATGTATTCACAGATATTTGAGAAGAAGTACACCATGAGCTGGGGATAAGAGTATAATATTAGTGAAGGTTGGAAATCACAGGTCACTTTTAGATCTAATAATGGTGAGCAGTCTGTCTGCAGACTGTAGCACACAACTGTAGTGTAGCTGGAAATATGCCAGCTTAGGACCAGTGCATTCTTATTAAGGCAGTTGGAAGTTATTGGCTTAACACTCCTGCTCATTGACTGTTCATATGTTGGTACAGATTAAACTGTTGCACTTCCACTAACTAACAGCATGTCTCCTCAGTCTATATTTCAAATCAGAAATGTTTTATATCATATGCACTTCAATGATTCATGCAGGCCTTTTAAGACCATGATACTTGTTCTTTTGTGCCTCTGCAGTGTACATTATATAATTGAGTTATGAATGCCTTTGGCCTATCCCTCCATTTTCTGCTATCATTTTTATTATATTTATGTGCTTAATAGACATAAAATAAACTATCAGAACTGAATAAATGCACAAAAATAATATTTCTTACCAAGAAATCTCTGCTATTTATTACAAGCTCATCAAAAATGTTATCTTCATTAATAACGATAGCTCTTATTTTGCCTTTTGAAAGTACACGTCTTCCTTTCTTGTTTGCTGCATTCAGTATTAATAATTCCAGAGATGTTAGAATTCTAAAAGATGCAAAACAAAGTAGAATTCAGAAGAAATATGCATATGATAGGCAGGAAACAACATTTAAAATTAAGATCAGATACAAATCTCATTTAGGAGGCTGTAGCTAAGTATGTAATTCCAGAACAATGAGTAGGTGAGAGTTAGACTTTCTCAAGTCACATGTACATCATCCAAAACAACAAGTTTTTACTTGAATTTATATTTTATTTTTACCTCTGGTTTTCACAGTTTGTAAGCAGGAAAGATAGCCTGTAGTTGAGAGGATTTATTTTGATTTATATTTTTGTCATTTACCTTTAAATTTTAACTGTTGTTAAAAAGGGATATTAGACAGGAAAACTGTAGCCATCCAAAGGGGCCTTGTCAACTATAAATTCATACAAATAGCAGAGAGAACAATCCAAGAGCTCATTAAAACAATCCTGTCTTGGTTTGTGATTTATTGAGATTTACTGATCAAAAGAGGTGTGACAGCAAACAATAATGAGCAGAAGCTACTATGCACATTCACGTCTGATGTAAAGGCATTCTAGCTTTTGTGGGACTTTTCACAACTTGTATGGTCAGATCAACAACTTTACTGTGCTTAATTTAATATTTAGTTGTATATTGTTTGTGTGACTTTTCTAATTGGAGTTGATTTAAATTATTTTTCAATTCTGTGGTAACTGATTTTGAGTATTTTTTCTTCAAGAATTCTTTATTCATTTGCAGATGAATATGGATTCCTTAAATGAGTATGTCATTAATAATTTGCTAAAACAAAAATATCTTGTATAGTGTGCTAAATGCTTTGTATATGTAAAGGTAACACCTGATAACAGTGGTGATCTGTGTTCCTTGTGTCAAGCACTGGATAGTTTGCTTACTATTTTTATTAGTATATCAAGACTTGCCAATGGCAATTGCACTTGTGCAATTGGCACAGCTTGGAGAACTGTTGCATATATTAATGACTGGACTGATGAGATAAATAATGCTAGGCAAAGAGCAAACAGGACGCATTTAGGAAAAGAGGTGTCTATTGTCCATAAAGATCACACAACCCCTATTGAACAAGATTAAACTACTGACAAATTTGGCATTCTGGAAACTGGATATCACTTTTCAGAAATCTGAGGATTCACAGCGTATAGAAGGAAATTATAAAAAAAAGAAAGACATTCACAGCAAATGACAAGGAAGAAAAATAAACTGAGAAATGCCTGTAAAGCAAAGAGAATACATACTAAAAAGGACACTGCATTGTTGTTTAACACACAGATTAGAATGATAACATTTTTCTATCAAAAAACCTTCAATTTTCCAAAGAGAAGGTAGAAAAAAAGAAGCAAGGGGCAGGTGAAAAGTAAGAAATCAAGTTGAATGTGGAAGGACTAAAGAATATTACTGTATAAAAAAAGAGAAAGACATTGACAACATCAGTCAAGCTGTGGATGTACAAAGGCAGCTGTTTGAGAATTGTATGCTTACAAATTTAATAAACAATAAAAACAGTGGGATTAATAAGACTAATGGGGATGAAGATCATTATCTTGTAATAATTACTAGAGCAGATATTATCAAATTAGAAGTTGAGGATTCTTTATATCTGGTCACAAATATTTGTTATTTCAATTATTGTAGGAACTGATATTTACATTTGCAGAGAAGATAATGAGCATTGAATAGTATTGTACATGCCAGGAGCAAAATTAGAGGATCTGAGACAAGATTATCTTCCCTGATTTTAACAAGTGCATACCATCCTGTTTGAATGAAGGATGAATTTTTCCCAAATCACATTTGGAAAGGAGAGTCAGGTCACCATGAATACCTTAATATAAGTAAGAATTTATCTGTTTTATTCAGGTACAATAAAATCTTAATACAAAGTACAAATAATCTCATCTTCAAGGACTCTTACTCTTAGTAAGGAACATACAGCCCTTTTAGATAACATAGCTTGTGTTAGGATGAATTTTTCACAAATCACATTTGGAAAGGAGAGTCAGGTCACCATGAATGAAAATATATTTTTTGGTAAATACCTACATAAAAATGTACCATTTAAAAAATGGAAATGTTTAGAGCATCCAAGCTTAAGTTTGGGTAGACGTGTTCAGACAGGATGGTGTGCACTTGTCAAAATCAGGGAAGAGAATGTTTGCATCTGATATATTGCACAATTTGTTAAACACAAAGTGGGATTTTGCCAGGTCAAAAATTTCAAGGTTCACAGATAACATTTGATGCATCCCTGATGGCTGTTAATGCTGGAAGCATTAATAATACATGTTTTGTTGTAAAATGTGCTACATTTCCAGAAGATTGCTATTGCTATTGCTTGTGAAACATAGCTAAAGAACAATGACTGGAAACCAGTTGTCTTAGGGTATAAATGTTTTTACTTAACAGACATTCCAATAAAAAATCAGATAGAGGTGTCATGAAAAGGTTTGAAGATAGTTAAGACCTGTGATTATTACATGTGCAGAGATAACACTAATGCTATAGGCTGTGCAACTGGGACAATAAAGACAACCTTGGAAAATATAATAATTGTTGGAGTGTATAGACCACCAAAGTCAAATGCTGATGACCTAGATGAATTCATACATTTATTGCATGAAACACAGGAGGGAAGAATAATAGTGGTTGGGGACTTAAATGTATTAGAAACAGATGGAATAATATTGATTCAACAATTCACAACATATGTTCTGGAACAATTGCTTCAGTTTGTGAAAAAGCCTACCAGGGGACACAACATACTAGGTATTGACAGTCAAAAACTTCAGATGTTAATTCCTCTTCTATGAAGTATTGAAGAAACAAACTCAAACAGGCTTAGTCACTGAAATAACTCAGCTTTAATTTACAAAAAGCACTGTTGTCTGTCCACCAACTGGACTCATCAGATCAACTTTTCAGTAACAACTTTAACCCATGGAAAACTTAAAAAAATACATAAAAAGAAAAAAGAAAACTTACATAAAATGCACAAAAGACCATAAATCACGATAGACAAGATGTAGAAATGAGCGTAGCCTACAACTAAAATCTAGCCTGATGTAACACAAGCCATTCTTTACAATACAAACTACAATAAGGAACAGAAAGGGTACTATTAAAACAGAGTCCAAATAAACTGAGCTGCAGAGCTAATAATTAACTCTGAGTTAGTCTCTGGATGGGAACAAGGAGTCACAAAACACTAACACCAAAGTGAAAACAAAATCTTTCAAAAGGAGTGATAAACTAAAATGAAAAAAAAAAAAAAAAAACATCAGAGAGCTGAAGTTAAGGTGTGTGTATATGTGGTTGTGTGCGTGCATGTGTGTGCGACAACAGGGACATGAATCAAGAAAACAGCACCCACTATAGTAACCTTGGAAAAGATGCAATATATAGAAACATCACAGATAAAAATGCAACCAAAACAAAAAACTGTAGTCAGAGTAATGGACCAAGATGGCTAAGTAAGAATAGCAACTGGGGAAAGCTCTGTGACTAAAAGCTTTTCTCTTACATAAAATGTAACCAAAAAAATTTAAATTTGAAGATTCTTGTTAGCTAATTTTATTCATTAATAGTCAGAGATAAGATTTGTAGCTTGAAGTTCTTCAAAAGCTGTAGTTTTTCTCTGTCAGAATTTCAGTTGTTTGGTTGAGAGAAGATACTTCAACATGAGTCACTCAAGAAATGATACTCAGGATTCATGTGTTAAAAAAAGACATCCAGTCAATACTATCTAGTATGCAGGATGTATTTCTTAATGTAGAATGGATACAAAACTAGAACATTTCAAAGAAGAAACCAGAAAGGGGATGAAACATTTTGAATTTCTTATGAATGCAAGTGGCAGAAATCAGCAGTATGGAAGAAACTTTGAATAATCATGAAGGCAGCACAACTGAAGATGAGTCTCAGACTGAATTTCTTTTAAAACAAAATAACTGGCTCATAGAAAAACATGATGATTTAGAAACTAGACTGAGACAAAATAACATTAAAATTATGGTATACCTGAAAAGTATGCGGGAGACAATATAATATACTTCTTAACCACCTGGCTACATAAAACATTAAATCTACCTGAAACATTATCTTTTGGAATTGAAAGAGCACATAGATCCCAGAGAGCACATTCTAAGAAGGAAAACTCACCACCACACTCAATTGTAGTTAAGTTCATGTCTAACTTAGAAAAAGATCAAATATTAAAAGCAGCATGGTCCAGCCCAGCTATTAAAATATGTGATCATGCAATCAGATTTGACAATGACTATTCCAGTAAAGTAATGAGTAAAAGAAAATCATGTTTATCACTTCATGGAGCTTAAAAATAATCATATTAAAGTCACTTTGGTGTTTCCTGTAAAGATCAAATTATTCCTTTCTGAAGAAACAAAAACATTTAACATACTGGAAGAGGTATCCACTTTGGTTAACAGTAACAAAATCCTTATTAATACTAAAGAAGTGGAGTGGAACAATATATCCCTGAAGAGAGATAGTGAGCTGAATTCTTGGAAAACTGCTTCAAAAACTAAAAAGCCTTAAAACATGTCACTTGTATTCTTGTAAGACTATTATTTTCTAAAACAATAGATTTGCCTTTTAAGGGAAAGGTTTGTGCTGGACTTTAAACCTCAAAACATATGTAAGTATGTATTCAGATTTTAAGCTAAAACATTTTTTCATTATGAGGAATATGAAAGATTATTTTTACTGTTTTACTATACTTACAGTGAAGGACTTAATATATTTCATTTAACTAAACTTATAAGTCTGTTCCTAAATGTTAAAAATACTTACTGTAAGAGAATGTTGTTATATGTAAGCAACATAATTGGTAAATTTAAAGTTATACAAGTTAAGAATTTTATTTTATTTCTTCAACATTACTTGGTATGTGCATTGCTGGGTTAACTGAATGTCAGATCTAATTAATATGCTAATTAGAAGTATTAAAGTGCTGGTAATTTTGTTTTCTTTGTTCCTGTGTAACACATTCCTTTCACAGGTCATTTATTAAACAGCAGTCATTTAGAAAGAAAGCCTGGGAACAAAGGAATGTTCCATTTCTTCACAGTGCTGTTTTTTTCCTACCTTGAGCTGTCCTGAAGAAAATGTAGGTCAAAGTTCATCACTGATATCTGTGAAAGAAGAAAACAGCTTTCTTTTTTTTTCTTTTCTCAAGTATGTATGTATGTATGTGAGAAATCTACTCAAAATAGCACCTCTTTTCTTTTATTAGAAGTGAATTAGTAAGGCAAAAGCTATAGGAATGGTTAAATTTCCCATGTTAATAACACTACGACATAAACTATTAACTTTAACTATACACATTAACTGTACATATTAAATGAAATAAGTAAAGTTGGATGTTTGTTACTGATTATAACAGCTTAAGAGAAATAAGAAGAATGAGAAACTTACAGAGAAAATTATCAGCTACTGTATCTGTGAGTTGTCATTTTCATATGCTGTAACCAGATTCTGATGTCATCTATTTTGAAATAAAGTAAAGTGGATCTTTCAATCTGTTTGAATCTGGAAAAGGAGAATGGCTTTGAACTGAACACTTCAATGCAATACAGACTCTGCATTTTTTTACTCCATCGAAATAGACATTCTCTTTGAGCTCAATAATGTACATATTTTTATGAAGTAGTTTAATAAGCTAACAGATTTTTAAATATTTTGATATTTGATGTGTTAAGGGTGTTACATAAATTTCAAATATAGACACTTGCACTTTAAGATTTAATTTTCAGAGCTTTTTGTTAGCGCTGTAAAAAGTGTGTGTGTGTGTCTTATTAGATGATAAATATATATGTACATTGATCTCTTTTTTATATTATAGTTTAGTATGATAAAATTACCTGTGACATGTAAGTTCACAAATGTCCTTTTCTCTTCAGGTCCCACTCTGTTATATTTATTTATTTAGAGATCTAGTTATAATAATATGGAATGAGTAAATAGCTTAGGAATTTTAAATGGATAATTTATACTAGTATTATATAAATAAGTGTATAGTATACTATTTTTTGGATTATTTTATATGTATGATTAATAGAAGAAGATTATTGCACTTGCATGTAGCAATGGGAGAATAGTTTTAAATGACAACATATAAATAAATTAATAGTCTCTTATCATTTTAACCTAGCTATAATATTATATTAATTATTTGTAAGTCACGGTAGCTTTTGGCTATTTTTTATTTTTGTGATGAAAGTTTAAGTGTTGCTAGGTAGAGCTATTGACTGTTCAATAGGCTGACTAGGAACTTTGGTATTCATTGTATTATTCATTGTAGTTTGCATTTTATTAGCATTATCTATAGTTATAGTTGTAGACTTGTCTTTGTTTTTCTTATTTCTGAATTTTAGTAGTTTAGTTTGTAGAAAGGAAAATTAAAAAAAATCTGTAATGTTAAGATAGTGTCAGAGGAATGCATTGGAGTGCTATATGTAATTAAACTAATATGGTGAATAAATGTGTCATATTATCTTTCAAAATAAACCTTTATAAATACACAGAATAGATAGTTTTAATCTATTATCTATAAATGTAAATGTACTAAATAATGGCAACAAATGGAAATAATTAACAAGATATCTAAAATGAAATAGAGACATTATATTCTTGCAAGAGACTCACTTGATAGATAACATATACAATATTTAAACAACTTAGGTTATAAAATGCTATCTTCTGCTTCCTTTAACAAAAAGAGGAGAGGAACTGCTATACTTTGGAGAAAATCCATTGTAATGCATAAGGTCATGGAATCCTTTAATGATCCAAAAGGAATGTATATATTTGTAATTATGAAATATAATAGAAAATTCTATACTACTACTACTAATAATAATAATAATAATAGTACAAATTTGTTCTGAATTCCTGGAACAGTTGCAAGAGTGGCTAATGATCACTCAAACTTACTACAAAGTCATTCAAAGGGTAGTTTAATTTTAGCAGAATAGTTTAACTACATATCTTGCATAGAAGATATTAGTGAACAGAAGAAAACTAAAATAAGGGCATCTGCTAAAGCACTAAATAGATTGATTATTAATAATAATTTAGTTGATTTACTAGTAAAAGCAGAAGATAAGTCATTGTTCTTCACTCTTTATTTTTATGTGCATGGGGCACAAACTAGAATCAATAGGATTTTTTCCTCTACAGATTTACTTAATGAAGTGAATTATTTTAAAACTATTCCTTGTCCTTTATCTGATCATAATGCAGTAAGTATTAATATAATAAAGGCTATAAGGAAATTTCTAGATTATTTATAGAATCCTAGTATATACGATGAAATCAAAATAATTTGAGTTACCTTAGGGAACAAATCAAGGATTTTTTTATGTTTGAATGATAATGGTCAGATTAGTAAAAGATTCCTTAGAAATGCATATTAAAAATATAATGGGAAAAAGGGCTAGTAATAAAATTGAAGAATGGGATAAAGAGTTGTTAGATATTATACAAGATGAAATACACAAACCGAGGTTTGAACAACAAAGAAATGATATAATACTGAAAATATTTTAAAAAAATAAATGACAAAATATCAGTTGTAATGTATACTGTACAGTGAAGATAGCTTTAGAAATAATAAAATTGCACAGTTATGTGATGACTTCAAAAATCTACACAGATTAGCCAATAGAAGTAAAATGTTAAGCAGAAAGGCACACATCAATAATATCTGAAATCCTCACATTAATAAGCTTACTTCATATATAGAGGAAATGCTTAACATTTTAAAATAAATTCCATGAGGATCTTAATAAAGATAATAATAATCCTGATGATTACAAAACTGGCAATTATTTAAAGAAAAATACTACTAGTAAACTTAATGAGCAACAAATATTTCAGCTGAAAAAGCCTATTACCCTGACAGAAGTTTATGAAGCTTTAAAAAAGCAAAAATGGTAAAGTTTAGGTATGGAATTATATAGTCTGTTTCCATTAAATATTTTAGAATTACTGAGTAACATTTTCAGGATAATTCAGGGAAAAAAATAATTCCTCCCTAATGGAAATTTTCTGTAGTCTCACTTATACATAAACAAGGAAAGGATAATAAGTCTCCTCATATATATCTATTTAATTATTAAATATAGACAATAAAATATTTACTTCCATGTTTGCCACAAGATTAAGCGATATCAGATTAATTAATAAAGATCAAACAGAACTGACAGTCAATGGATTAATGCACAGTAATATAAAAAGGGAAGTAACTATAATTTTGAAAAAGGTATTGAAGTGTTATTTCTTATTTAAAAATGGATTTTTTTAAATATTTGACAATATGTTAGTGCTTATTAAAGTGATTATATTACCCAATATTTTATATATATATATATATATATATATATATATTACATTCAATAGCTGTAATACATGACAAATACCTGACAAAATACATTTTAAGAAAATGGAAAAAGTTAACTTCATTCTTATGTTATCCTAAAAAACTGAGAATTGTTTATAGAAATTATGTAAGATTATGGGAGTATGATTGTATTAACTTCCCAAATGTAGAATTGTATTCTATTGCTGTAAAATTTAACTTTGTTATACTCAACTTACACTAATCAATGAAAAACCATCCAGGAGCAGATTACATTAAATTTTTATTAAGCATATTAAAGATGATAAATATTATTAATCCTTTCATCTGGTTAACAAAATGCATCTTAGAAGCAAATTAATTTTAGTCTTTAGACTTTGCATATATAAAATCAATTCTTAAAGCAGTTAAGAAATATATATTTTTTTAAATTCCATTATCAAAATTGATTTTTTTTTTTGTATTTTCCTATTGCACATACCTCTAGATTTATGGAAACTCTGAACAATGTCAAAATGCATTTACTAAAAATGAATAGATTGGTATTATGGTCTCATTGCTTTGGAAAAGGAAAAGCTAAGTCTCCACAATATTTAATAAAAGAATATAAGTTGAATGGTGTTAGCAAATGTGGGTTGACATACAAAGGAAGCTTGTGCAAGCTATATAAGTTAATTATAAATAATAATAATAATTTTGATTTGTAAAATTCAACAAAAGAGCTTGCATGGTGTTCTTACCCAATATTTCTCTCAAACCACAAGGAAGAAAACCTAGTAGGCCAAATCTAAAAACCATTGGTTATTGTTCAAATTATTTCAATAATAGTAAAAGAAACTGAGCAATTTCATCCATTAAATATAACACAGGACTTCCATCAGAATCACATTATAATTAAATTTATTAGTTTAAAGGCAGCCCCAATAAAATCACATGATGCACATATCTAATCATAAAACTCCACTAATTATGATACAATATTGAAATGAAAAAAATATATAATTAAGAAGTTTAAAAATATAAATAAAAATATAAATATATAAAAATATATGAGTTTATATATGTGTGAGTGCATGTGTATATGTGTATATATATATATATATATATATATATATATATATATATATATATATATATATATATATATATATATATATATATATATATATATATATATATATATATATATATATATATATATATATACACATACACACACACACACACACACACACACACACACACACACACACACACACACACACACACACACACACATATATATATAAATTGTTCAACAGCTGAATATTTTTTTTAAAGTATAGAAACTATAAAAGATTAATAATACTCTCATTGTAAACCATAAAATGCATATGTTGCAATAAAAACATCCACCATTTAAAATAAACTGTATGTATATGTATATACACATATACTTCTCTTTTTACCTATCTAGTACCTTCAATTTGAGAAAACATGCTAAAGACAGGGCATCATTTATACCTGGCCAACTTGTTGCATTCATTCTAATTTGCCATATAGCCTCCTGGTTTTCTAATTGGAGTGTCCATGGGCCACCCCTTGGGTCAATTTCAAGTCTGTCCAGAATCATAAACTTAAAAGTATGGTCAGGAAAATCATTACAGTGTTTTTCAAGGGCATTCGTCTCTCTTTTTTTCAACCTTATATCTCTAAGGTGTTCGTAAATCCTACTTTTAAGCTTCCTTTCAGTTTTTCCAATGTAGTATGCTGGGCATTTCATGCACATAGCACAATATACCACTGTATCAGTCTGGCACAAACCATTCTTTTTTATCTTTATCATAGTTCCATTTATTACACAGGTGGGTCCCTCTAAAATGTGTGTACACATAGTGCATGACCCACATTTTTTCATATAGCCTACTATAGGTTTCTTAATTTTTGCTTCAAGAATATTTTTGAGGTTTTGCTCACTCCTGTATACTATGTTCATTTTTTTACCCACCCATTCTTGAACATCATTGCATGATCTAACAATAGCCCAATTCTTATGTACAATGTCTGCAATCATTTTACTGGACCTATTATAGGTTGTAACCAATGCTGACCTGGAGTATGCTACTCCTACAGTCTCAGGTTCCTCCTCCACACTCTCCTTACTGGACCAATGATAGGCCGTAGCATCTACCACTCTAGCATCAATTACTCCTATGGTCTCAGTAAATTCCTCAAGCTCATCTCTCTCTGTACCTCCATTAAGGTCACCCATAACTATAAGTAAATGTGGTTCATTTATATCCTTGTTAAGGATGGCTTTTAAGTGCCCTCTTTGTCTTTTATTTACTACTTCAATAAGTAACTCATTCACTAAAATAGTAGGATAACCCCTCTTAACAAACATTTTTTTCAATAATTCACATTTTCCAAGGAATGTTTCAAAACAAGTAATCATGTGGGCAGCTCTTATAAATTGCCCCTTTACGATGGCCTTTTTCTGTTTGTAGGGGTGAGCACTGTTAAAATGCAGGAAGCTATTAGAATACATTTCCTTACATAAAATTACAGATTGGAACACACCTAAAGAGCTATTCTTTACCAATCTAACATCCAAGTATGCAATTTCACTTACTCCTACAGTGTGGGTAAAACTTAAAAATTGGGTAGAATTGTTAATATACACTAAAAATTCATTAATCATCCCTTGCAGGCCAACCAAAACACAAAAATGTCGACCAAAAAACAAATATAAAGTCTACAATATTTATAAAAGACTGATTCTATACAAACTTTTTCTCTCATTGGAACATAACTATGTTTGTATACAGACCCTCACAAGGTGAGCCCGTAGCAACCCCCTTTGTCTGAATAAAGTATTAGTAACCGAGTACATTTCTGCAAATTCCAAAACAGAGCCATGCCATCTCCAAATAAAGGCTGCATATCAGTCAGGAAGGATGCCAATAGCCAAGTATAATGCCACTGGCGTTGAAAACAGCCTAAAAATAATAAAAAAGCAACTTTTAATTTTTTTTTTGCAGATCTCGGCTGTTTAAGCGTAGGGCAGCGGAGCACAAACGGGGTCAGGGAAAATAAGAAAATAAACTTAAAATAAGCATTCTAACTAAAATCACTATTCTGCCATGAAAGTCAAAGGCAGGCAGAAGACAACATGGCCAGTGAGTTGTGGTTGCTAAGGGGGAGGCTCAGTGTGAAGCATGTAACTTTGCATTAACAGGCAATCCTGTACAAATGAGGGGAATGATAGTGAATCCCAGTTTTTCCCAACATATTAGTTAGGTCCCAACAGTATAAGAGTAGGAATAGCTTGGTGCAAGCGTAGGAGTTCGCTGACATCATGGGTGTGTGTGTCAGGCATACTATAAGTGGATTGGAGCCCTGTGGCTCAGGTTTGCTCCTAGCTAAGCACAGCTAAGCAAGGGTGTGTGTCTGAATCTGCCTAGCACTCTTTACATTGCCTAAGCGGGTGTGAGCACCGCACACTGGGTTTTAAAGGTTTAAAAAAAATTTAAAGCAGGAAATAGTAGCTCTGTGCACATTTGAGCACTGTGTTTGTGCGGCACGCCCCCGGGATTAAACAGGAAGGCAATGGGAAGGGAAACAGCAGTAGGAAGGTAATCTAGTAGAACTAGCATAGCTGGCAGGTGAAATATATCAGAATCAGCCAATTACACAGGCAGCAGACCAGCCCAGCCCAGAACACTACTATAAACTATGCAAACATCTTCCCTTCAGTTTTTTCCCCACATTCTACACCACCGTTGTATACAAGCGGGGAACCTTTAACAATCAAAACAACAAAATTATAGGGACTGCAATAGCTATCATAAAACAACTTGTGGAAGAGGCTGAGGGTGGTGAGGATGCTGTTGACCAACCCACAGTGAGGAGAAGGATAAGAGTGTATAGACCCAGGGTAACCTACCAGGGGCTACATGAGCTGGAGATAGTGGAAGTGCTATAGGGTGGACAGGGACCTCCTACAGCAAATTGTTGAGCTGCGCCGGCCACTCCTGACACACAGAACTAACAGAGGGGAACCCACCCCAGTGGATACCAAGGTATGTGTAAGCTTAGGAATACTAGCTACAGGTACCTTCCAAAGGCCAACTGGGGATATGATGGGGATGTCACAGGCATCAGCATCCAGGGTACTACACCAGTTCCTGGATGCCATGTCAGCACATGTCGGTGAGCACGTATATTTCCTCAACACCTGTGAGGCGTTGGCCAGCAATATGCAAGTGTTCCACCAAATACCAGAATGCCCGGAGGTAGTGGGTGCTATAGACTGCATGCACATATGCATCAAAACACCACCCGGTGAGCGGGGTAGGGTCTACATCAACCGCAAGGGCTTCCCCTCCATCAACTGCCAGGTCATGTGCGATGCCCAGGGCATAATAGTGAATGTGTGTGCTGGCTGCCCCGGAAGCTATCACGATTCCCATATCTGGCATCTGATGCAGCTGTACCAGAGATTTGCCAATGAGGACATCCCTCATGGACACCTAGTGGGGGAAGCTGGTTACGCACTGGAGCCGTGGCTCATGACACCCATTAGAAATGTACACACACCCGAACAAGAACTCCATAATGATCACACACACAGACCAGAATTATAGTAGAGCATGTGTTTGGGATGTTCAAGTAACGGTTCCGGTGCCTGGACACATCCCGTGGAGCCTTGCAGTACTCACCAGCTACATGTACCCAAATTGTCATCGTATGTGCCGTGCTACACAAAATTATCCTGTGGAAACAGCTGCAGTAGGAACAGCATGGGACAGGGCCACACATCCTCCCACCATTGCTAAGGTCTGCATAGGCATAGAGTGACTGAGAGGAGGAGCAACCTGAGCCTGCCCTAGTAGTCAGAAGGAGGCATGCCCCAGTATGCCCTAGCCTTGGCAAAGAGGCAACACATAGCACATAGACTGACACAGGAGGGACCCAGGGAATAACATTTCTCTCTGACTCTCGCATTCAGTAAAAGGGATGCCAAACATGACACTACCTGTGCTCAGCCATGTTTAGGGAGTGTACTATGTGCATCCGACATAGGCAGCCCTGCAACACAACCCTCAATACTGAGATACCCAAAAGGTAAGTGACTCACACATGCCAGTCAGGGGGTTTCACAACAGTTACAGCCAGTAGGACAGGTGTAGACAAACACAATGGCTGTGCTATGGCCTCTGAATGATGCCTATGGGTAACCTCCACCTTCCAGGCCTACACAGACAGACCACAGCAGGTCAGGCAGTGGGACATTAGTTCTGAAGGGTAGGAAGTCAGAAACTAATGTGTAGGTAAATCAAAGCTAAGATTTGTAGTACACTGGTATGCCTCTAGTCAGCATGATAGGTTAGAGTACAGAATGAAATGGAGTACCTGACATACCAGTACAGTCATAGCAAATGTGTACAAGTGTCAGGTGTGGCCCCCCATCCTATGTAGTAATGTAATAACAGTCAGGTGTGCCCCCCAATCCTGTGTAGAAATGTAGAAATAGTCAGGTGTGCTTCTCAATCCTGTGTAGATATGTAGAAATAGTCATGTGTGCCCCCCCCCAATCCTGTGTAGGAATGCAGAAACAGTCAGGTGTGCTTCCCCCAACCCTACGTAATTATGTAGTAATGGTCTGGTGTGTGTCCCCATGTGATGCACATGTCATAACAGTCAGGTGTGCCCCCCCACAACCCTATGTAGAAATGTAATAACATGTATGTGTAGGTCTAATACCAGTGGAGCACAGATGCACAGAGGTGGCGAAGGTAGCAGGATAGGTTGTAGCATCTGCACAATATGCATGTATGTGTGTGTTAGTTTCGTGAGTGTCCCATATTGTGTGAGAGTGTTTGGTATGTATGCATGTTGCGGTAAGCCTGGTGGCCATTGCCCACTATCGCTGATGACAGGGACAAGTTCTCACAACTGCAGTGCCATACACAATACCCATCAGTATAACACAAGGTAGCAGTAAGCCATTGCAAATGTATGGTGGTAATATGTGTCACCATCTAAAAGACTGACATGGCATGGCTGTTGGACAACATATACAAGCAGTACACAGGGGGAAACTACCCCAGATATACAGTATATATTGTGTCACTGTGTAATGGACACACCCTTGGAAAAGTACATACAGGTATGCTTCACATTATTTGGTTCTGTAGTGGGGGATACTGGTGTTGTCTGCCCAAACACTCGCAGATCATAAAGGAGGTAGGACTGATGTATTGGGAAACAGCTGATGTACCTGCACATGCAAGCATAACTGGAATCCCCAATGCATATCTGTGTGTGAGATGCACATAGTGTCCATAGCACAGATGAACCCAGCTCATGCAAACACCACCCACAGACACCTCTCTGGTTATATCCCTGCTGTGGGGAATGGGTACAGTAAGACCCCACCTGTATATGGCAATAGCTGAAGAATGCAGCATGCAGTGCAGGTCCCATGCAGGTGTGTCCCTAGTTGTAGGTAGCACCCTGCCAGCATCCACAGCACCTGAGCAAGACTGTTAGGATGTATTGGCATGAACACCTATCACACCTACACTGTCACCACAGGGGAATATACTGTATGGTGGTCTGTGACTGTAGTACTGACAGAATGCACCGACCTGCCACATCTGGCATGCAGCAACACCTAATGCCCCACAGGCATCTGCCAAAAGGCTGTGTCTCACACATACTGCCAATGCATGTTATGTCATGGACACCCAAATAACAACATAACACACCCCACATAATCCATATGCAAGGCCATGTGGACAAACCACAGAAACATGTCCACCATGTCCCACTGCATGAACTGTGGACCAACACTAAAACACACCTGTGATGGGGTGATACTATTAGGGAAAGTTTCATGGAATGTATGCATAATGTATGGAAGAGGTTAGAATAACAGGTTCCCTATTAGCTGATTGAAGACGCATTCTTTCAAATGCATCTTGATCGAACTTTATAGCACAAAACAGCAAAATACCAAAGCGGAATATAAGTGAATTATTTCCCTGGGAAAGAAATCGCTTGGCTGCCTTTGGTATTTTGCCTTCTTTGTTACTGTAGTGCAGTCTCAGAGTTGGTATATTTAAGTAGGGAGGTGTGGGGGCACAGACCCCCACATCAGGGGGTGTGGGGGCAAAGCCACCCCACATTAGAAATAGTTTGTAGTATGCATGTGTTGTGTGTGTGGTTCTCGGAACAGCAATTTTTTTTTCCCTGGGAAAAAAAGTCGCTGTTCTGAGTGTTCGGGATTGTAAGCTTTTGCATACATGGGGTCGATGAATCAGTGTTTGCTTTTCTAAGTGTTCGGTGATTCGATATAGACTGGAGTAACAGAGGGGGGTGGGAGCATAGGCAGCATGGAATGTGCAGAGTCTGACACCAAGCTGTGTGCACACACTATCCCTGGCTGCAAACACATACATGGGTGGCTACACACCTGCCCATACACCACAATAGGGTATATGTCCTGACCCATGGCCCCTGCCCCTGGCTGACCTGTGTGAATATGTACAGCTACTGTACCAAGGTGCTGAACCGGATACACAAACCCAGCACCAAGTGTCTGCAGCTCCCCCTCCAGAATGGCGTAACATACCATGAATACGTAGGTGTCTGTCCACAATACCAGTCACAGCCACAGTCACCCTTCTCCCCCAAGACATCACTGTGAGCAAGAATGTCCACCTGACAGTACATGAGGGCAGAAAACATCACTGTGTATAACAGTATACGTCTGAATATCTCTGCTAACAGCAGTAGCATGCAGCTGAAGCAGTGCAGACACAATCACTGTAGTACACACTATCCCCTGCACAGTTTGTCCACATATTGCCAAATTATCGATGGATACCCTGCAGAAACAGTATGCTACCTATAGGTGTACAACACAAAGGTCTGCGCTGCAGTACAAACTACCTGGACTCAATCCACACATTCAATACAGATGGTCATACTGGGCATGCTCACACACTTAAATCAAGGCCATGTCTGCAAACACCAGTGGACCAGACATATCTGGCAGTCGCAGATGTTAGTGCAGACACTCCTCAGTATGCACCATTCATTCCTTGCACACACAGTGGATAGGAATACAGACATGCATCTAAGGACAACACACTATAATAAGCCAAAGGTAGACATACATAGATGTATGGAAGAGGGTGACTGTGACAAGGAGCCATCCAGGCCTGTCCCACCCAGCACACAGCCAAAGGGCCATAACCACATGAGGTTCAGATGTCGCTCACTGTAGATACTAGCCACCAGTATCTGTCAGCAATACAGACTATGTGGTGCAAGTGTTAGCTGTGCAATATCACTGTACAAGGAAGCAGTCATCTAGCAGCTGTATACATGTACCTGTGAAATATGACCCTGTGTGTGCCCGTAAGAGGTGTGTCAACCTCTAGATGAATGGGATATGGCCCATGCACACACACTGCCCTCCCCATAGCCCTACTATGACAAGCCTGCCAAGGTCATCCACTGTGAAATACACCTTTGGGGTAGTTGTAGCCCAGTAATCTCTGTGGCACATACTATAACTGTGTACTGCTGTAGTGTGTTAAACTAGGTAGGTAGGAGTTCCAATCCCAGACATGGCGTGTATATGTGTGTGTGTGTATGTGTGTGTGTGTGTGTGTGTGCGTGCATGCATCTGTCTGTGTGGAGAGCAATGCTTTTTAGGGTAGTCACACTCCCTACAATTCAAATGGTCTACTTTGGCAATGCTGCTGATGTCATCCACCTAGAAATACACCTCTGGGAAAATTATAACAGTAATCTCTGTAGCATGTCCCATAATTGCATACTGCTGCAGTGTGATAAAATAGTTAGGTAGGAGATCTAATCCCATACTTGGCAAGTGTGTGTGTGTGCGTGTGTATGTAGAGAGCAATGCATTTTAGGCTAGTCACACTCAATACAATTCAAATGCTTTACTTTGGGAATCCTGCTGATGTCATTCACTGTGAAATACACCTTTGGGGAAAGGGCACACCAGCAATCCCCGTGGTGCATCCTAAAACAGCATCATCCTGTAGTGTGATGTTGAACTCTGGTAAGGTTTCTATTCCCACGCATGACACTTGTGGATGTTTTGTGTGTATTTTTATGTCTGTGTAGGGAGCAATGCATTTTAGGCTAGTCACACTCAATACAATTCAAATGCCTTACTTTGGCAATCCTGCTGATGTCATTCACTGTGAAATACACCTTTTGGGAAAGGGCACACCAGCAATCCCTGTGGTATATCCTAAAACAACATCATACTGTAGTGTGATGTTGAACTCTGGTAAGGTTTCTATTCCCACACATGACACTTGTGGATGTTTTATGTGTGTCTCCATGTCTGTGTATGGAGCAATGCATTTTAGGCTAGTCACACTCAGTACAATTCAAATGCCCTATTTTGGCAATCACTGTGAAATACACTTTTGGTGAAGGGGCACATTAGCAATCCCTGTGGTGCATTCTATAACAGCATCATGCTGTAGAGTGATATAGAACTCTGGTAGGGGTTCTATTCCCACACATGGCAGTTGTGTATGTTTCTATGTCTGTGTAGGGAGCAATGCATTTTAGGCTAATCGCACTCAGGACAATTCAACTGCCCTACTTTGACAATCCTGCTGATGTCATTCACTGTGAAATACACCTTTGGGGAAGGGGCACACCAGCAATGCCTGTGGTGCATCCTATAACAGTATCATGCTCTAGTGTGATATAGAACTCTGGTAGGGGTTCTATTCTTACACATGGCAGTTGTGTATGTTTCTATGTCTGTGTAGGGAGCAATGCATTTTAGGCTAGTCACACTCAGTACAATTCAAATGTACTACATTGGCAATCCTGCTGATGTCATTCATTGTGAAATACACATTTGGGTAAGGAGTATTCCAGTAAACTCTGTGGCATATCCTATAATGGTGTAGTGCTGTAGTATAATATACTAGTTAGGTAGAAGTTCTAATGCCAGACACAACATATGTGTGTGTGTGTGTATTTGTGTTTCTCATTCATATCCTTTATGGTAGTGGTTGTGAGTGTGAAACAACTGGACTCAATGTGGAGTGGGTTTTGCAAACTTCTAATATGGTAGGCCAAGTATATATCACAATATCCACCATACAGAGATAACAGATGTGAAATAGCTGAGGGGCTGGGGTGAAAATCCATACCCCTAAATGTGACATCAATGCCAGCTGAACGATGTTAGCAACCCTTGAATTTCCCAGGAAACACTCTCAACCCATGTCTCATACACGCACACTTGCCTAGGCAACTGCCGCTATGTTGGTAGTACCCTGCATATTGCCCACTGATAGTAACCATGGTGTGATTGCAGTAGGCTTCATAGGGCATGGCACCCTGTTCATCAGTCCAATAGGCATGTACATGCTGAAAGTGCACCTCCCCCATGTTCTCCACTGGACACTTGCAACACCTGTGGTACCATCAAATGTGAACCACAAAGCCCTGTATGGACAGATGCCACTGACTACAGGGAATACCAGTATCAGGCTATCAATGTAGGTGCAGTGTCAACCTGCTGTCCAGTAACAGTTCCCACCACATGAGGCCAGGACTGGCACATCTGATGATAACAATCTGTGTACACAACATGGGCCAGACACTCCAGGTACAGTTCCACATGTCACCGTACATGCATGTGGGAGGTGTGCACATCCCAGGCACTGTACTGTGCATGTACTTATCATGGACTAAGGAACACATACATGGCAAGCAATGCACAGCATTGGCCACACACAATAGTAACCCAGGTGACTGGATGTTGAATACAATACCCACCTGTGTGGGCAACTCCAGACACTACACCCCTGAGCCACAATGCAGACCATTGTCATGTGGCCTGATGCCAAGGAATACCCATCACCTAGCCTTGTATAGCCATCTGGCACTGTCAACCACAACACACCTGTGAAGAAGTGCACCCATGCATGTCAGTACTGACATGCACCCATGCATGTCAGTACTGGAACCCATGTCTGTGTGTGGTGTATGATGCATATGACCACATTCACACTCACCACAACCCCCATTGGCATACTGAAGCATGCTGTCTGATGTCAGACACCTCTACATATCATTTGCACATATAACCTCTGTATGACCCCTGTGGTGCATGTGATACCTGCACAGTACTGTGTTGTGGCAATCCCACTAGTGATGAAGTGTATTCCTGGCCCTGCTAGGTGTGTCAATGTGTGTGTGTCCTGGTGAGAGTGTAGCTGTGTTGATGCTGACACCTGTGCATGCAGACAGGCATGTGTACTACACCTACCACATAGCTACCATATCCCTGTTGAAGATGTCACTCACCATCACATATACATTCTGAGGGGTCCCCAACATATAACCTATGTGGCGATAACTGCATGGACATGTGATAGCACTACATAGTTGCCAGGGATTTGATACCCTGTACTGGTAGGTGTGTGATACAAACATGCTTAAGTTTTACTCTTCCACCCCTCCCTGGCTTTTCTGTGCTCATGTTTTCATACATGCCATGTCAGTGCTATGTTTATGAGGGAACACCCATCTGTAGGGCCATCTGCAGACTGGCCAATGTGTGGTGCCCTTTGTTTCAGGTGTTACCTACAGAGCACCTATCTGTGAACTGCAGATGGTAGTGTGAGGAATGCAGTCTGTAGATGATGACAGCCGTGAGAGTTACTGACTTCATATCCCTCATAGGACATATGGTGCAACAAACCCTGTCATAACAGTAAATGTATGAGGTTATCACAGCAACATGTCTATATTGGCCCTGTGTATGTGCATCCAGCCACAACCCTGTCAACCTTTATACATATGTCATGCAGTAAGGGGTGCATATGTATTGTACACCATAATTAATGACATCATATCTGATAACAAGCCAGTGAGATATCAGACTGCTACACATGTAATGTTTAGTAGGGGTTATATATGATGTCATAACCTGGACATTCTGTGGTTGTGTGTATAGTACTGAGGTCTGTGTACTTATGGTGATTGTCGGCAGTGTGTGTATTGTTAATATGTACCTTGGCCTGTGTACAGACTGTGGTAGATGTCATTGTTCTTGGTCCTGTTCTATCTGATGTTGCATGCTGCTCCACTGTATGTTACCCTGTTGTCTTACATGTTTGTAGGGCCATACACGCACAAAGGTCCCATACCACAGACAGGCATCAGACCACACTGTGTAGCGGCTCAGTATATGTAGGGTTAGGGTGTGAGTGGCACATATGAGATTGGTGTTGAACAGATAGTCCATATACTGTAATAATACACTAGCATGCCATATGTTGCTGTGGCTGTGTTCACATTGGTTGTGGTTATGCACTTTCACACAGGTGTATGTTACTCTGTGCTGTCACATGCCTGTAAAGCCTGCTATATATGCAGGTACATGTGCATTCCCCATAGGAAATGAAGGCCAGTGTTGAGCCGGTCTGCCTGTAGCCTGCACAGTGCTTTGTTACATGCCTAGCAGCTTAGTGTATTTACCCAGTGAGATGTAATGTCCAGATACTTGCCAGATGTACTGCTACCAGGCCACCATAACAGTTATTTATGTCAATATCTAGTGGGTGGTATGTGGCCATGGCACCTCTGTACCAGCAGTTATTATGTGGCAGGACAGACAGGGATGTGTGAATGCATATCCTATGGGGGCACATGTATACCAGTAGTTACGTGTTATGCCCATCTACATGGCTGTTAACATCCACATTGTCAGGATTGGTCCACATGTCCTACACTAAGGGGTTATGGGTATACCTCTGGACTGTCCAGGGTATGTCAGACTGTCCACATATATTGGTCATTATCGCTGCTGTAGTCCAACATGAGCATTATGTGCTAGCAATGGTACTGTACTATGATATCCTAAGGATGTCTCTCAGTAGCCAATGGCACATATGTTAACAGCAGATGTGACCTCCCACACACACACCACATCTGTGAAGACAATCCCTATTACAGTAGCAATACTCTACAAATATACCTGCTATACATACCTGACATCCCTTTGCACTACGAAGTTGGGACTACAGGGGCTGAGGTAGGGCTACACTCCATGTTCAGGACATATGGTATGTACATATACTTATTCAGATATCTATATAGACATACACATATACATATCGACATACATAGATGGATATGTATATGTACATAGATATACAAATAAACACCCAGATATATACATATACAGAGCAATACATGTCTACACATATACAGATAGAGATGCATATGCACATAAACATCTGGATATCTACATATATATTAACAGTAGTAGGTATATCAGAATAGATGTGTATGCACATATAGTTATTGATATCTACATATATACCAACATAACTAGGCATATCTGTACACATAGGATTAGGATGTGCATACATATATAGCTATATATACATATATCTATATATACATATACATATATCTATATATACATATAGCGATATATACATATATTTATATAGGAACGCTACAGAATCCTGAAAGCCCAAAGTCCTGAAGACCATCAGGGGTAAGCTGTCTTAAGGTATATGGATGTACATTACCATACAATCCACCTTGGTTAAATGCAGGCCTGCTGCTACCTGCATACAGACTGCTCTATTTGTCAGTGTGCTTGTGATGGTGTCAGCTGTGCCTTGTTATGTAACAGTTTCATCCCATTGTGTCAACTGAGGTCTTCACCCCCTAGGGATTGTATACAGAGTGTAGATAGAGGCTGCTAAACTATACATCTGCATTACTTACTGTTAATTGTTTGGTATCCTGTGGCCCAATTTGTTGTACTACTTGGTAGCCTTGGCCTGGACAGCAACATTTGTTACCTTTTCCAGTATAGTATAACTGTTTCACAGTTGCATTACTCTGTTTATATGGATGTCCGTGTCTAAACAGCTATACGACATGGCATATACAACTGTAATAGTACATAAATAAAGCTTTCCCATTTATACAAACTTGTGTGTGGTGTTATATCCTTTGATTTCTCTGTGGGTATATGTTGCAGGCAATGATTGTCATTTCTATGGGTGGCTCATACACTCTCCAGTTGGTAAGGTGGTAACTGTAGGCATAGTGGCTGTTCCTTATTGTGTATATGTACTACATATGTATCTTACTATACATGTGTCTGTATGTGTATGTGTAGTTACATATATATATATATATATATATATATATATATATATATATATATATGGGTCTACTTTGTATAACCGAACTTCCGATTCACTGACACACAATTTACCGACCCCAAACAACCGAAAACACACAACACCGACAAACACCAACAACTCAAAAAACCGAACACCATTACACCGACACAAAAAACGTAAACTACACATTGCACACAATAACATATCCACTAACCTTAACCTAAACCCTAACCCTAACGTCCGACACTACCGCACACTTACCCAACCCGCACCCTAACCCTAACTCACTTAACCCACCCCTAAACCTCAAACCCGTCACTATCGCACACTTACCCTACCTGCACCCTAACCCTAACTCACTTAACCCACCCTAAAACATTAAGCCCGTCACTATCGCACACTCAATCCACCTGCATACTAACCCTAACACACATAAACCTTCCCTACACTACACTCCGTCACTATCACACACTTACCTTACCGGAACCCTAAGTCCGACACTACCGCACACTCACCTTTCCCACACCCTAACCTAAAATCCCTCACTATCGTACACTTACCTGTCCGCTCCCTAATCCTAAATCCATCACTATCGCACACTTACCGGATCGCGCTCACATGTTGCCGTTGTCGGTCTTTTGGCTGTCGGAATATCGCCTTTTCGATCACCTACCTGTTCGGTCGTTCCGTCTCGATCTTCTGGGTGTCAGTGAAATGGCGGTTCGGTTATTCGAAGTAGACCCATAGATATATATATATATATATATATATATATATATATATATATATATATACATATATATATATATATATATATATATATATATATATATATATATATATACATATATATATTTGTGAATATCTGTATCTGCATATATGTGTCTGTGTATATGTATCCTAGGGATACCCATGTTGTGTCTGGTCCTGGTTATGAGATCTGCAACACTTGGTAGTGTATTGCAAGGGGGATGTGTTTGGCTGTGGGGGGTATACCTATTCGTACAAGACGTATATTGTTTGGGGCCTCTCAACCCCATTAATGGTGCATGTGGACACATATGTTTTTGTTATTTTCCCATTGTTATCTACAGATGTATGTCCATATATACCTATCAATATATATATATATATATATATATATATATATATATATATATATATATATATATATATATATTGCTTACATATATATATATATATATAACTTGCTGTATATATTTAGACATATAGATGTAGAAATATATATCTATAGATGTAGGCATTTGCATGTATATATGTTTATATATATATATATATATATATATATATATATATATATATATATATATATATGTTCTATCTGTTTAGATATTAACATATTTATACACACACACATACATCTACATGTTGGAATACATTCTCTGTACTGCTGAATGACTGGCTGGATGATATGTTTGTGAATACGTCAATGTTACATATATCTGACATGGCTTAGTGGTAAAGCACTTTGTCTATGGTGTGCAGGGTCCTGGGTTTGAGCCTTGCAGAGGTTGTTTATTTTGTTGCTGGGCAGAACATGGGCCATTGGACACAGAGTGATTAAGGCACTTTTGAGCAGTTGTAAGTGGGTTTGCGTGAAGATAAGCACTGTTAACTTCCGGTTACAGTTTCTTATACTCAGTTAGCTTTTAATTTGCTTAACCAGTGCAGGCATTGCTTACCTCCATGCAAACAGGCTTAAACCCGCTTACTGCTGCTTAAAAGTGCTTACTCCCACTTAACCCCATGCTAATTTCTTTAAAAGAAAAAGGGGTTGATAGGAAAGTGGTGAAAAAATGGGCACAAAGAGGGAAAAGCAGTAGGCAAAATAGCTAGGGATGTGCAGGAAGGGTGTAGGAAAGGTCCATAGCTGCCCATTTATTCTACAGCAGCAGCTGTGCATATACACTGAATATGGAGGTAGATTTGGACACTCAAACCCCTGGGAGGGGGTAAGGGCAACAATAATAGGTTGTGATGCCAATTAGACTGGATTACTTGTCCAGTGGACACGTGTGTGAAATGGACAGCTGTGTATGGGGCAAGAATTTTTTTTGGGAGCAGATTGCCCTTTTTTTGTTTCAGGTGAGAGTAGGATGTTGGGGAGGGGTAGTATGTACATTTGGTGAGGTAAGTTGGGTAGGTTAACAGACAAGACAAACAAGATGCATACAGGGGTCATACATGACACATGTGAGGGGTAAACAACTTGATGGGTAGGGGTGTTGGGAAATCAGTGAGACTGAGGTCCCCATCCATGGGCAGTCACCACTGCACCTTCACAGCCTCAAAGGTGCCTGTGCTGGGGGCTAAGTCACAGAGTCAGGCTGACCCTCTAGTCATGACACACGGCCCTTGAGCTGGCATAGCAGATCAAACTGCTGGTTGATCTTTCTACGCACCACAACCCTGACCTGGTGACTGGTGACAGGTGCCTGTCCACACCTGCTTCCGGGGGAGCAAGCCCCATCCCCTGAGGCAGTTCCACCCGAAGGTGGTGCAGGACCAACAGACAGGGAGTTCCCGGGTTGGGCCCCAGACATGCTGGTGCCTGGTGCCACGGCAAGCTGAGGTGGGACAGGTGGGTCTGCTGGGCCTGGCCTTCTCAAGTGTGCTATATTGTTTAGATTTCATCATCATATGTGGGTTAGTAATAGTTAACACATTCCAAGGTTAGGTGTAACAGCATGCATAGATATTTCCATTAACCCAGACACTAGATACGGAACAGTTGCATAGCAAACAGAACACATGCATATATGGGATCACAGTGGTAATAAGAACAGCATGCAGGGACATTGATGGCACCATGCCACCAATTTTGGAATAATTCAATATAGCACATGCATGGGAACCATTAAAATATTTATCAAACAATTGGACATTATCAGAACATAGGTGTCATTACATACCAGTTGGGGTGGGTATGTTGATTATTGTTGGAGATATGGTGGGAGGGAGAGAAGATGTCAATTAACAACTAGTATATTCCTGCAGAACACATAACTTTCCTAGTCAGTGCTGTTATCTGTACCTTACAAGTCTTACTACACTACCCCATAGTCTTAGTTTGGACAGTGATATGGCTGTCATCACCCTTACACATGAACTGGTTTTACCTGCAGTATACACCTCTTACCTGATATACCTGTGGAGGGAACGTTTGTTAACACTAACTGTTTCTACACATACTCCCAGATTCCAGGTTGATGTTGTGCACATAGCTATCTAACTCTTTCTGCACAGACTCTGGCTATGTGTTGACCACATGCTGGTGTGCCGGGACATATCTAGAATATTTCCCTCTTCCACCTTTAGTGACCTGACACACACACATATACATGCTTTCCTACACAGTTATATTATGTAGCACAGTGTGGGTGACAGTGATCAGTGATACTTTATTATTCAGAGAAACTGCAACACTCACAATTCCATACAATACCAGAGTGAGCAGTACCAGTACAGGTTATAATGGTCTTTATTTCTCAGCACAGTGCTCTTATCAAACATACCTGTGGGAGCAATGTTTGTTAGCACTACCTGACTATTGCCACACAATGTTCCAGATTACACATTAATATTATGCACATACATATCACTCTATTACTGTACACACTCTGGTCACAGCTTGACAACATGGGAGTGTAAATAGGACATACTTGAAATATTACTCTCCTAACAGTTTCAGGGGTTCCTACAGCAACAGATGTGTTCTCATAGATGTTTGACAATCACTTGTATTCCCTGTTTGCTGGCTAAACATCTGGGATCATCCCACAGACTTACCAGGGGGGCATGGGGATAGGCAGCAGATATGGGCACATATACTGGACATTCTGGCCTCATCTGTACATTTGTGGGGTAGGATTCTGTATGCTGCCTACTTCCACTCCCAGGATTCAGACTATGTCTGTGTCTGCTATGACTTAAACACTGTCTATCATAGCTGTGTCTGCTAATTAGCTATTGGGGTCTACTTTATTTACGCAAAAGCGTAAAACTGCAAATACATATGGATCAAACCATATACGTTGAAAGTGCAAGCCATTGAAAACTGTAAACGGAAATCTCCGTAGGTGGAGATTTCCATTTACTTCAATGTAGTGTGATCTCGGAGTTGGTATATTTAAAGAGTGGGGTGTGGGGGATGCAGGGGGGCTTGCCCCCCTGCCTACATCTTTTTTTTCTGTGTATTTTTTTTCTTTATTAACTTTCAAACGTATAAGAGTTCGATGCATATGTGTTGATATTTATGCATTCGAACTTTTGAACGTTCGAGTTAATAAAGTAGACCCAGATATTGCTGTATATCTCCTATCTGCTTTCTGTCTTATTAATCCCCTGTGCTTTTGCATTCTGACCTTGTATAACAACACTCTTATACAGATTTCCTAGACAGTTATATGTTGTAGGACAGCGTGGATGACAGTGATGTGTAATACCTCATTATTCAGAGCAACTGCATCATTCGTGATGCCATACAATACCAATGTGAACAGTACCAGTAATGAATATCATTCTTGTATTTCTGGGCACAGTGTTGGTGTCTGACAGACCTGTGGGAGAAATGTTTATTAGCACTACCTGAATGTTCCCACACAGTACCAGATTCCACATTACTATTATGCACATGCATATCACTCTGTTACTGTACACACTCTGACCACAGTGGGACAAGTTGGGGTGTAAATGGGACATATGTGGCTTCTTAGTCTCATAAGGTATTGGGGAGTTGCTAGTGTGCCAGCTTTGTTCTCATAGATGTGTGTCAATCAGTTGCATTTCCTGTTTGCTGCCTATACGTCTGGGATCATCCCACTGATTTCCCAGGGGGACAGGTTGATAGGCGACAGATATGGACCACTTTACTGGACATTCTGGACATATCTGTACAGTTGTGGGGTATGATTCTGTATGCAGACTACTACCACTGGCAGGATTCGAATCATGGCTGTGTGTGCTAAAAAAAACAACAGTTTACATCTCAGTTGCATGTGGTATTCATTTTTTGTTGTCTGCATTTTTCTTGTTTACTGTCTATGTATCTCTCACTTGTACTAAATGGCCTCTGGGGATTACACCTCTCATATACAGGCATTCCTACACATTCAATTGATGGTGCATGGTGGGGGTAACAGTGCTTCATATAACAGTACTATTACATGTTTGCAAATCTACATTACCATATGGTACCAGAGTATACACATGCAGTCCAGCCTTTATTGTGAGGCTATTACACTTTTATTTACATACAAATGACATGAGACTCTTCCTGCATTATTCTCTAGTGTATGCAGTACTTGCCTTGAGCAATACAGGTTTTATACAGGCAATTAATTTACTACTACTTTTAGTTCTATGACAGTAAACGCATGAGTATTACTGACCTGCCTTGCGTCCGACCTCGCCAGGCGACTGACGTGGGCCTCCTGGTTCGCAGCCCACTCCACTGCAGCTGTGGGGGACATAAGATGAATATTTAGCCATACCTATCCATGATATACCTGAGCTGGCAATTATTACACACATACTGGGGTGATACTTACACACAACTGGAACATCTCCTGCCGCTCTAGCCTCTTGGATCCACTCCTCCAAGAGGCTCCCCTTACACTGCTTCAGGTTGGCATAGTGATTCCTGACCTGCTCACCAGCTTGGGGTATGCCAGTGGCACTAGTGGGGTCATGGGTGAGATGGTTCCAGGCCTCAGCCTTATATTGAGAGCCCTGGTACTGGCTCTGCAACAGTCTCTGATCATGGTCTTTGACAAGGAGTCTTGCCATGACTCTGGAATCCTGGATGCACCAGCGCTGTGCACGAAAATGCACACCTTCTCCCCTTACTGCCATTGTGCCTGCAAGGGGAAGCTACAACCGGTTATGAAATGTATTCCTGCCTCTTGGGTTTAAGTAGGGCCAATTTCCCTGCACTTTTCTGTGATTGGCCGGTTTTGATAAGGCTAGGCTATGGGCAAACATGCTTACCTAGGGTTGGCATTGTTTAAAGGGGTATAACACTGTTCACAGTGAGTTAGCTGACCTACACATTGCTTACATTTTCTGAGCTGGCCTGTGCAATGCTTAGCGTTGCTTACATTAGACTTTGCATTATAATTCCTTTTTGGCATTGAGTTATTATTCATTACACCTTATATGTATGCCTGGTATCCATGATTCATGTGTACATACACTGTATGGGGTCCTTGTGTTTTATTAGGGGCTTCAACACTCTATTACAATTACACCTGACTTCTGGCCTTACTGCTGTACTCCGGTTCACATATTTATGTTATGTAGTGGGTTAAGGCACATATGTCTGTATACTGATTCTTTTCACAGGTTCAGTTTGGTGTTACTATGATGAAGACTTGTTTGCTGATACCTCATTCTTCTGTACTTCTGTGATACCTTGGTGGTTAACTACTGTGACTATGGTGTATACGGTGCTGGGTTTGAGATCCGCTTGGCTGTTTGTTTTGTTGATGGCCAGAACAAGGGCCATTGGATACAGAGTGATTAAGGCACTTTTGAGCATTTGTAAGCAGGTTTGCGCGATGGTAAGCACTGCTAACCTGCCGTTACATCTGCTTACAGAGAGTTAGCTTCAGAATTGCTTAACCAGTGTAGGCATTGTTTACCGCAGCACAAATGGACTTAAGCTCACTTACTAGTGCTTAAATATGCTTACTACTGCTTATTAGTGCTTATACCTGCTTACTAGTGCTTTATTCATTTTGACACTGACAACTCACATGTGCATTTACTGAAGTACTCCAGTTCATCCAGTTCATAAAAATATGTTATTTAGTGGGTTATGCAACATAAATATTAGTCATAAAGTGCTTTACCATGAAAAATCGAATGTGCTGCATTGGGACTCGAACGTGGAATGCCTGCTCATAAGGCGAATGCTCTGCCCACTACACTTTTGCTATTTTTCTTCATTAGCATATATCTTCCTTTTTATCCTCTTCAGCTATTTAACTGCATTAACTGTAGCTAATCGATGGGCACACGCGTGCCCCTACAGTTAGATTTAATCGGATTTTAAAATAAAAAAAATAAAGGGTTTGTTCATTTTATTTGTAATTACGTGCTGTTGTACATGAGGGGGAATGTTGGTGGGGATATGCGGACACCTATGTGTGGTCTCGCTCATTTCTTACCCCTTTCTGGTGTTCTTCATTGTGAGGGCATGTATATTCTGAGAGCTCTGCTCTTAGACATGCCCCCTGCACTCTTACATGCTCCATGTAAGATTAGGAGCTCAGGCAGCGTGCCTCATTACTATGCATGGCGCGCTGCCATCCTGCTCCTAAACGGCCAACTCCATGCAGGACTAAACTAGTCCTGCATGGCGGAATAGTAAATCTGGGGGAATATTAGAGCTCATATTATAAGTCACCAGCAAGGAGTTAGTAAAAATTACCCCTACCATGTCCAACCTGTACATCCAAGTGTGAGTTGATGTTATTGTAGGTTTCTTGTGCAACTTCCAATAGGGGGTTATATTTAATACCTTAACCTTCTACCACAGTTTTTTGGATGGTGTTTAAAAAATCTAAAGGATAATCAGTACCCAAAAACATCTTAAAAATGTTGTCGACTTCCACCAGAAAGATGATATATTCAGAACTAATCCTGGCAGCTGTCACCAACTGTCCCTTACAGATGGTTTTCATACAATGGTGAGGGTGACAGCTATGGAAATCCAAATAGCTGTTGGAAAAGGAGGGTTTCCTATACATTTTGAACATAAAACATGTTCATTGGTTCTCCTTAATAACAGTTGCATCCAGAAAATTTACTTCATTAACAGAATAGGTGTGGGTAATCCTCAAAAATGGTGTGGGATTGTTGATATAATTCACAATTTTGTCAGGAATGTCACTAATTCCTTTCCATAAAATAAGAATGTTGTTGAGGTATCTGCAGCATTGGTGCCAATATTCCTGATACTGGGACTCAAACACGTATTGTTTCGCCCAACTACACATAATAGTTGTGTAAATAGGTGAACAATTGACACCCATAGTGATGCCCTTTGCCTTCAAATAACCTGAAATTGTTGGACAAAATTTCATCTATACTATCAACTAAGAAATTTATCATATTGTCCTCCAATTTAGTGAACTCAACAATATAGAATGAAAAAATCCAACCTGGTTTTGTGTGGTATAGAAGTAAATACATTTGATAGATTACTTTAAACCATATGAGAGTGAAGTAACTAGTTTCACTGAAACAAAGCAGTCAGAATTGGAGAATGCAGCCCTTTCTGGTATGTTTCTAGAAAAGACTGAAACCTTACACCACAATCCAACTTTTTATGATGCAACATTAAAAAGTGGAAAGAGCAAGAATTAGCCAGGATTACCTGGACTTTAAGCAAGGGAATATATTTGAGTGTCTGAGAGCACAAGTGGATGCAAAAATGAAGGCTATAAATCCTGAAATGTCTAAAACAGCTACAATTACCATTTCTCAGAACTTTAAAGATTTGTGGACAGCTCACAATGCTAAAGAAATCAGATCAAGGTGGCAAATATATACCACAAAGCCCTCAAAATGACATAACCTCAGAAATGAGTGAGACAAAGCCAATACGAATGGTTATGGACTTTATTTTAGTCTTTAAATCTTTAATTTAGGAATGAAACCTAAGGAAAATGCCTCTCATATTCTGTTTTTTCTGGATCTACCTGCTCATCTCAGATAACATCTCCCATACAAAACTCGGTCAGTGCATGGAGGCAGGAAGAAAAGGAAAGTTATACATTAGAAGGATTAATATCTTGTGACATCTTGGTTGTGAATTTCTCTAAATGTTCACTAAGTAGAGCGCATGTGTCCTTATTGAGAAAAGGGCTAACATTCATTCCAGGCCTTAAATCTTGATTAAGTGAATTTACATTAGATATAAAATGTTTTGGCAGAAACATCACTCTTAAGAATATGTTTGGTCAACACAATAGGGAGGAGAGTCCTATTATCTTCAAGAAATCTAGTACCTTTGTACCACCCTTTCATCCAGTGGTTGAGATGTTTACACATATGTGTGAGACTGATGTAGCCAACATGAGACATAGGAATAACTATAAAGGCTTCTACAATATGAATACAGAAGGAAAAAAGAGCACTGGATGAGTTGATGCACAATGATGCTATCATTATTAAGCCAGCTGATAAGGGAGGGGCCATTGCTGTTATAGATGCAGATGACTATCATATGAGAATGGCTGAAATGCTCAGTCATACATGTACCTATCTGAAAATACCAACATGGGAGCTCAAGAAAATCATCCAGAAAGTAAAAGACACTTACCATGATTTGCTTATGATGAGGATTATCAGTCAGGACCTCTATGAATATCGTATGCCCAAACATCATATGACACCTACTATCAATGGCCTGCCCAAGATACACAAGGATAAACAAAACCCACTCCTACATCCGATTGTCTATGTGGGTGGATGGCTTACAGAACCATTTATGTGCAGCATTGACTAAAGAAAGTTTTAACCACTACTGTACTAAGGGACACCTCACAGTTTTAGAAGCTCTGTATTGTTGTGTACAAACATTGAGCAACACCATGGATCTTATAATGGTTACCACCGACATTAAAAATCTATTTATAGTAATCCCTAATGACCATGACATTGGAGCTACTAAGGAATTGTTAAGACAGAGTGATGTTCTAGATGGCAACACTGCTCTACAGGTGTGTCTACTTTTGGATATTATACTTGGTAATAATATCTTCCTATATGGCTATTGGCAGAAATGGGGAGTGGCAATGGGTACTTCATGTGCCAACAGCTATTCCAATATAGTGAATTTTCCAATGGGTATCTGACTATATATATTCAATGCCAAGAATATGTGGAGGGACAATATTGTTTATTATGGATGATTTGTTGATGACATTTTTCTCTTGTGGTGTGGCAGTGATAATGAACTTTCTTGCTTTGTTGAGTACATAGCAAATACCACCACTTTTTTGGAATTTGATGTCCACAGATCCATTTGTGTAAATGATTTTCTAGATGTAGCACTATTATTGGATGATTAAGGAAGATTTAATACACAGATACATAAAAAATACTCCTGGAAGAACCACCTTCTGTATAGGACAAGTATGCATTCTGTGCATGTATACCCGCATATTATCAATGGACAGTTACTTCATACCCCCAGATTATGCACTGATGAAGACATATATATGAAGGAATCTGAACAGTTAGTGAAATGTCTTCATGTTTGTGATTATAAATAACAAGAGGTCCAGCAGGGACTTGTGACCACTAGGAATATGAGAAGAACAAGAGGACATCCTTACTTTTCAGAGAATACTACATCAGAGCCAACCTGTCCCATACCACGCAAGATAACAGCAATAAAACTGGCCTAAGATGCCTGCTTACATATAGCAGTTATGTCTCTCAGGTTTGTGGGATTATTAAGAAGTATGGTGCATATTAACAATGGATGACAAAATAAAGGACATAGTGTGTGAAGTTCCGAGGTTTTGTTTTGAAAATAAGATGAATTTGAAGAGACTTCTCTGTTATAAGGATGGGGGTCCATCAGAGTAAACAACCCTGAAGAATGGGACTTTTCCCTGCAGGAAATGCAGGGCATGTGCTTCAATTAACAGTAGTAATTATTTTAGACATCCTGTTACCAAAATATTATATCAGCTGAAAACCTATGCAGACTGCAACCCCAAAAGCATTATTTATGTAGCTACCTGAACCCTCTGTAATGGATTTTATGTTGGTAAGACTAATCAACAGTTCAAAGATGGAATTCTACATCACCTCAGTGACATTAGACTAAGAAAAGACACCAGTGTTTTGTCTAAATATATCCAAGAGAATGTACAACACAAGTTTATATTTATGGCATTAGAATTAGTACATGATAATTTATTTATTTAACATTTGTTAACTGAGAAAGTCCAACTTGGAATGAGCCAATTTTCAGTGGAGGCCTGTGGAGAAATGCTCCAGATGCATGTCTTTGTAATGTGGGAGGAAACTGGAGCATCCAGAGGAAACCCAGAAGAATGCAGGGAGGACATGCAGACTCTGCAGAGAAGGCACCCCAGCCAAGAAATGAACCAGGGAACCTCTTGCTGCGATGTGACAATGCTACCAGTGCACCATTGCACCATCCACCTCGGGGTCATGATTTATATAATAAAACAGGTTTTGAAGAGGCAATGGATTGCTGATTTGCACGCTGGTCAGCTCACTGAATTGAATGTGATGATTCTTTGAAGCCACTGTTGAAAGGGAGGAGACTTCCTAGATAAAAATTTTGATTTTAATTGGCTTCTTTTTGCTTCAAAGGAAAGGAGAACTGGCAGTAATGCGGGATCTGATGAAGGCTCTTGGAGTTGAAAGCACTTATCCTTGTTTCTATGCCTGTGCTGTTTTTATGTAATTTATATTGTATTATTAGTCAATAAATGTTTCTCCACAGTGGCCTAGCTCTGCTTGTGACTTAACAGATGGTAAAAATAAAGCTTTGTTACTTAAATCAGTTAGTCAAATTTTTTCCTTCAAATTTATACTGGAAGGTTTTTATGTGGAAATATGTACATAGAATGGTAGTTACTCCCTATAAAATCTCCAGGTTTAGTAACTTTAATAAAATGACATATTCAGTTTGTTGGAGATGTAGTAAAGCTTGGACACATATGCTTATGGATTGTCAAAAATTAAATGTATATTGTGAAGCGATAAATATATTTTTAGGGGGTTATGGTGTGATAATTGTTCTTTAACTAGAGCAGTAATACAGGAGATGAGGAATATTCTACTTTGTGTATCTGTAAAAGCCAAACAGCAAACATTATTTTGGGCTCTCTTGGTAGTTGCCAGAAAAGTTAGTACAAAAAAATTGCAAATCAAACTCAGATCTTACATTTTTTTAAATGTAACAACAATATTATGTAAAACTGAAAAAGAAGTGATCAGAATAAGATCTACAAATCATGCTATGACTTTTACTTGTTGAGATAAACTTAAAATGCTCCTATTGAAATACCAAGATTCTTAATGTGTTAATTGTATAAGATTACCTTGATGATTCAATGTATTCCTATCTTTGTGTAACAATATGTGAAGTTGAATTTCTTCCTTTCTGTGTATACATTTAAATATGTTAAATTAATAAAAATTTTCTTAAAAAATAAAAACTGTAATCATACATGTATTAAAATAAGCAAACAAAGAAATGTGCTTTCACCCACAGGGCTTCATCAAATCACTATTAAAGCTAATAAACCATAAAATAATCCATAAAATCAATCATACTCTAAAAATAGGGGAAAAATCAACAAAATACGGAGAAAAAAATGCAGCTGACTATGTGTATGTATATGTTGTAGCAGAACAGTAAACAAGAAGTAATCATCAAAAATATCAAAAATACAGGCATAAAATAATGTCCAAGAAAAGTGAAGAATGGAGTAAGCATGTCATGTCAAAACCATCAATAAGATAAAATAAATATACTTATAAAATAATTTGTGGTCCAGTTCCCTAACCTGGAAAATGTATTTAAATGAACACACAGAATTAAGTCCAGGCACGTTGTAGGCATTAAGGTGAGTTTGCCATTCCAGTTCCTTCTTTTCAAGAATGGTATCACAATTCCCCTCACATGGGAATTTGGTATAATGATGGTGTATTGATGAATGCTGTTAGTGCATATGCTTTGCAAGTTGGGTGTGCAATGGATGAGAAAGAAAAAATTTGGAGTGAGTTGGATGAAGTGGTGATGAGTGTACCCAAGGGTGAGAGAGTGGTGATTAGAGCAGATTTCAATGGACATGTTGGTAAAGGGAACAGAGGGGATGAGGAAGTGAATGGTAGGTATGGTGTTAAGGAGAGAAATGCAGAAGGTCAGATGGTAGTGGAATTTGCAAAAAAGATGGACATGGCTATGGTGAATATGTATTTTAAGAAGAGGGAGGAGCATAGAGTGATATACAGGAGTGGAGGAAGATGCACACAGGTGGATTATATCCTATGCAGGAGGGCCAGTCTGAAGGAGATTGGAGAATGTAAAGTGGTAACTGGGGAAAGTGTAGTTAGGCAGCATAGGACAGTGGTCTGTAAGATGATGTTGATGATCAAGAAAAGGAAGAGGAGTGTGAGGGCAGTGCCAAGGATCAAATGGGGGAAGTTGAAAAAGGGTGATTGTGAGGTGGAGTTCAGGGAAGAGTTAAGACAGACACTGGATGGCAGTAAAGAGTTAGCAAATAGCTGGGTAACTACAGCAGAGCTGGTAAGGGAGACAGCTAGAAAGGTGCTTGTTGTGACATCTGGACAGAGGAAGGAGGACAAGGAGACCTGGTGGTGGAACAAGGAAGTACAGGAGAGTATACAGAGAAAGAGGTTGGCAAAGAAGAAGTGGAATTGTCAGAGAGATGAAGAAATTAGACTGGAGTATAAGGAGATGAGAAGTATGGCAAAGATAGAGGTGATGAAGGCTAAGGATAAGGCATATGGAGAGTTGTTTGAAAAGTTGGACATTAAGGAGGGAGAAAAGGACCTGTACCAATTGGCTAGGCAGATGGACTGAGCTGGAAAAGATGTGCAGGAGGTAAGGTTGATAAAAGATAATGAGGGAAACGTACTCAGAAGTGAGTAGAGTGTGTTGAGCATATGAAAAGAGTACTTTGAGGGGCTGATGAATGAAGAGAATGAGAGAGGGAGAAGGTTGGATGATGTGGGGATAGTGAATCAGGAAGTGCAACAAATTTGCAAGGAGGAAGTAAGGACAGCTATGAAGAGGATGAAGAAAGGGAAAGTTGTTGGTCCAGATGACATACATGTGGAAGTATGGAGGTGTTTAGGAGAAATGGCAGTGGAGTTTTTAACCAGAAAGTGAGAGGATGCCTGAGAAGTGGAGAAAACACATTTTGGTACCTATTTTTAAGAATAAAGGTGATGTGCTGAGCTGTAGTAACTATAGAGGGATAAAACTGATCAGTCACAGCATGAAGTTATGGGAAAGAGTAGTGGAAGCTGGGTTAAGATGTGCGGTGATGATTAGTGATCAGCAGTATGGTTTCATGCCAGGGAAGAGCACTACAGATGCAATGTTTGCTCTGAGAGTGTTGATGGAGAAGTATAGAGAAGGTCAGAAGGAATTGCATTGTGTCTGCGGATTTAGAGAAAGCATATGACATGGTACCTAGAGAGGAGTTGTGGTATTGTATGAGGAAGTTGGGAGTAGCAGAAAAGTATGTAAGAGTGGTACAGCATATGTACAAGGGTAGTGTGACAGTGGTGAGTTCTGCGGTGGGAGTGACGGATGTATTTAAGGTGGAGGTGGGATTACATCAAGGGACAGCTCTGAGCCATTTCTTATTTGCACTAGTGATGGACAGGTTGACAGAAGAGATCAGACAGTAGTCCCTGTCGACTGTGATGTTTGCAGATGACATTGTAATCTGCAGTGAGAGTAGGGAACAGGTTGAGGAGACCCTAGAGAGGTGGAGATATGCTCTAGAGAGGAGAGGAATGAAGGTCAGCAGGGCTAAGACAGAATATATATGTGTGCGAATGTGAAGGAAGATGGAGGATTGATGAGGATGCAGGGAGTAGAGCTGGTGAAGGTGGATGAGTTTAAATACTTGGGATCAACAGTTCAGAATGATGATGAGTATGGAAGCTTAGTGAAGAAGAGAGGACAGGCAGGGTGGAGTGGGTGGAGAAGAGTGTCAGGAGTGATTTGTGACAGATGGGTACCAGTAAGAGTGAAAGGGAAGGTCTACAAGAGGGTAGTGACAGCTATGTTATATGGGGTTGGAGATGGTGGCATTGACAAAAAGGCAGGAGTCAAAGCTTGAGGTGGCAGAGTTAAAGATGTTAAGATTCACATTGGGTGTGACTAGGATGGACAGGATTAGGAATCAATATATTAGATGGTCAGCTCAGGTTGGATGGTTTGGAGACAAAGCCAAAGAGGCAAGATTGTGTTTGTTTTTACATGTGCTGTGGAGGGATGTTGGGTATATTGGGAAAATGATGCTAAGTATGGAGCTGCCTACATGTGCTGAGGAGGGATGTTGGGTATATTGGGAAAAGGATGCTAAGTATGGAGCTGCCAAGTATGAGGAAAAGAGGAAGGCCTAAGATAAGGTTTATGGATGTGGTGAGAGAGCACATGCAGGTGGTGGGTGTGACAGGGTGAGATGCAGAGGACAGGATGAAATGGAAACAGATGGTCCACTGTGGTGACCCCTAATGGGAACAGGTGAAAGAAGAAGAATTAGAAGATGATCACAATTCAATGCAAATAGACCCATTCTGATAATGAATAAAATATGAAAATTGAAAAAAGAATGACTTGCTGATTCAGTGCTGTGCTTTGCAAAAGCATTCTTGTCTAGTCTACTTTTAATTTTAGGCATGTGTTGAGCTCTCCTTTTAAAGTTCCCTATGTAAAACAATGACTTTTGGAGCAGTGGGCTCTCTAAACAATCTTTTCACTGTTACAGTTCCCTGCCACCTTACTGTTATACTTACCCATACTGTGGCAGAAGAAAAAAAAAACTCTGTTGCTCATGAACTCAAGAAAGGTACAGAAAGGGGGCACAAATTTAAAGTTACCAAGCCTGTCCATACTGTCCCTGTTGAATCATACGTTAAAGCTGAGTTATTCTGGTGACTAAGCCTGTTTGACAGTTTGTTTCTCTAGTACCTTCATAGTATAGGAATTAACATTTGAAGTTTTGGACTGTGTATTAGTGTTGCTTAGTACTGTAACATTTAAGTATTTTTATTTTTCATTTTTATCAAATTACAAGGAAGAGAAGTCATTCCTCTAACTTAATGCTGAGGACAGCTATCTCCTAACATCTGTTGTGTTTTTGTACTTGTTCATACTGTGACTCACTTTTTATGATACACAGGTTTTCTATATGTGAGGCAGATTTACCAGCACCACTGATGATCTTTGTCCTTTGATTTGCCTTTTGTTTGTTCAGAGTTTCATTTTATGGTTCATATCACTGATCTAATTTTTTTTGTAGTGTGTAGATTCCAGACCTTTACTTACTGTTTTTCTATGAATTTGTATTTATTTACAAAATTACCAATGACGGCAATGAAGGAGAAGGAGTAATGCATCCTCTGACAAATGATGGGTTTAGAAGTCTGTTGAAGATTCCATGCTGAGACAAAACACAAGTGCTGAACAGAAGCACTAGTAACTGGAATTTACCTGCGGATACAAATTGGAACACCAGTGGAAACTACCATGTTTCAATTGAAAATAAGTCTGAAAAAATTGAAAAGCTTAAAATGAGAGGACATTTTCCTTGACAAAAGCTTTGAAGATAAGAGAATACCCAGAGCACTGAGACTTAACATTATTCCACCTCTGAATTTTACTATGACTGGATCGAACAACATTCTTGAGCAAGTTTGAAACTGGTGGACATTCTTATTAAACACAATAGAAAAATGCAAGATCTTGTTCTAATGAAAGAATTACTCCTGAAGAAAAAAGCAAGAGAGTCTGGTGTACCTGACAGCAAATTCAGTGAGATTCATAGCATGTGCCTCAGGTGCAAGTTTCTTTTTTTTTTTGCTCTTCCAGTTAAGATCTGTGGCTGGAGGGGGTCATGTGTCTGGGAAGGGGGGGGGCTGTATGCTTTAGATTGCTGGGACTAGTCTATCAGCTCTGCCCTTCTTTTGCTCTTCCAGTGAAGAGCTATGGCAGGGAAGGGGCATAGCTCTAGATTGCAGTGAGCAGTCTATTGGAGCTGCCTTTTTCACTCTTTATTTAAGGAAGGAGGTGAGGCATTAGTTCATGGACTGGTGCAGGGTGCTAGTTGAGTCAGCTATGCCTGTGCTTGTAAGGTATCGTACTGCAAGATACATACAGAATAGTGCTATACTTATATATTTAACTTTGTCGTACGCAAGACAGTATTGTTGCTTTTAGGAAAGTCATATCCCCATATTATCACTTTATAAAGTTTGTGGCAAATGGACTTTTAGTATTTGTTTACTTAATGTCCACACAATGTTCTTGGGGACTTTTTCTATACTATGTTTTCATCACTCCAAGATAAGTTTTCCAAAAGTGATACACAACAGACTAACTGGTAGTTTTAATATAATGCGACAAATACAAGTAGCACTATGCCAGACAAAATTGTTGGTGGTGTTTAAAGAGAGATATAAAAATACATTTTTTGAATTAGAGAGAGAAGGGCAATAAAAGAAGTATAGTGGAATATGAGAATGTGGTAAATGATTTTGTCAAAAGAAGGAAATGCTATGATAAAGGATAGAAAATAAATTTTATGAGAAAAATAAAGAAAAATGAAGACAATGTTCTATAGAAAGAAATATTTTTTAAAGGGAAAGAAGGAAGTGGTTTCTCCAATTTAAGTAAACTTGTTAGAAAGGAAAAGAAAGCATGATGGATGGAATGGTAGATGAGAATGTGGTTGTAAAACATAAACAAGAATAAATTATGCATTTAGTATAAAATTGTAGAAAAAATACATACAATGGAAGAAGCTGAAAGGGGAATATGGAAAATAAGGACAATTTTGAAAAGATCAAACTGTGAAATAGAAGTCATTACACTGAAATAATAGAAATAGGTTATAAAATAAATGAAGGGAAAATTAGTGTCAGGCATGGATGGATTACATGATAGATATTATAAGAGGTTAAGTGGAAGGGAAGTATTTGTGGATATACTGAATGAATGGTTAAAGGAAGGGATAGAGGATACATGATATGGCTGAAATGATTAAAGTTATTTGGAAGAAAGATGTCAAAAGTATTAAGAATTGGAGACCAATAACACTGGGGAAGACTGATTATTAAATATTTATGAAAATAATACAGAAAAAGGAGATTGTTTTGGAAGAAGTGATGGGGAAGGGGAATATGGAGTAAAAAGAAAACAAGTAAAAAACATGTTAATTTTAAAAACAGAAGTCATAGATGCTATTTTAAGGGATAATAAAAATGTAGTCAGTCATGAGGCAATGTGGGATATTTTAAGGGACTATGGGTCTGGAAAAATAAAAGTATTAAAGAAGTATTATTAGATATCTTGGGTAAATGTTATGGTAAATGATTAGATAAGAAAATAAAGTTTGAAAAAGGGTGCAACAGGGGAGTTGAACAAATATGTGTGTGCTAGTAAAGAATACAATAATACAATCATGCATTGGTGAAATGAGTGAAGCAGGATGGGAAATGTAAACCTCTGTGTGTAATAACGTATAGAATCACAAAAGAGCAGTAAGCAGCATAAGAAATGTAAAATATAGACCGAAAACAAAAAACACATGCTGTAGGCTTGAGAACTTTTACTAAAATGTATGGTAAGTGCTTTTACAAACAACATTCTGCTTCATTAGACCATTAAAACGGTACAAGCCCAGCTGAAATGAATACATAATATCAGATCCAAGTTAATTAATAAAAACTTAAACATAATCAAACTCATTTTACTAAACCCCTTTTTGTTTAAGAGCTAGTCTTAAAAAAGTCCTGTCATTCAGGCCATACATTTTGTCTGCTTGTAACTGGAGAATCCAAAAAGTTCCCTATTTTCAATTTTATTGATACAATCTCCTAACCTCCCATTGTCCTTTAGCATTTCAAACACTTTAAACTTAAAAACATGATCTTGTCCTTTATCCATGACATGTTTAGCCAAGGAATTTTTCTCATTACCCTGTCTAATATCCCCCATAACAACAATCAGGCTTACCTACATAAAAATAGTTATATATCTCACATTGTGCCAAACAGACAAGATGTTTAGAGGCACAGGTAGCATTCACCCTAAAACAATATTTCCTTTTTGTGCCCAGATGAACAAAAACGTTGTTAGACTCAATCAGATAACAGACATTACATCTTTGAAATGGAAAAGTACCTACACTTTCCATGACCTCCGATGCCCTGTTATTATAGCAGAGTAATCACAAGTGATTTTCTATTCCTAAATCTAAAGCTAGGTTTAGTCCCTATCTCACTATTCACCTTATTATCTGAGGTCAAAATATGCCAGTTCTATTGGTAATATTAGAGATGGACCTAATATTACTAGAATAACTCAGAGATTCATGTACTCATATTCTCATAGACTCTTCTCTACGTAAGGTAGGAATCATATTTATATCTGAAAAATAGGGTCTAGAGCTACTAACTCTTAAATCTTTCACATTGAACATCTCCAAATCCAACTTAGGACCCTTGTACCACTTTGCAAAAACTCTTCACTCAACAAAATAAGCTCTACCTCTAGCTTCTTATCATCATTATTCAAGTGTGAAAGTCTCATCATTTGACCCCTCACAATGTTTTTATATATATGTGGTGGGTGTAAGCTTTGCCTGTGTAATACATGATTCCTGTAACAATTTTTTTTTCTAAACCTACTAGTGATAACCCTATTAAAACCATCTCTCTCTCTCTAACTTAATATCCAAATAATATATGCTATTATCTGAAATACTAACACTAAACATAAGACAATTGGTGGCAGAATGTAAATAATCAATAAAATTATAAAGTTGTTCTTTACAATCACTCCACAGAAGGAATATGTCATCTGCAAACCTTCTGTAAAAAGCTAGATGAGTGATAAAATTCTTACCATTAAAAAGATGGTTCACCTCCCATTGTGCCAAAATGCTATTAGCACATGGGTCCTCATCACTACCAACATTCTGATAATAACACTCCCCTGCAAACATAAAAACAATGTTCTCTAAAATTGTTCAATAAACAGAGTAAATCAATCAAATTCATGCCATAGTCACTGTTTTTAATCAAAAATTCATTGACTAATTCTACACCAGATTCATTTGGTGGTGAGCAGATGTCCATAGTGACAAATAAGGTATGGTCCCTCATAGGATGATGTCATAAATAATTATAAAGTTGACTCAAGAACTGGCCACTGTCACTCAGTACAGTATCTATCCTATTAAGTTTCTGTCTAAGATGTTACTCTACATAGATTGATAATGGCCCAGTGAGCCAACCACTTCCAGAAATATATTTTTATGAATCTTAGGTAGTGCCTGAAAGATAAAGATCAATGGTAGCTCAACTAATAATAATTGTAAAGTTCTTGAGAAAGTACATCACTAAGAAGGCAATCATACAATAAATTAAGCACACACTTAGTATCAGTAATGCCCTGCAAAGTCAAAACACTATAAATTTTATGATCACTTAACATAGTTTTAATAGCTGCATTATAAAAACAAGTATCCATAATTATCAGCACCCCACCCTTGTCCACTGATTTAACAGATACAGACAAGTCTTCATGCAAAACTCTCAGTGCTTCTGACCCCTGTCTGTTTAAATTAAAGAACTTTCTCTTCTTCTTATAACCAAAATTATTATACAAAGCACTCAGCTCTCATTCACAAGTTCTACAAAAACTTATAATGTAGAACAGAGAGCTAGATTAAATAAACTTGGTCTCTTAAAAGCATTTACATTGTTGCAGTCATCTGGAAACATGGTTCATAGCATCACATGACGAGCAATCTGCTATCCGATGAAACATCACCAAGGCTTGCCTCTTGTGCTGAAATAAACAATAATCCTCTACACAAAATGGAAATTTCTTCTGTGGTAAAAACATGTTTGGACAAATTAACAATCAGGGTGCTAGTATTTTCTCTGACATCCACTTTGACATCTGCATCTGCATGTTGTCCTGTGGATGGGTTCATAGGTTCATAGGTTGGTACTAGGCTATCAGCCCTAGGGCCTATACAAGCCTAGCCATAACAATTCCCCGGCTATTTCTTCCCACACTATTTACTTCCCTGGACCCCTGTCTAGCAGGGTGACTGACATGATCCCCAGCATGAATTTCCTTTCTCCCATCCAGTCATCAAGGTTCCTTTTGAAGAGGGCCAAAGAGGCACTCTGCTTGACATGTATGGGCAGTCTATTCCAGAGACTGGGGAGTCTCTGGGTCAGGAACCTATCCCTCCAGCAAGTTTTGTTTATTGTGATCACAAGGTTTAGATCCCTGGAGTGTGTGGCTCTGAGGGATTAGGATTTCTTTAAGTGTACTATGTCCAACAGCTCTGGGTTTGACATGGCCTTGTATGTTAAGCAGAGATCGCCTTGGAGTAGACGATATGTGACAGAGTATAGCAGGAGTTTTTTTAAGGTGGTCAGCATAGGGCATCTGCTTTAGGCCTGTGATTCTTTTAGTGAGATATTTCTGCGGCCTTTCCAGTTGTTGCAGATGTCTTGAGAGGTACATACCAAATGGGGCATTGTATTCTATAATGGGTCTAATGAGGGATGAGTACAGTGGGACAATGACCTCCTTTTTTCTGGATGAAAAGCCCTTAGTGATGAGGTGTGCCACATAGAAGGATTTCCTGACTGTTGTGGCGATGTGGTTATTGAAAGTGAGACCACTGTCCACCAATGTGTCCCTAAGTCTCTTATCACACTTTCAGTGTTTAGTGTACTGCCACCTATGTGGTAATTCACGGGTACTTGTTTTTTTCCCAAAAGGGATAACTGTACATTTCCTGGCATTGAGCTTGAGCCCATGGCTTTGGCACTAAGCATCTGTTTCTGTAAGGCCCTTTTGTAGAGTATCGACATCTTTTGGGGATCCAATAATGGCTCCCAGTTTGCAGTCATCTGCGAACTTTGCTAGCCAGAGTCCCTTAGTGTTGGCCTTTACTTCAGTGAAGTAGATGCCAAACAAGAGAGGTCCCAAGGCTGAACTCTGAAGCACTCCACTTGTCACTTGTCTGGAGCTGGATTTGGAGTCAGCTACTTTTACAGTGTGGGTTCTGTCAGTAAGCCAGTTGGCAACCCATCGAGTGATGTAGGGATTAATGCCCAGCGTAGTAAGTTTATCTATGATTCCAGAGTGCGGGATGGTGTCAAAGGCCTTGCTGAGGTCCAGATAGGCTGTGTGGACTGCCTTACCCTCATCCACAGCTCTGGAGACTGATTCGAAGAAGTCAATCAGATACAGGAGACAAGATCAGTCCTTCACAAACCTAAACTGGGTGGGGTACAGTGTTTTGAGGTTGCCAATGTCTTTGTTTATAAGTTCCATGATAATACGTCCCATGGCCTTGCGGATCAGGCTCGTCAGAATGATGGGGCAGTAGTTCCTGGGATCCAAGGTGGATCCACCCTTGTGGATTGGGATAACTGTAGCTGTGTGTCACTCAGTGGGCATGAAGTCTGAGGTGAGGGTATGATTAAACATGACACTTAGGTGAGGTGCCAGTTCATTTTGTAGTTCATGTAGTACACAGCCCGGGATGTCATCTGGTCCCATGGATGCTGTATTCTTAGCTTTGGAGAGTGTGTTTTTTACCTCTGTGGCCATTATTACCGGAATTTGGCAATCTTCCAGTATTGAGATGGGCCATTTAGGGGGGATGAAGCTGACACTGAATCAATCTGCCAGGATATTGGCAATATCCTTGGGATCAGTATATTTAATGCCATTCTGTTGTAGCTTGGAGCAGATGTGAGCATTGCCATTTAGATTCTTGGCATAGTTATAGAATGCCCTGTGGTTGTCTTTGGAATTTTTGGCAATTTTATTTTCGTAACTAGCTTTGGAGGATTTTATGAGGGACCTCAGCTTCTTACTGAGGTGGGTAAGGGAGTTTTTTGCATCCTGGGGTTTTCCTCTTTTCTGCAGCAGTTTCTTACATTTGTTGTAAAGTTTGTTTATGGCAGGGGACCACCAAATTGGCTTCTTTTTTTTTCTTCCCCTTTTCCGGCCCCTGGTTTTAGAGCTGCCTCTCTTCAAGGAGTCTGAACTCCTTATAGGTAGTGGAAGGTTCAGAATAACCTGGGTAGCTGAACCATTGGTAGGAACCTTGCTTCATACTTCTGTTTACGATGAATCAGAACTTCAGGACATGTCTTATTGGTAGTGATGTCACACTCTACCACAGTGTTGCTTTCTGTTGCCATAGCAACTGATGTCTTGATCATCCGGGTTTTATTAATACCACTTGCAGCTCACAGTCCAAGGTCTTTGGGCCATGAAAACACATAGCTACTTCTAAAGTCAGCCAAATCTCTAATTTCTTAGGCTTTTGCTGTTTCAGTCATATCTCATATGCCAAAACCATTTCAATGACTTCCATTAATGACATTTCTACTAAATTAGCAAGAAGTCTATTATATAATTGCTGTTGTTCATAAGGCTTAAAAAACTCAGTCAGCAAGCTAATGCATTCAAAACTCAAGTTCATATTGAGTTTCTGCCAGCTTTTCAACAAGTCTGGATATGTAGTGCCATAGGTCGGCATCTTCAGTACTCTAAGACACCTCAGCAATACTCTATGAAAAAGACATGCCTACATATGCAGATGCTGCCATTGATATCTTTTTAGTTTAAACAGTTCACTCTACATTCCCGGCACTGATTCACTCGGTCCTTTCATACCTACACCTGAGGTATCAGTACCTTTACTTTTACAATTAAAAGTCAAAGAAAATAAGAGATTTGAGTCCACTGCCACAAGCCTCTTCAGATGACTCACATCTGTCCAATTCTTGGTAACCTCAGGATTAAGATCAAGTTCCAAATCAAAGCCCTCTGCCATACCGCTCAAGTGAAAAATATGAACATTAATGTACATAATCACAAAAGAGCACTAACCAGCATAAGAAACATAAAATATAGACTGAAAACAAAAATAAATGCTGTAGGCTTGAGAACTTTTATTAAAACATACACAAAGTGCTTTCAGAGACAACATTCTGCTTCATCAGACCATTAAAACAGTACAAGCACAGCTGAAAGAAATACATATCAGATTCAAATTACCAAATAAAAACTTTAATGTAGTCAAACTCATTTGAATAAACCCATTTGTTTAAGATCTGATCTTAAGGAAATCCTGCCATTCAGGCCATATGTTTTGTCTGCTTGTAGCTGCAGAGTCCAAAAGAGTTCCCTACTTTCAATTGTATCGATGCAGTCTCTAACCTCCCATCATCCCTTAACGTGTCAACCAGTTTACACTTAAAAACACGATCTTGTCCTTCATCCATGACATGTTTAGCCAAGGAATTGTTCTCATTACCCTGTCTAATTTTCTTCTCATGCTCACAAATATGTTCCAATAATGAACGATTAGTCCTACCTACATAAAAATAGTTACATATCTTACATACATTGCGTCAAATAGACAAGATGTTTAGAGGCATGGGTAGCATTCACCCAAAAACAATATTTCCTTTTTGTGGCCAGATGAACAAAAACATTGTCAGAGTCAATCAGATAACAAAAGTTACATCTCCCGCATGGAAAAGCACCTACACTTTCCATGACCTCCAATGCCCTGTTATTATTATAGAAGAATAATCTCTTAAGTGATTTCCTATTCCTAGATCTAAAGTGAAGTTTAGTCCCTATCATACTATTCAGCTTATCATTTGAGGACAGAATATGCTAACTTCCATTGATAATATCACAGATGGACCTAATATTACTAGAATAACTCAGAGATAACTGTACTCCTCGTATTTTCATAAATTCTTCTCTACATAAGGTAGGAATCATATTTCTATCTGAAAAATAGGGTCAAGAGCTATTAGCTCTTAAATCTTTCACATTGGACATCCCCAAATCAAACTCTGGTCCCTTGTAACCTCTTTGCAAAAACTCTCCATGCATCAAAATGAAATGAAACTCTGGCTTCTTATCATTATTCAAGTGTGAAAGTCTCATAATTTGAACCCTGATAATGTTCTTTTATATATATATGTGTATATATATTATATATATATATATATATATATATATATATATATATATATATATATATATATATATATATATATATATGTATATATATATACATATATATATATATATATATATATATATATATATATATATATGTATATATATATACATATATATATATATATATATATATATATATATATATATATATACGGTGGGTGCTAACTTTTCCTGTGTAATACTGTGGACTGGCAGTAAAGAACAACTTATGATTTTATTGATTATTTACATTCTACTACAAATTTTTTGAAGTTTAGGATTAACATTTCAGATAAGAGCATAGATTTTTTAGATATTAAGTTGGAGAGAGGTGGTTTCAATAGGGTTATCACTAGTAGATTTAGAAAAAATTGTCACAAGAATCACCTATTACACAGGCAATAAAATCAGGTATCTCTAATGAGACTTTCACACTTGAATAATGATAAGAAGCTAGAGTTAAATCTTATTTTATTTTTATTTGGTGTCTTCAAGCCCCTTATAGTCATGAGCCTTATTAAGCATTGGAAAGTCAGCATCAAGTATGATATTGTCTCTGTAACTGAATTCTACTTGGAACACAATCAGATCTTAAAGTATTATACAACTGACCGTCCAAGAGCGTCAATTCTACCACATGGTAAATACCCTTATAAACTCGCTCAGAATATATCCTACTGTCTCTGTAACTGAATTCATATTATAATGCCATCATGTACTATAATTCTTGTTTAACTACACTGTTTATAGTCACCTTCTTCGATGTATACTATTTCCTGCAATAGAGATTGTCTACTTTTGTTATTCTTTCTTTTATTATCAATGCTTGTCTAATAGAGATCTATGCACATCCATTTTTAAAGTTATGTGCTACTGTATATTTTGGAGCTTTTCTCCCCTGACTTCCTCTGAAAATGGGTTTTCCTGGTAAGCAAATGTAGAATAAATAAATAGTTTCAAATAAACCTGTAGTTATACAAAAGGAATACATTTATACTAAATCATTTAAATTTCTTTGTGACTATGTATAACTTTTTTTAAAACTTTGAAGAAAACTGTTGATATGTTATGAAACGCTAGGAACAGATATATTAAATTTGAAAGTTTGATATTACTATCCACATTTCATTATTTATAATCTCCATGGAATGATTAGAAATTTTCCATTTCTTCTCTTCAAAGAAGGCTATCTATAAATCCTTCCAATTGACTTTATATGAATACTTTAAGAAATGCAGCTTGTGCGTAAGTTTCAATATCTTGTAATTTTATGCTTCCCTTTTTCCCAAAATCTAATGTGGCAATTATAAACCATGCTTGTATTATTTGGATACCACACAAAGTTTGCGAGAAGCCTTTTTGGCTTTGTTGTTCCTTATTAGTACATAACATTGTAGTCTGTATTATATACAAAACATTTGGTAATATAAGCATTTTAATGAATTGTAATCTCTCTTCAAAAGTAAAAATCATCTTATTCCGTTTGTCTTTTTATTTCTTCTATGATTACATTATAGTTTTCAGTTCCTATTTCAATTAAACTCCTTTCTCAGAATGTATCCTGTTATTCCATGTCATGGGAATCTTTAATGATGGTAAATTTACCAAGTATTAAGTTAAACTGGCTTTTGTTTAACACAAGAGATTTACCCCTGGATTCACTAATCTTCCATGCAGGACTAGCTTAATCCTGCATGGAAGCGCCCATGTAGGAGGAGGATGGCAGTGCGCCATGCATATTAATGAAGGCATGCTGCCCAACCTCCTAGGCTTACATGGAGTGTGTACGAGTGCAGGGGGCGTGCCTGAGAACAGAGCTCTCAGAATAAACATGCCCCTGCAATGTAGAACAACACAAAGTGGAAATAAATGAGTGAGACTGCTCATAGGTGTCTACATATCCCCACCAACAGTCCCCCATGGGTACAACAGCAACAGGACATAAAAATCAAAAGAAGAAACCCCTTTATTTTTTTTAAAACTCTGAGTACAGCTAACCTTAGGTGCACAGGTGAGCCCACTGCTTAGCTATGGTTAAAGCAGCTTAAAAGGCTGAAGAGGATAACAAGGAAGATATATGCAAATGAAGCAGCACAGCAATAGTGTAGTGGGCAGAGCATTCGTCTAATGATCAGGCATTGCCGGTTCGAGTTCCACTGCAGCACAATCTATTTTACATGGCAAAGCATGGTATAACCAATATTTTTATTGCAAAACCCACTAAATAACATATATTTATGAACTGGAGTACTGCAGGAAATGTACACGTGAAGAGTCAGTATCATCATGAATAAGGCAGTAGTAAGCAGGTGTAAGCACAGATAAGCAGTAGTAAGCATATGTAAGCACTAGTAAGCGTGTTTAAGTGTGTTTGCATGGGGGAAAGCACTGCCTACACAGATTAAGCAAAGGAGAAGCTACCTGTGTGCAAGACATTGTGACCGGAAATTAGCAGTGCTTAGCTCTGTGCGAACCCACGCAAACCCACTTACAACTGCTTTAAAGTGCCTTAATCACACTGTATCCAATGGGCCTTCTTAATCACTCTGTATCCAATGGGCCTTGTTCTGCCCAGCAAAGAAATAACCAGCCATGCAAGTCTCGAACCCGGGACCCTATACACCATAGTCCCAGTAGCCATCAACCAAGCCATCACAGAAGTACAGAAGAATGAGGAAATAGTAAACATGTCCTCACCATAGTATAACCAAACTGAACCTGTGAAAGGCATCAGTATACAGTCATATGCGCCATAACTGACTACATAACATAAATGCGTGAACTGGAGTACAGCAGTAAGCCCAAAAGTGAGGTGTACTTAAATAGGGTGTCAAAGTCCCCAATAAAACACAAGGATGCCACAGAGTGTACGTACATATCAATCAGGGATACAAGGCATACATATAAGGTGTAATGAATAATAACTCAATGCCAAAAAGGCATTATAATGAATGTCAACTGTAGGCAACACCAAACATTGCACTGGCCAGCGTAGGAGGTGTGAGCAATGTGTACACCAGCTAACTCTTTGTGCCCAGTGGTATACCCCTTTAAACAATGCCATACTTAGGTATGCAGGTTTGCCCATAGCTTAGCCTTTTCAAAACTGACCAATCACGGAAATGGGGAAATCAGCCCTACTTAAACCCAAGAGGCAGGAATACAGCATATAACTGGTTGTAGTTTCCCCTTGCAGGCACTATGGCAGTAAAGGGAGAAGGAGTGTGCTTCTGGGCACAGTGCTGGTGCATCCAGGAGTCCAAGGTCATGGCTGAACTCCTAGTTAAAGACCATGCACAGAGTCTGCTGCAGGGCCAGCACCAGGGCTCCCAATATAAGGTGGAGGCCTGGGACTGTCTCTCCCATGACCTCACTAGTGCCACTAGCATAACCCAAACTGGTGAGCAGGTCAGGCACCACTATGCCAACCTAAAGCAGCAGAAGGGGGACCTATTGGAGGAGTGGCTCCAAGAGACTAGAGCATCAGGGAATGTCCCAGCCATGTGTATGTATCAGTTCACTACCTGTTTAATAATTGCCAGTTCAGGTATATCATGGATAGGTATGGCTAAATATTCCTCTTATGTCCCCCACAGCTGCAATGGAGTGGGTCGTTAACCCGGAGGTCCACATCTGCCACCTGGCATGGTTGCGATGTGAGGCAGGTCAGTAATATTCATGCTTTTACTGTCATAGGAAATAAAAATGAAAGTATTAGTAAAGTAATTGCTAGTATAAAACCTGTATTATTCAAGGCAAGTACTGTATACACTAGAGAATATGGCAGGAAGAGTCTCATATTGTTAGTATGGCAATAAAAGTGTAATACCCTGGCAAAACAGGTCTAACTGCTGCACTGTATTTGTATAATCTGGTATCATATGTTAATGTAGATTTGCAATCATGTAATATTACTGTAGTATTAAGCACTGTTACCCACACCATGCGCCATAATGTGAATGTGTAGGAATGCCTGTATATGACAGGTGTAATCCCCAGAGGTCAGTTAGTACAACTGAGAGACACATAGACAGTAAACAGGGGAAATTCAGACACCAAAACCCAAATAGCACATGCAACTGAGATGAGAACTGTTGTTTTATTAGCACGCACAGCCACTGTTTGAATCCTGCCTGTGATAGTAGTCTACATACAGAATTATACACCACAACTGTACAGATATATCCAGACTGTCCATTAAAGTGGCCCATATCTAATGCCTATCAACTTCTCTCCTGGGAAATCAGTGGGATGATCCCAAACACATAGGCAGAAAACAGGAAATACAACTGATTGACACACATCTATGACAACAAACCTGGCAAACTAGCAACTCCCCAATACCTTATGTGAATAAGAAGACACGTATGTCCCATTTATACCCCAACCTGTTAAGCTGTGTTCAGAGTATGTACAGTGACAGATTGAGATGTATGTGCATAATACGAATGTGTAATCTGGAACCTTGTGTGGCAACAGTCAGGTAGTGTTAACAAACATCGCTCCCACAGGTACATTGGATACGAACACTGTGTTGTGAAATACAGACCAATATAACCTGTATTGGTACTGCCTACCCTGGTATTGTGAGGGATTGAGAGTGTTGCAGTTTCTCTGAATAATAAAGTATCACTGGTCACTGTCACCCACACTGTGCTACATAATATCATTGTGTAGGAAAGCATGTATATGTGTGTGTCAGGTCACTAAAGGTGGAAGAGGGCAATATTCTAGATATGTCCAGGCATACCAGCATGTAATCAACACATGGCCAGAGTCTGTGCAGAAAGAGTTGGATCGCACATTGCAAAATATCAACCAGGAATCCGGCCATATGTGTGCAGACAGTCAGTGTTAACAAACATTCCCTCCACAGGTATACCAGGTAAAAGGTGTATACTGCAGGTAAAACCGGTTCATGTATAATGATGTTGACAGCCATATCAGTGTCTAATACAGGTCTATAGGGTAGTGCAGTAAGACTTGTAATGTACAGATAACAGCACTGACTAGGAAAGTAATGTGGAGTACAGGAATATACTACTTGTTAATTGAAATCTTTCTCTCCCCCCAAGTTATCTCCAACAGTAATCAACATACCCACCCCAAAAGGTATGTACTGACTCTGATAATGGCCAATGATTTGATAAATATTCTAATGGTTCCCATGCATGTGCAATATTGAATTATTCCCAACATTGTTGGCATGGTTCCATCAACGTACCTGCATGCTGCTCTTATTACCACTGTGTTCCCATATATACATGTGTTCTGTTTGCTGTGCAACTGTTCCGTATCTGGTGTCTGGGTTAATGGGAATATCTATGCATGCTGTTATACTTAACCCTGGAATGTGTTGACTATTACTACCCCATATAAGATGTTGAAATCTAAGCACTATAGCACACTTTGGAAGTCCGGTCCCAGCGGAGCCACCCGTCCCACCTCAGCTGGCCAAGGCACCAGAGACCAGCATGTCTGGGGTGCAACCCCACACCTCCCTGTCCGTTGGTCCTGCACCACCCTTGGGTGGAACTGCCTCAGGGGATGGGGCTCACCCCCCCCGGGAGTGGGCGCAGACAGGCACCTGTCAGCTGTCGCCAGGTCGTGGTTGTGGTGCGTAGAGCGATCAGTGCCCAGGTCAGTGATCGTCTACGCCAGCTTGAGGGCTGCATGTCACGATTAGAGAGTCAGCCTGGCTCTGTGGCTCAGCCACCAGCACAGCCACTTTCAGGGCTGTGAAGGTGCAGTGGTGACTGCCCATGGTTAGAGACCTCAGTCCTACTGTTACCACTAGGGGGCTTGTGGGCTTCCAATATCCCAACACCCCTCCCCATCAAGGTGTTTACCCCCATATGTGTCATATACTGCCCATGTATGCATCTTGTGTGTCTTGTCTGTTAACCTACCCAACCTACCTCCCCAAATATACCTACTACCCCTCCCCAACATCCCACTCCCACCTGAAAAAAGGCAATCTGTTCCCACAAAAAAATCTCGCCAAATACATAGATGTCCATTCCACACGTGTCCACTGGACACATGTAATCTGGTCTAACTGGCATCACAACAAATTTATGCTGTCCTCACCCCTCTCACAGAGGTTTGAGTGTCCAAATCTACCTCCAAATTCAGTGTATATGCACAGCTGTTGCTGTAGAAGAAATGGGCAGCTATGGACCTTCCCTACACCCTTCCTGCACATCCCTAGCTATTTTCCCTACTGTCTTTCCCTCTTTGTGCCCCTTTTCACCACTTTCCTATCAACCCTTTTTTTCTTTTAAAGAAATAAGCATTGGGGTAAGTGGCAGTAAGCACTTTTAAGCAGCAGTAAGCGGGTTTAAGACTGTTTGCACAGGGGTAAGCACTGCCTACACAGCTTATGCAATATAGAAGCTAAATGAGTGTAAGACACTGTAACTGGAAGGTAGCAGTGCTTAGTTCAGCGCAAACCCTCTCAAACCCACTTACAGGTGTTAGCATTTTGGGGGCCCCCAGCAGATGTCAAGTTTGGGGGGGGGCACTAGGGACTTCCAGTCTATGTATCACCCTATTGCTGATACCCCTCCTAAGCAACCTTTTAGTTCATGCTGCAAACTGACTGACCTGTAGCTACAGTGCTCTTAATTACTACAGGCCTATGTACCACACTATATTGGCCCATCTCACAAAGGGACAGTTACAGTTACTGGAATTTAGTTTCACCAATGATACATTGCAGGACCTCTATGTACAGGTCTGGACTTGGGTGAAATGGACCCTAGGCCTACTGTTTCAGCCACCCAACACACACACATACACACACACACACACACACACACACACACACACACACACACACACACACACACACACACACCATACTCTCCAATTGTCCCCAGAACACTTCCCACCCCCATCTTGGACTTCCGATGATATGCACATTGCCTTTTCCTTCCCTTTCTCAAATTTTGCTTTACTCTTCAGCTTTTTTAAAAAGCCATATCTTTCAATATGCTCTGAAGTGCATTTTAATTTTTTTTTCTTTCTACACTTCCAGTGATGGCTTGAACAGAATTTTTGATTAAGAAAAGAAATCATGTTGCTGTTCAGCTTCAGTTTTCCTTGCATCCTTTCAACACACCTTTCCTGACCAAGTAAGCACAGTAATAATCATTTAGAAAATAATTCAGTTAAGCCAGAGCCACCAGAAGTACTGGGTTATGCATGTTCTGAAATACATTTAGAGCATTTTCTCAACTTTATAATTCAGGTTGTACCAAAGGCTTAATGTTCAAAGATGACAAAATAGTAGCTCACAATAAACTAGCAAGCCAATTGTTTTCTAAATACACATGTCCTATCTTGGAACTGCCTTCTTCCCTAACCCCCCAAAAAGACTGCCTACGTATTCATCCATCTGGTGTTAGACTGGGATGAAAGCAGAGGTTCCAATTTCTACAGTCATGTATTTCAGAGGAATGCTGGCATACATATGCATAGCATGCTTCCTCATTCCTCAACCCAAACTGTCAAAGGCAGCTACCTGCTTGCATACCTGAAGTGAGATTGTGAGGAAAGTGAAATAAATAATAACTTTGTTGCTCCTAGACAGTACACTGCCCCTGCACAAACTATAGTAACTTTCTTTGTACACATCTGAAGTCTGTTCATCATCCTCTTTTGGCTTTTCCCATTAGGGGTCGCCACAGCGGATTGTCTCTTTCCATTTCTTCCTATCCTCTGCATGTTGCTTTGTCACACCAACCGCCTGCATGTCCTCTCTCACCACATCCATAAACCTTATCTTAGGCCTTCCTCTTTTCCTCTTACCTGGCAGCTCCATCCTTAACATCTTTTTCCCAATATACCCATCATCCCTCCTCAGCACATGTCCAAACCAACACAATCTCGTCTCTCTTGCTTTGTCTCCAAACTGTCCAACATGAGCTGACCCTCTAATATACTGATTCCTAATCCTATCCATCCTAGTCACACCAAGTGCAAATCTTAACATCTTTAACTCTGCCACATCCAGCTCTGACTCCTGCCTTTTTGTCATTGCCACTGTCTCCAACCCATATAACATAGCTGGTCTCACTACCCTCTTGTAGACCTTCCCTTTCACTTTTACTGGTACCCATCTGTCACAAATCACTCCTGACACTGTTCTCCACCCATTCTACCCTGCCTGTACTCTCTTCTTCACCTCTCTTCCACATTCACCATTACTCTGAACTGTTGATCCCAAGTACTTAAACTCGTCCACCTTTACCAACTCTACTCCTTGCATCCTCACCATTCCTCTACCCTCCCTCTCATTTACACACATATATTCTGTCTTAGCCCTACTGACCTTCATTCCTCTGCTCTCTAGAGCATATCTCCACCTCTCCAGAGTCTCGTCAACCTGATTCCTACTCTCACTACAGATCACAATGTCATCTGCAAACATCATAGTCCACGGGGTCTCCTGTCTGATCTCATCTGTCAACCTATCCTTCACCACTGCAAATAAGAAAGGGCTCAGAGCTAATCCTTGATGTAATCCCACCTCCACCTTAAATGGATCTGTCACTCCCACTGCAGTCCTCACCACTGTCACACTACCCTCGTACATATCCTGTACCACTCTTACATACTTCTCTGCCACTCCCGACTTCCTCATACAATACCACAACTCTTCTCTAGGCACCCTGTCATATGTTTTCTCCAAGTCTACAAAGACACAATGCAACTCCTTATGACCTTCTCTGTATTTCTCCAATAACACTCTCAGAGCAAACATTTAATCTGTAGTGCTCTTTCCTGGCATGAAACCATACTGCTGATCACTAATCATCACCTCCATTCTTAACCTAGCTTCTACTACTCTTTGCCATAACTTCAAGCTGTGACTGATCAATTTTATCCCTCTGTAGTTACTGCAGCTCTGCACATCACCCTTATTCTTAAAGATAGGTACCAAAACAATTTTTCTCCACTCCTCAGGCATCCTCTGACTTTCCAAAATTTCATTAAACAATCTAGTTAGAAATTCCACTGCCATTTCTCCTAAGCACCTCCATGCTTCCATTGGTATGTCATCTGGGCCAACAGCCTTTCCATTCTTCATCCTCTTCATAGCTGCTTTTACTTCCTCCTTGCTAATCTGTTTCACTTCCTGATTCACTATCCCCGCATCATCCAACCTTCTCTCTCTCTCATTCTCTTCATTCATCAGCCTCTCAAAATACTCTTTCCATCTGAGGTCTGTTAGAAAAGTAAAAGAATGAACACACTGTCCTCAGCCCAAACACAAGCTATAATAACCTCATGTACACACCTCTAAGGTTTCACTGTGATGACAATCAAAGAAGTGATAACCCCACAATCCACCGCTCATCCCCCCCACACACACATGCACACACCTACACCAGTTTTCCGTACACACACATCTAAGCAGAGCTGGTTTTAGAATGGATGCAATTGAGAGCAGAGGCCATTATCAGATTTCTCCTAACTGGGTCATATCAAACCCTTGTCAGGTTAAAGAGCATAATCAGAAAATTAATACATTTTTCCTCCTCATTTTCTGCAAATAACAACAGCTTTTGTGGGCCCCCCACACAGTCAATGGATGATTAAGGGAGCACCATGTTTCCATTTATACAGTCTGGGGAGATGGGGCACCAATTTTAGAAGATCTAAGTGTCTGAATGTTATGGTAATAACAAATAATTAAAAGTTTAATAATAAAACACTATTACTATAACCAGAGATATCTTTGAATTTTAAAGGAGATATAAATACAAGTTATTACCCATCTGGTTTATTAAGCAAACAAGATGGTTGTACTAGCTTTTCTTGGTTTGACAGACCTGTTGCAAAATATCAGGGTAAGGCAACTTGCTGTGGCTGGGGGCTCCCCAGGAACAGGGGGCCCCCAGCAACCGCAGGGTTCGCTTGTACCTAAAGCCAGCTATGCCTGCTTACATCTGCTTTAAAGTGCCTTAATCAATCTGCATACAATGGCTGGTGTTCTGCACAGCAAGAAAATAAACAGCCTCTGCAAGTCTCGAACCCAGGACCCTGCACACCATACACAAAGTGATTTAACATTAAGCCATGGCAGACATACATAACCTTGATGTTTTCACAAACATATCATCCAGCACAATCAGTCAACAGTACAGGAAATGTAGTAATACCATACTACACAACCCCTTAATGCAAGAATTCTGGACAAAGTGTGCCAAAATGTGGGTACAAATAGGGATATATGTCAAATGCTCCTCTAATACACTTAAAACATTGCTAGTTACACAGTTATATGCATTAGAACACATATTTTGAAGGAGATGAAGTCTGAAACACAAAAGTGTCGGCACTAGTTACTGACTTCAATCCTGAGATCATCCATGTCACTTGCGAAGAGAATGAGGTACAGGCCAAAAACATGAGCCGAAAATGCATGGACATATGGACAGATATATATCTGTAAATGTAGACAGATATATAGCTATATGTATATATATATATATATATATATATATATATATATATATATATATATATGTGTGTGTGTGTGTGAGAGACTCACAAATAATCATATAACATCAATTGTATATAGATAGATATATATGTTTATATATATATATATTCGCTTCTAAATTTCGAAATTCCAAAATCTCGAGTTTCAAAACATCGAGCTCAGAATCCCGGGATCATGGAATCTCAAAATAGTGAACCCTCCCTCGAAACACCACTAAACAAAAAAAAAACAAGTGAATGCAAGCCCCCCTGCACCCCCCCACAACCCCCTACTTAAATATACCAAGTCCAAGATCGCACTACAGTGAGAACAAGGTAAATCTCCCGGTTTGTGCTGTATGCTGATCTCCATTCAGGATTTAGATGGTTTAAAACTTCGAACATGTGATCATTGATCATATGGGATTTGAAGTTTTGGACTTCGAAATTCTGAACGTAACCTATAGATATATATATATATATATATATATATAATGGGAACAAAATCCTAAACCACTCACTACAACATAACAGACCATAAGCACTTTAATGGGGGTGGGGGCTCAAATGAGGGATACCTGGTAATTAGTGATATGTTACCCCCCCCCCCACAGCCCTGATGGATATGCTGTGAAATCCAGTATCCAGCACATGCAGGTCTTGACTTCAGGACCCTCCACAACACAGCTACAATGCTTTAACAGTAATCCAATTCACCTGTAAATGTCAGGCCAATATCTGTAACATATGCAGAAAAATCATTCCACCGTAGGGAATGTACAATGTGGAAGGAGTACACATTACAATGGTTCAGATATGCACACACATCTATACATTGACAAATATGTTCTGGTATATATATATATATATATATATATATATATATATATATATATATATATATATATATATATATATATATATATATATATATATATATATATATATATATATATATATATATATAGGTACATACACATATACACAGACAAAAGGTATTACTAGCCATACTTATGTAGAAGTAGTGTGGAAGTACTGGGTGCAAAGTATATACCTCAACCAGAAGCTCTGTAACTGGTACCTGTGAAATGTGTAGTGTGGCAACCATTCCCACAAATGAGAATACTTACATTAAACATATACCCACTCACAATTCAAAGGACATGACATGGCACACAGGAATGCATACACAGATAACCTTGATTGGTGTACTATTCAATAATGTATGCCATTACTTACAGCACATAAATTTTGAAATATGTAATCAGTGATGAATGCAAGGTCCACGCAAAACAGTAGATGCAAGAAAAAATAACATACTATTCTGCCCAGGCCAAGACCTTCAATTAGTACAACAGTAGACAAAGGATTTGCCTTCAAGATAAGTAACAACCAACAATTACAGATGTAGTTCAGCAGCCTCCAATTACACCCTGTAGTCAAGTCCTAAATGTATTAGATGTGGTAATGTCAATGTATCTGTCATATGTATGGACCCTAACCAACATATTTTGTGGGAGTCCATGATATGTCTGGGATGATAGCAGGAATGCTAGCAGTAAAATATGATAGGCCATTACCTAACAACCCCTAACTGTATCACAGCAGGACAAAGTCTGCCATGTATGTGGACGACAGAGGCAGGAACACAGGGACATACTTACAATATTGCTGTTACACACTCTGGAAATAGCTGGTGTTACAGGATTTGTTGCAAAATACCCTTATGCAAGACATCAGAAACACAAATGGATGTAGCCATGTACTGATAGCATGCAACAGACAGACTGCCAGTGATATATCTAGGACAAGACCTGTGTGGTGCACAGACAAAACCAAACAGAGAATCCCCTGGCCATCATGTGGATAGGCCCACAGTTGAGAGCTATGCAGACAGACTGCATTCCATCCTATACTACTATGTACACACAAACACTGCAAGACCAGCAATATACAATGCACATAACAACACCACTCACTCTATCTATAGGTTTGGAACCTCATACAAATGTGTAGTTGGTCTGTGTCTGCAGGTCCTTCTGTAAGAGGTATTGCAACCTGCTGTCTGTAACACTGCTTCCCACATACAAGAAGGATGTCCCCCATACTGGAAAGGTTAAGGGACAACGCCCACATGAGTCAGTATTTTATAGTACTGGGTTGCCATGACAGCGGTTATCCAAAGTACTACACAGCAGGCTGTATGCAGTTAGCAACTGTCGCATTAGTGGAGAGAGAGAGAGAGAGAGAGAGAGAGAGAGAGGGACAAAAAAAAACCTTAAACAACAGAAATCTGTCACAGCTATCAGAAAAATAATTACAGGTATGTAAAACATATAAGTATGTAATTGAATGTAGTATGTGGTATAGAGTAATAGGATATATGATGTGGAATGATTTAAATGTGCCATCTGTAGTTGTCCCTGTAATGATGTTCTGCTGAACAACTGCTCTGGACAATACTGTCTGTCCCTGTAGGCAGTGGGACATACCTGCCAACTGTGCAGATCAGCAATGAATGACAAAGATGTAAGCCATAATATCTGTGTTTGTATGTTAGTGTGGGCAATAGCTGGTGGTGGAAGTACTGCCGTCATGATAGACACATGAGTTCAGAGCACACCACTTGCAGTACAGTCATGTTAATGTGTAATGTAGCATGCACAAATGCCATAGGTGTATAATAGGCTTACCAACAATCTCTCACCATATATGCCACCCTAATGTTAGTCTGTGTTCACATGTAACACCTGTCTGCATTGCAGCAAGGCAGAACAGTGCAGCTGTGAATGAAAGAGAGTTACAGAATGTGGACCAGATGTCTGTATGCACCCCAAGATACACAAAGCCATGTTATTTATCTGTGTGATATATAATTAGACGTTTATGTCTACAGATATACAGACACTCATATAGATATAGGTATATAAACAACCCACAAGATATATCTACACATATATGTACACACACACACACACACACACACATATATATATATATATATATATATATATATATATATATATATATATATATAGTGGCACTGACAATGGCAAGCAGGTGAAATAGTCTGTAACAGGCCAGCAAAGATAGTGTGACCACAGGGAACATGTCTACAAACACATAGCACAAAGCATGGTACAAACACATAGCACAAAGAGTGGTACAATACAACATATGTCCCAATGGTAGGTAAGCTGCCAACATACCAATTGCATTGCGTGAACGGTTTGTTGTAGCTGATATGGTGGTGGGAGACAGAGATGTGTATTAAGAACTATGGTAACCCTGCAGTATGAGTTGCTCAGACCTATTTCCATCTTTATGTCTTCCAGGGAAGATGGCTCACACCCAATTGCCAGCACTCAGTGGTGCAGAAACTGATGTAATTGTTGAAGACATGATACAGCACTACAAACTCCTGTTTGGCTGGACAGCCCATGATCAGCAGGAGAGAACTGCTCTGTGGAACGATTAAGTCCACAGGGTCAATGATGTTGGCCTGCAGAACGGTAGCTATGAACAGGTTCGGCATCATTGCTCCATACATTGGAGTGCAGTTGCTGTATGGGGGCACCACCTCACAACAGGGGGGGCAAGCTGTCCATCCACCCCTCACCCATGTGGAGGAGCTTCTCAGCAGTCTTGTGACACCTGCCCACCTACAGACCCAACAACTGGCAGGGCACATTGTGGAGGTCGGTGCCACCAACACACCGGCTGAGGAGAGTGCAGGTAAGGCCCCAGGGCACATCAGTACACCACTCTTGTGCATGCATTTGCATCTGTACAGGTGCATCATGCATATATGAGATGTCATATACATAGTCTATTACTATGTAGTAGTAATAAACAGTTGTGCATAAGCTGTAGTATTGTGGACTTCTACTGTTGATGTACCATAATGCTGCACTCACCCTTTATGAATGCCACAGCTGTGGCCACTGACATCAACTTTCTCTCACTCTTATGTAGGTCCCTCCAGGATACCACCAAGACAGCAGCCTGTAGCCGGTGAGTATGGTTCAGGTTCGTGCTTGACAATACACGGGGCATGTAATAGCTATGGGATATTCCATGCACACATCTATCACACCTACCCATACTGCATGTTGTATATGTTCATGTTTTGTTGCTGTGAAATGCACTGCATAACAGTAGAGACCATGATGGGGTATTGGAAGGGTACATCAGACACATGCAAGATAATTAACATCCTGTCATTGTGAAATGTGTTCACAGGGATGAGAGATATGGCAGGACACAGTGCCTACAGTAGGGACATGTGTGAAACAGAACCCTCATGGCTGTATCTGCATACAATCAGGTTAAGTAACTGTGGCAGATGTAACCCTGGCCCCACAGCAATAGTGACAGCAGTGTGTGCACTTCAAGGGATGTGCACATGAGTAGACCTTGCAACCATGCAGAGTTGTGGGACATGTGTAGGGCACCCCCATAGCCAAGGTAAGGTCTGGTGGTTGTCAGTGTAATAGTCTTGTATTGGTCATACATGCACCGCTGATGTTGTGATCTGTAAAGCAGACATCAGGCATTCACAATTGATATCTGTTCACATATCATCCCAGGTATGAGTTGCTCTAACACATAGGGGCTGTGAGCATTAGAGCTGACATAACTGACACAGTACTACATATGCAGCAATGGTTTGTACACCTGTGAGGTATGGTGCACAGTACAAGGCAGGGTGCAGAACAGGTCCACAGTAACACTTTGTGCATGGCAGCAGTGCTATCAAGGGGAAAGGCCATCACCTTCCAACACAGCCCATGCATCACACACATATATACTGGTGCTAGCATGAAGTCACTATAGTTGCACTGCATGCTGTTGAGTACCATATGTAATGCATGCTGACAGAAGAGTAATGGGAGGACTGTGTGTACAAAAGTTGTGCAACCTCACATGTAGGTGTGTGTGTGATGGGGTATTGATTGTGTCTGTAAGTGCAATCTGGTGGAGTGGAGTGTGGTTGATGCATGTCAGATGTGTGTGTACATGTGTGTCTATTTGAGTGGGTGTCCATGTATGCACAGGTGATAGTGGGATTGATCACATGGCAGTATTACTCCTTGGGATTGTGCTGTACATGTACATGGAGTGACACATGAGACACCAGGACAACTTGTCTGATATGTGAACACAGGACAGCTAATAGCATAACAAAGTCTGTAGCATGGAACATGCATTGGGAGGGAAAGTACAGACCAGGTATACACATCATATTGCCAGCAGCAGATAGATAACCGGCTACCCACGTATGCAGCACTACTAATACGATGGGGAATTACCAGAGCACACCAGTGAGTGTATCCAGATATTACTTTTGTCCACATGATGGGTTGATTGTGCAGCAGACATGGCATGGACTGAGCAAGACTGTAGTATGAGACTCTGGTGTGTGACATATGTAGTGAATGTAGCAGCTCCAACCATATAGGGGCCATGTACACCATGACTGGACATACACAGGGTAATACTGGATGGCAGTAGTGAGGCCATGCACAACCTACTCCACTCAAGTCAGGGAGGTGATGGAGTAACAGGTCATATGTTGTGATCACACATGTAGGCATGGAGAGAAATGATATATTAATGGGTAGTATTAATGAGTGTGTAATGATAGTCAACATGGACATGCTAGGACAGCAAGCCGCTTCTGTAGTGACTGTACCAGCCCCAGCACACCACTGGGGATGCTGTCCACACCACACCACAGCAGGCCTCATGCACCTGGCCATTCCCAGGTGGGACATGGTTCCAGCAGACATCTGTCATCATCAGGGGAGAGTAGCACCTCAAGGTCTGTACCTACACGTGCCTAATGGAACCCCTGGCAGGCACAGTCAGTGTGTCCATGGCCGAAGGTGGTGAACTGCACACCATGCCAGGTATGGTCTGCAGCTGTCCAACAACAACTGTATAGGGCAGCCACATTGCAGAACTGAGTGCATGCATACCCACACACTATGCAAACACACCTAAGGCAGCCTCATACCGACACACACCGCATCACCATGCCCCAATCAATAAACTAAACCCCTCACCCACACACATGGTGACAAATATATGGACCACCCTCGGCTTCTAGCAAACCAGCAACACACCCTGTGCATATGATGATACCTGTGCCACATCCCTGTCATCCATAACATCGATGCAGGGACAGGATAATATGGTTCTGATGAACACAGTGAATGTAATAGAGTGCTGCAATGTACTGTAGTGTAAGATGTTGTCCGGGGTAATGTGTAATGCATACAGTTCAGGTAGTGTAGCCATGCAGTTATGATGCATTTCAGCTGTTAGTAACACTGATTGATTGTTATCTCCATAATGTTATCCATTTGTGTTGTAGGTGTACATGTGTCAGCAGGAGGATGGTCTGCAGTTATATTCCACAAGGGTTATGGCACTGTGGTGACACCATGACCATGACATATCTGGTGTACAGTTGCGCACATGTCAGAGGTTTGTATAGCAGTTATTGCCTGTGCCACATTGACAGGCGACCTGCTGGTACATGTATAATCTGCACCCTTATGTCAACCCATCCACCTACACAGACACATCCTTACTTGGCAACACTGTGATTAGACCCCTACCTAGATATGTAGTGCTACTAAACTGTGTGGCTTTCATTGCACATACCACACCTCGTTTAGGGTGAGGTGTGTACCAGGTTACATGTTACATGCAGGACATCCACAGACATGTACAATATGGTAACAGGGGATTTAATGTTTGTATATGGAGAATACATAGTGTGTCATACCATCATATACACATTGACAGCCACATAACAGGCAGACACACATCTTAGAGACCTGGGCTTATTGTTGCTAACTAACTAGTCTGTGTGTCCAATGTGTTACAGGTAGGCTGCACACAGCATATGTGTAACTGGGCTGTATCCTGTTATCAGTTACCTGTATGGGTGATGGTGACAGTGGTCACCAGAAAGTGGTACATGGGACATATACTGGGTGTACCATGGTGTAATGGCAGTGTACACAGCACACATATCCCCAATGAATATTGTACACTCTGGAACCCATCATGATACTCTGACATACCCACTATCACACATTGCCCATGATGGCAATACAACCCATTGTATATCACAACAGGATGACTGCAGGGATATGCATGTAATGCACATGCCACAGGCATAGTAGGGTGTTGCATTGTGATGCCAGACCTATGGGCAGTGACAACACTATCTGTACTACTGTGTGGCAATGTGTAGTGTAATAGGAGTATGTGGCCTCAGAATGGTGTACCCTACAGATATGTAGACATGCACACATACACACACTTGGCAGACCTCAATGAGATTCCCATGCTTATCGACCCATTTGTACAACACTGTTGTGCTGGTACTGCAAGACACATGTAGCTGTTAGGGAGAGGAGTGTAACAGGGTACATGTCATGTCCAGTACAGCAGCTGCTACATCTGACTATGGCAATGGGAGTGGAGGTGGATGTGAAGGCTGTCATGGAATTTCCAACTATAGGTGTACTAACACACAAACAATGCTATCCTCAGTAATGCACACGTACAAGTGTCAATACTGTGGTGCATTGCTGCAGGTGGTCATAGCTGTGTACCTGGCTATTGTCCATGGAGGGATTGGATGTGGAGGGTGTGTGTGTACATTGGTATCATGCCACCTGCCATGTGCCAGCAGGCAGTCTATTGCAGACACCACATTAGTGACTGGCAGGGTGAGAGTGACATGCATCAGCCAATCATCTGGGTGCCTTCTGCACATGGCCACTGAGGTGATCCAGTTGACATGTATGCAACATGTATTACAACACATGGTTTGTGTCTGTGATAGAGACCTGTACCCAAGCATGTTCAGTTGACTGTGGTAGTGTAGTGTAGGTACCCATGGCATGTGGCCCATACAGGGTGATGTCTCTTATATGTGACAAGTAGTACACAGCTGGTCACACGTGTCAATCAAGAATAGGTTGTCTGTACATATCCCAGCTGGATACCTGCCATCTGCACATCTGTAGAGGGACTGACAGACACCAGCTTGGCAAGTAGCTATGCAGTAGGATGAATGTGTCAACAGATGGATGTTTTACAACAATATGTATGCCATTACTACATGTTGAAAGCCCTCTCTAATGTGTACTGTACAGATGGTACTCTACAGTTACATTCTATGTCTGATTATTATCCAGTGGGGGATATATACGGCGACACAGCCCACACACCAGAACATGACAGTGAGCCCTCAGAGTGCATCTATGCCTGCAGGTGTGCTTGTTGTCAGTAGTAATGTTAGCACTCTACCCTTCCCTGGGACAGTACTGTCGACAGTAGTAATTCCATGTTACACTACATGCCAATGTGACAGCACGTACCTTGGGTTGCTACCCCTTCATGTCAAACATTCACACGGATAACAGTGTTGTGCAGGTCTCATATACTTGTGTGTCCCAGACATGACACTCAATACCCTTTGCTACTGTAATGACAGCACATAGACACATGTACTGTACATGGCAGTACATACACATATTACAGATGTCATTTCCTAGGGTTTGACATAGCCTTGTATGTTACGCAGAGATAGCTTCTGTGTAGATGATATGCCAAAGAGTATAGCTGGAGGATTTTTAGATGGTCAGCATAGGCCATCTGTTTTAGGCCTGTGATTCATATAGTGAGGTATTTCGACTGCCTTCCCAGCTGTCACAGCTGTCTTGTGAGGTACATACCAAATGGGGCATTGTACTCTATACAGGGTGTAATGCAGGATGAGTACAGTGGGACAATTACCCCATTTTTTCTGGATGTAAAGCCCTCAGTGATGAGGTGTGCCACATAGAAGGATTTCCTTACTGTTGTGGCAATGTGGGTAATGAAGGTGAGACCACTGTCCACCTGTGTCCCTATGTCTGTCAGCACATTTTTGATGTTTAGTGTACTGCCGCCTATGTGGTAATTCATGGGTCCATGGTATTTCCAAAAGGGATAACTATACATTACTTGGCATTAAGCTTGAGCCCATGACTCTGGCACCAAACATCTATTTCTGTAAAGCCATGTTGTAGAATATCCACATCATTTGGGGATGCAATAATGGCTCCCAGTTTACAGTCATCTGTGAACTTTGTTAGCCAGAGTTCTGTAGTGTTGGCCTGTACTTCAGGGAAGTAGATGCCAAACAAGAGCTGTCCCAGGACCAACCCTGATGTATTCCAATTGTCACTTGTCTGGAGCAGGGATTGGACATGGCTACTTTTACAGTCTGGGTTCCATCAGTAAGTCAGTTGGCAACCCATCGAGTGCCGCAGGTGTTTATGGCCAACTTCGTAAATTTAACTATGTCTCTAGAGTGGGGGATGTTTTTGAAGGCCTTGGCCAAGTCCAGATAGGCTGTGTGGACCACCTTACCCACTTCCACAGCTCTGGAGACTGAATCAAAGTAAATCAATCGAACCAAGAATGGACCAAGAATAGTATTAAAGCCACTGAGCAGAGCCAACAGCACTTTGTAAATCCAAAGCGTAAACACTTTTACTGCACACGAAAAAACAGGAACAAGTAGAACAAGTGCTTTCGCTCGGATATTCCGAGCTTTATCAAGTTAACATTCCAGTCTGTAGCAACTGCTTAAATAGTTGCACTAATAAGTTAATCAGTCAATTAAATTAATCAATTAAATACATTTAAATCAGTTAAAATCTTCCATAAACTCTTATAGTTTTGACCAGACAAAATAACTAAAACTATTTGTTTTTAAAAATTCATGGTCATAATACATTAAAAATAAGCATGTCTTGAATACAAAATATAGCCCTTGGGATTCACCAAGTGTAACATAGCTAATGCAACACAATAAATCTAAAATGTTAAATGTTAAAAAACGATTTTGTGGTGTTCTAAACTATTATCCGTAACACATACAAATTTATAACATAAAAATTAAACTGTATTACGAACCAATGTTGAGCCGTATGATATGAGGGAAAATAGTGAAAAAGGGGGAAAGGAAAGAAAAGGTTGGCTGTGTATAAACCAAGTGTATGTGTAAATTACCAATGTAATTTAAACATCTCATAATCTTGCTCTTCTGAGTTTTAAAACTGGTTTAATACTAATTGTGTCATTCAGCCCAGGCCAATTTCCAGCATCCACTCTCAATTGCCACACCAACTCCCTATATTCAAGGGTATATTCCCAATCACCACCTCTCACATCATGATTCACTTGTTCAAGAATCATGAATTTAAAATTACAATTAGGACATGAAAGGGAGTGCCTAAATAAGGCATTTGATTCCTTGTTTTTAGATATTTCATAAAAATGCTCATACATTCTTTTTCTCATTTCCCTTTCCGTTTTACCTACGTAAAAACTTGCACAAAAAGTGCAAAAATCCAAATAAATCACCCCTTTTGAATTACAGGAGAAATGTGAAAAAGACTTAATTTTCATTTTTCTGGATGGGAGATATATACCCACATCACCCAGGATTGCGTGGCACTGGTTGCAGGCCCCACATTTGTAGGTGCCTGGCTTCTTATCTGCTTCTTTTCTTCCTTTTCTAACTTTCTTTTCGAACATCTCTTTAAAATTAGTACCCCTCTTCTTAATGAATCTGGGTTTAGCCGGCAAAACATCCTTAAAATCCTCATGTGATGTAAGGATTGGCCAAAATTTATGAATAATCCTTTCTATTTCATAAGCACTGTCACAATATGTGTAAATAAACTTGGGACCACTAAAATCATTTCCAGATTTGGGTAAGGCAATATTGTGTGTGTGGCCCTTACCCAACAATGGGAAATATACTGAATCTCTTTAGTCATACACTTCCTTATATAATACTTCAAAAAGATCCAGTGGGTAGCCCCTTTCCAAAAACATTTCTTTTAATGTTTGAACTTTATTAAGAAAGTCAACTTCAGTGCTACACATTCTGGATGCCCTGATTAGTTATCCCTTAAGAATACCCTTTTTCTGTGAAAAGGGATGGGCACTCTGAAAGTGCAAAAAGGAATTTGAAAAATAAGGGTTTCCTATAAATCTTTGATTGAAATGTGTTGTTATAATTATCCTTGTAAAGATTAACATCAAGGTAGTGAAGTTCATGTGCTCCTATTGTATGTGTGAAATGCAAAAAGTTGGTCGTGTTGTGGATGTGAGCAAGGAATTTAACAATTGATCATGCGTCCCATCCCACAAAATGCATATGTCATCCAAAAACCTCCTATAAAACAACAAATGTTGCTCCCAAGGAGGTTTGAAAACATGCATATGTTCCCATCTATGGAGAACCACATTAGCATAGATGGTTGCACATGGCGCTCCCATGGCAAACCCCTATGTTGCTTGAAAAGCTCTCCATTGAAAAAACAAAGTTGTTATCCAACACAATGTTCATCAACTCGATTAGTAAATTTATTAAATTTCCATTTAGATTAGTTTCTTGAGTGAAAAATTCACTAAACCAGTCTAGCCCTATGTCGTGGGGTACACTGGGAAAAAGATCTTTAATATCAATTGTTACCATAATGATGTTTGGAGAAAAACTGTTACAAGGGACATTTTTCAAAAAGTCCCAGGAATCTTTGCATACGTGTTTCAGTAAATGAGTAAATCTTTTTGTTACATAGTCGATGAATTTTGCTAAAGGCTCAGTGATGCTGCCACTACCTGCTACTATTGGTCTAAAAACTAAAGGATCAACCCCCTTATGCGTTTTGGGAATTCCAAATAACACTGGTAACCTAGGTTTAGGAACATGTAGATAGTTAAAAGATCTTTCATTAATGACCCCTTGAAGTAAGTAATCATTCAGACAGTATTTTATCTTTGAAAAGGCAATATTGACCTCATTCCTAGAAACCGTCATATATTGCTCGTCATCCTGGAGCATGAGGTGAAGGTACTCATCATAGTTGTTACCATACATAAGGACAATTCCCCCTCCCTTGTCCGGTTTCATTATTCTTACATTTTCTGTTTTTAACATAGTTATGAAGTCAATCTCAACAGTTTTCAAATTCCTTTTCTCATGTACATCATAATTAGATGACATACCTCTAAGCTCATTTTCTACCAGTTGCTCAAACAGTTTAATCAACAAGTGCATAGGGGGATTGAACAAGCTTTTACGGTCTAGACCTGAAGTGTTGTGCACTTGGTGTTTAAATAAATGCTGCAAGTTTAGACTTCTAGTAAATAGTTTTAAATCAATCAAAGTCAAAGGTATATTGCAACTTTTAGAGGGAACAAAATGCAACCCTCGGGTAAAAACATCAAAGGCAATATTATCAAGTTTCAAGTCTGTATAGTTGTAAATAGTAAAATTAAATCTAGTAAACAACGTACATGTACCTTGAATAGAGCATGTAATACCTCTATTTGGATCAGTGCTATGCACGTTATTGCTACTAGCATTATCCACCATTCCCTTGTCAGGAGGAAAATGGATTTCCATCATTCCTAGTTGTTCCAGGAACGTGGAGGTTGTTTCTGCCTCCAACCCCTGGGCCTCCCGGGGTGTTGGTGAAAATCCTGTGAAGAACCTTTCCGTCCTTTTTCCACTAGCCTTTCACTTCTGCGTGGGGGATCACCTACCAAGGTGGTTGGGGCCTCATTCACTTCATTATTTTTGTAATAAACTTCACCCCTGACAAAGTTATTCAAGGGATAAGCGGTACCCTCCCTGTAGTCAATTAAATCCCTCTCTAATTTTCATACTTTTCTGTTAATAACCTTTGTGCAAAACAGATCAACATCATCAAACACTTTGTCATAATCAAATTTCACCACAGGAAAATTAACATCAGTAACAATACTATTGTTCAGTACATTTAAATCATTCATTAAAGTGTTCAACTTAGCCTCATATTCTTGTACCATCACACCCAACATCTCAACCCCTGCCCTATCAAAAATATCACACAATTTTTGATAATACACTGTGCCACTTTGAACATTGTTTGGGAATTTAAAAAAAACGCAGACCTTTTGGTATGCGTTTTACTTTCATACATTCTTTCAGGTAATCAACCTCAAGTTGACAGTTTTTTAAGGCATAAAGCTTTTTTCTAAATTATTTAAAGTCGTTTTCAATTGTAACCGTTTTATTAGTGGGAACAGTACCTTTATGGAATGTGAACTGCTGTCCTGCCCAGTTCGAAAAATTAAAATCCTTCTGCTGTTGTTGTCGTTTCTCATTTCTAGAGGCCCTCGGTTTCTCCAGCAGTCCTTGTCGCTCTAAGCGGTCATTACCTTCATTATTTTTAGCCCTTATACTGTTAGTATAACATTGATTTTAACTGATTTAAATGTATTTAATTGATCAATTTAATTGACTGATTAACTTATTAGTGCAACTATTTAAGCAGTTGCTACAGACTGGAATGTTAACTTGATAAAGCTCGGAATATCCGAGCGAAAGCGCTGTTCTACTTGTTCCTGTTTTTTCGTGTGCAATAAAAGTGTTTAAGCTTTGGATTTACAAAGTGCTGTTGGCTCTGCTCAGTGGCTTTAATACTATGACTGAATCAAAGTAGTCAATAAGGTTCAGAGGACAAGATCGTCCCTTCACAAGCCCAACCTGGGTGGGATCCAGTGTTTGCTGGTTGCCAATGTCTTTGTTTATAAGTCGCATGATAATGCATTCCATGCCCTTGCAGATCAGGCTCGTCAGACTGATGGGATGGTAGTTCCCGGGATCCAAGGTGGATTCCCCCTTGTGGAGTGTGATAACTGAAGCTGTGCGCCACTCTGTGGGATAGAAGCCTGAGGTGAGGCTATGATTAAACATGGCACTTAGGTGAGATGCAGGGTTATTTTGTAGTTCATGTAATATGCAGCCCGGGATGTCATCTGGTCCCATGGATGCTGTATTCCTAGCAGTAGATATGGCGGTTTCCACCTGTGTGGCTATGATTACTGGAATTTGTGGCAACCTTTTGTTACTGAGATGGGATCTTTAGGGGGTGAAAGAAGGCTGAATGTGGCACTAAATCGGTCTACCTGGATATTGGCAAACTCCTTTGAATCAGTATATTTAATGCCATTCTGTTGTAGCTCAGAGCAGTTCTGAGCATTGCCATTAAGATCCTGGACATAACTATAGAATGCCTTGTGGGTGTCTTTGGAATCTATGGCAATTATATTATGTAACACACTTTGGTGGATTTTGAGGATATCAGCTTCTTACTGGGGCTGGTAAGGGAGCAGTTTGCATTTTGGGATTATCCTTTTTTCTGCAACAGTGTCTTCCTTCTGTTGTATAGTTTGTTCATGGCAGTGGAGCACAAGATTGGTTTCCTTTTTTGGAGGGCAGTGTTTAAGTTCTATTTGGGATGGCACAATTCATGCATGAGTGGATGTGCCCATACAGTGCCTTAGTGTAGGATTCACCAGTTGCACTTTCAGCTCCCATCTCCATGGGTGTTATGAGGTTTGTCTCTTCTGACTTGAGTAGCATGGTGTTGGCTTTGGAGAGGGTTTTATGGAGATTCCTTACTGGCAGGTGGGGGTGGGATGTAGATGTCAACGGTGAGTACCTTATGGTCAGACCTGACCTATGAGGGGTTGACCACTGGTGCGGAGCATCTTACTCTCAAGGTGGTAATGACCAGGTCTAGGATATTGGAGACCCTCATTGGACAATGGATTAGTTGATCCAGGGGGTTGGACTGTATGACTTCCAGGAACAGTTGGTAAAGGGTGGTGGTACAAGAGTTGTTTTCCCAGTTAATGGCAGAGTGTTTGGAATCACCCAGTATTATGGTATTTGGTTGTATCTTAATATTGTCCAGTATGTTTTATAACAGTGTAGTGAGAACCTTGGGCCATAGAGGGGGATCTGTAGGAAGCTACAATTTGGATTGCAGTCTTACCTAGTGTTAGTTGCATATGGGGATTTTCAGATGTATTGAGTTGGAAACTAGACTGGAGGTATGAATGACCTTGGTGAATATGGACACTCCTCCACCTGTAGTGTTGTGGTCTTGGTTTGTTGCCCAACATGTGTGATAAGGGTTGTAGGCAGGTATTACAGATGGGCTCTTTGGAGTGTTGAACCAGGTCCCAGTTACAGCTCAGATATCGATGTTCGCCATTCATAGGTGTGCCTTTTTAGGTTTACACTTCTAGCACTGAGTCACATTACTGTCAGTTTTGCATGCTTGTATCTATTACAGTGGTGGTTTTGTCCTTTGAACCTTGCCTAGATAAGGCCCTATGGGGGTGCCAAGAGGTGTAGCCAGTAACCTGAACCCAGAGGCAACACGTGCAGACCATCTCTGGCAGAGCATTGTGGTTTGCACATCATGTCGTCCCAGGCAGCCAGATACTGGATCCCCTTTGAATGGCATTATACACTTAGCCACTTGTTGAAGTCATTGCTGTGTATATGTATATGTGTGAGTGTTTATATGTATATATGTACATATATATCTCAGGTAAAAAAGCGAATGGCAAGCCCTAAAGAACTCAGGCAGAAGAAGGTGCAGTATAAACGTATTTTAATAAGACCGTTTTCACTCTTGCAAAGCAGGAGCTTCTTCAGACAAGTTAAAAAGTTACAAAAACACTCTTTTTAAAAGCAACAGCTGATAAACTTCTGATGTCATTTCCTTCAAAGGGAAACACTTACGGACACTTTTTTATATGTTTAAAAAGACAGGTTATGAAAATACTGAATGTCTTTATACAAAGTCCTGTCTCAAAACAAAATTTCAGCCATATACAATGGAATATATTATGTAAAAGTGAAAATAAAAATATAAATGAAAATATCTAACCTTTTACAAAGCAAAAGTAATAATTAAAATTAAAACTTTTTCTTAAGCCTACTAAACCCCTAAATGGACCCAAGGTAACAACCATGAAGAAAAAGATATGACAGCCGTAAGGAAAGAGATATGTGTATGTACAAGTAAATGAACATATTTTTTTGCTAAAGATATACAGAGCATAATAAACAAGGGCAATAGTTCCAGTGATTTCTACTAAAACACAATGTGTGTATGTATGAAGATACAGTGTGTATAATCTTGCAGGGAAATATATATATATCCTACCCTCCATAATCAAAGTTCTAATTCAACTTCTTAGATAACTTTTATATTTCAAGATGACTGATATATTGCAAGTCTCATTCAACCCGGGAGGGGAAAAGGCATTTAAAAGTAGTTGCCATTCGAGTTCTTTTAATTCTAGGAGGATAGACTGAGGCCCCCCCCTTATACCCACTTTTACCAAATCAATACCCATGAAGGAAAAACTATGTCCAACATGATCTAAAATATGCTTGGATAGGGCATTATCAGTTTTTTGGTTTCTAATTGCGTAATTATGTTGGTAGATACGGTCACGCAACTTTCTGTCCGTTTTACCAACATAAAACGCAGCGCAGCAATTACACTGGGCTAAATAAACAACAGATTTGGTGTCACACACAATCCTGTGTCTGATGTAAAATTTCTCATTCCTTATAGAAAAGGAATTCCCAGTTTTTAGTAACCTGCACCAGTTACAGAACCCGCAAGGGGTACTGCCAGTTTGTCTTGAAATAAGATTACTAGAGTCCGTATTTTGTAACAATTCTTTTAAATTTCTGCCTCTCCTAAATACAAAAAGAGGGTGGGAGCCCAAGATTTCCAATAAGTAGGCACTGTTCACAATAAAGTGCCAGTTCTTTTTTATGATAGAACACATACTGTCAATGTGTTTGTTGTGGGTTAAGATAAGGCTGGTCTTAAAATCTTGTGTGGAACTGACAGTGGTAACCTGCTACTATTGGTCTAAAAACTAAAGGATCAACCCCCTTATGCGTTTTGGGAATTCCAAATAACACTGGTAACCTAGGTTTAGGAACATGTAGATAGTTAAAAGATCTTTCATTAATGACCCCTTGAAGTAAGTAATCATTCAGACAGTATTTTATCTTTGAAAAGGCAATATTGACCTCATTCCTAGAAACCGTCATATATTGCTCGTCATCCTGGAGCATGAGGTGAAGGTACTCATCATAGTTGTTACCATACATAAGGACAATTCCCCCTCCCTTGTCCGGTTTCATTATTCTTACATTTTCTGTTTTTAACATAGTTATGAAGTCAATCTCAACAGTTTTCAAATTCCTTTTCTCATGTACATCATAATTAGATGACATACCTCTAAGCTCATTTTCTACCAGTTGCTCAAACAGTTTAATCAACAAGTGCATAGGGGGATTGAACAAGCTTTTACGGTCTAGACCTGAAGTGTTGTGCACTTGGTGTTTAAATAAATGCTGCAAGTTTAGACTTCTAGTAAATAGTTTTAAATCAATCAAAGTCAAAGGTATATTGCAACTTTTAGAGGAACAAAATGCAACCCTCGGGTAAAAACATCAAAGGCAATATTATCAAGTTTCAAGTCTGTATAGTTGTAAATAGTAAAATTAAATCTAGTAAACAACGTACATGTACCTTGAATAGAGCATGTAATACCTCTATTTGGATCAGTGCTATGCACGTTATTGCTACTAGCATTATCCACCATTCCCTTGTCAGGAGGAAAATGGATTTCCATCATTCCTAGTTGTTCCAGGAACGTGGAGGTTGTTTCTGCCTCCAACCCCTGGGCCTCCGGGTGTTGGTGAAAATCCTGTGAAGAACCTTTCCGTCCTTTTTCCACTAGCCTTTCACTTCTGCGTGGGGGATCACCTACCAAGGTGGTTGGGGCCTCATTCACTTCATTATTTTTGTAATAAACTTCACCCCTGACAAAGTTATTCAAGGGATAAGCGGTACCCTCCCTGTAGTCAATTAAATCCCTCTCTAATTTTCATACTTTTCTGTTAATAACCTTTGTGCAAAACAGATCAACATCATCAAACACTTTGTCATAATCAAATTTCACCACAGGAAAATTAACATCAGTAACAATACTATTGTTCAGTACATTTAAATCATTCATTAAAGTGTTCAACTTAGCCTCATATTCTTGTACCATCACACCCAACATCTCAACCCCTGCCCTATCAAAAATATCACACAATTTTTGATAATACACTGTGCCACTTTGAACATTGTTTGGGAATTTAAAAAAAACGCAGACCTTTTGGTATGCGTTTTACTTTCATACATTCTTTCAGGTAATCAACCTCAAGTTGACAGTTTTTTAAGGCATAAAGCTTTTTTCTAAATTATTTAAAGTCGTTTTCAATTGTAACCGTTTTATTAGTGGGAACAGTACCTTTATGGAATGTGAACTGCTGTCCTGCCCAGTTCGAAAAATTAAAATCCTTCTGCTGTTGTTGTCGTTTCTCATTTCTAGAGGCCCTCGGTTTCTCCAGCAGTCCTTGTCGCTCTAAGCGGTCATTACCTTCATTATTTTTAGCCCTTATACTGTTAGTATAACATTGATTTTAACTGATTTAAATGTATTTAATTGATCAATTTAATTGACTGATTAACTTATTAGTGCAACTATTTAAGCAGTTGCTACAGACTGGAATGTTAACTTGATAAAGCTCGGAATATCCGAGCGAAAGCGCTTGTTCTACTTGTTCCTGTTTTTTCGTGTGCAATAAAAGTGTTTAAGCTTTGGATTTACAAAGTGCTGTTGGCTCTGCTCAGTGGCTTTAATACTATGACTGAATCAAAGTAGTCAATAAGGTTCAGAGGACAAGATCGTCCCTTCACAAGCCCAACCTGGGTGGGATCCAGTGTTTGCTGGTTGCCAATGTCTTTGTTTATAAGTCGCATGATAATGCATTCCATGCCCTTGCAGATCAGGCTCGTCAGACTGATGGGATGGTAGTTCCCGGGATCCAAGGTGGATTCCCCCTTGTGGAGTGTGATAACTGAAGCTGTGCGCCACTCTGTGGGATAGAAGCCTGAGGTGAGGCTATGATTAAACATGGCACTTAGGTGAGATGCAGGGTTATTTTGTAGTTCATGTAATATGCAGCCCGGGATGTCATCTGGTCCCATGGATGCTGTATTCCTAGCAGTAGATATGGCGGTTTCCACCTGTGTGGCTATGATTACTGGAATTTGTGGCAACCTTTTGTTACTGAGATGGGATCTTTAGGGGGTGAAAGAAGGCTGAATGTGGCACTAAATCGGTCTACCTGGATATTGGCAAACTCCTTTGAATCAGTATATTTAATGCCATTCTGTTGTAGCTCAGAGCAGTTCTGAGCATTGCCATTAAGATCCTGGACATAACTATAGAATGCCTTGTGGGTGTCTTTGGAATCTATGGCAATTATATTATGTAACACACTTTGGTGGATTTTGAGGGATATCAGCTTCTTACTGGGGCTGGTAAGGGAGCAGTTTGCATTTTGGGATTATCCTTTTTTCTGCAACAGTGTCTTCCTTCTGTTGTATAGTTTGTTCATGGCAGTGGAGCACAAGATTGGTTTCCTTTTTTGGAGGGCAGTGTTTAAGTTCTATTTGGGATGGCACAATTCATGCATGAGTGGATGTGCCCATACAGTGCCTTAGTGTAGGATTCACCAGTTGCACTTTCAGCTCCCATCTCCATGGGTGTTATGAGGTTTGTCTCTTCTGACTTGAGTAGCATGGTGTTGGCTTTGGAGAGGGTTTTTATGGAGATTCCTTACTGGCAGGTGGGGGTGGGATGTAGATGTCAACGGTGAGTACCTTATGGTCAGACCTGACCTATGAGGGGTTGACCACTGGTGCGGAGCATCTTACTCTCAAGGTGGTAATGACCAGGTCTAGGATATTGGAGACCCTCATTGGACAATGGATTAGTTGATCCAGGGGGTTGGACTGTATGACTTCCAGGAACAGTTGGTAAAGGGTGGTGGTACAAGAGTTGTTTTCCCAGTTAATGGCAGAGTGTTTGGAATCACCCAGTATTATGGTATTTGGTTGTATCTTAATATTGTCCAGTATGTTTTATAACAGTGTAGTGAGAACCTTGGGCCATAGAGGGGGATCTGTAGGAAGCTACAATTTGGATTGCAGTCTTACCTAGTGTTAGTTGCATATGGGGATTTTCAGATGTATTGAGTTGGAAACTAGACTGGAGGTATGAATGACCTTGGTGAATATGGACACTCCTCCACCTGTAGTGTTGTGGTCTTGGTTTGTTGCCCAACATGTGTGATAAGGGTTGTAGGCAGGTATTACAGATGGGCTCTTTGGAGTGTTGAACCAGGTCCCAGTTACAGCTCAGATATCGATGTTCGCCATTCATAGGTGTGCCTTTTTAGGTTTACACTTCTAGCACTGAGTCACATTACTGTCAGTTTTGCATGCTTGTATCTATTACAGTGGTGGTTTTGTCCTTTGAACCTTGCCTAGATAAGGCCCTATGGGGGTGCCAAGAGGTGTAGCCAGTAACCTGAACCCAGAGGCAACACGTGCAGACCATCTCTGGCAGAGCATTGTGGTTTGCACATCATGTCGTCCCAGGCAGCCAGATACTGGATCCCCTTTGAATGACATTATACACTTAGCCACTTGTTGAAGTCATTGCTGTGTATATGTATATGTGTGAGTGTTTATATGTATATATGTACATATATATCTCCATATATGTATGTGAATATGTATATGTCCCTATATGTGTGTGGATATGTATATGTGTATATATCTACATAGATATGTCGATATATGTGTATACATATATGTTTATCATATGTCCAGAACATGGAGTAGAGTCCTACCTCAGTACCAATAGTCCCAACCCTGTAGTGCAAGGGGATATCATGGATGTATTGTAGGTATATATGTAGATTGTTGCTACTGTTATAGGGGTGTCTTAATAGATGGGTGTGGGAGGTCACATCTGCTGTAGACATATGCACCATTGCCTATGGACAGACATCCTAGGGACAGCATAGTACAGTCCCACTTCTAGCACAGTAATGATCCTGTGGACTACAGCAGGGATATGTCCACTATATGTGGACAGTCTGGCACTCTGAGGTCAGTCCAGAAGTGTATACATGTCCCCTTCATGTGAGACATGTGGACCACGCCTCCCAATGTGGATGTCACTAGCCATGTACATGGAAATATCACAACAATACTGTGGTACATATGCCCACACAGTGTATGCAAACACACACACCAGTCTGTCCAGACACATAATACCTGGTGCTGCCAAGTTTACATGGCCACATACTACCCAGTAGATAATGACATACATCTGTACAGCATACTACTGCTTTGTCAGAAATATGCAACAGTTATGCTGGCCTGGCAGCAGTACGTCTTGCAAATAACTGGACATAACAGCACACTAGGTATTTACAGTAGGCTGCTAGGCATGTCACAAAGCACTGAGCAAACTACAGGCAGACTGCCACAACACTGGAATACATATTGTATGGGGGAATACACATGTACCTGCAATTATAGTGGGCTCGACACACAGGTCACAGCACAGCATAACAGACATCGGTGAGAAAATGCATACCCACATCCAATATCAATGCAGCCACAGCCACATATGATGCACAAGTTTAACACTGGAGCAGCATGCAACATCAGATAGAGCAGGACAGAGAACAATGGCATCTACCACAGTCCATACAGAGCCTAGGGTTCGTAAGTGCAATATAAATACAGTCGTAATCATCCTAACTCAGGGGTCTGCAACCTGCAGCTCTGAAGCCGCATGTGTCTCTTCAACCCTGCTGTAGTGGCTCCTTGTACCTCTGAGGATTAATGGACACTCTACCGCATAACACACACACACACACACACACACACACACACACACACACACACACACACACACACACACACACACACACACACACACACACACACACACACACACACACACACACACACACACACACACACACATCAAGCAATCCCAATACAGGAACACAATTATGGACATATGTTAGGAACTGTTCTTATACACTTAGTTATATTATATTTAGTATAACTATATATGAAACTATACACTCTGCTATCTTTATTGTAGGAGTCAGACAGCTGTTGTGCCTCCTGAGGAAATTAGTTTGGCGGGTGAGGGGTCAGGAATGGCTCTTTGGATAGTGAAGGCTGCAGACCCCTGCCCTACGTACACAGACCACAGTACTGTACACACAAACACAGAATGTCCAAGTAATGGCCTCAGAAACAGCCCCTACTACACACAACATGTCCAGTAGTCTATTATCTGACTGGCTTGTTATCAGGTATGATGTCAATAGCTAATAGTGTACAGACCATATGCACCATATATATGTAGGCTTCATTTGCACAATGCATGTGTACACCTCTGCAGTCTAGAGGTCAGTGTATGTAACAGTGTGCTATGCCCCGGTAAGGCAGTGTATGGGGGGTATGCACCATAAGTATCCCAGGGTGTTACAACATGAGAGGACTACCAGTAGTAAGCTGCCTTAAGGTATGAGGATGTACATTACCATACATTTCACCTTGTGAGCATTGCTGGCCTACTGCTTACTATCATCGGCGTGATTGTGATGATTTCAGTTATACATTGTTATGTGACAGATACCACCCATAGTGTCAACCCAGGTCTTTCCCCCCTAGGGATTGCATGCAGAGTGTATTTAGAGGCCGCTGCTCTATACATCTGCATTATATACTGTGGATTGCTTGTTATGCTGTGGCCAAGTCTGTCTTTCCTGTTGTACTACTTGAAGGCCTTGGCATGGACACCAACAGAAGTGATGTTTTCGGATTACTGTAATAAATGATCTGATTGAGTGTTGCATTACTCTTTGCATGTATGTCAAAGCATAATCAGCTATATGACATGGCATATACAACTGTAATAATACACAACTGAACCTTTCCTACGTATACAAACCTGTGTGTTGTGTTACATTCTTTGATTTCTCTGTGGGTATATGTGTCAGGCAATAATTGTCTGTGGTATGGGTGACTCATACACTGTCCATCGGATGAGGTTGCAACTGTAGGGATACTGGCTGTTCAGTATGGTGTGCACCCTCTGATTATATATCTTCCTAGACATAACTCTTTGTGTGTATGTGTATAGTTATGTATATATATATATATATATATATATATATATATATATATATATATATATATATATATATATACATATATATATATATATATATATATATATATATATATATATATATATATATAAGTATCTGCATACATGTGTCTGTGTAAAGGTATCATATGACTATATACTGCTTACACATTGTACATTCACTATGGTAGCCAGACTGTACTGCATGATATGTTATCAATAACCTGCCTGACATTATACAGGTGGGAAGGCTTACTGTTAACATCTTGCGGCCATGTGTTGTCAGTTCTTGCTTATGGCATTTGCAACAGTTGATATTGTATTGCAGGGGTGGATATCAATACATGTAAGACATATGTTGCTTGAGCCCCCCCCACCCCAATTAACGGTGCCTGTGTTCATATATGTTTTGTTATGTTCTCTATTATATCTATAGATATATATCTGTAGATACATATATATATATATATATATATATATATATATATATATATATATAAATATATATATATATATATATAATATATATATATATATATATATATATATATATATATATATATATATATATATAGACATATTTGTATGCATGGAGAGAGACAGGTATACATATCTAGTTAGTTTATATCTATATATATATATATATATATATATATATATATATATATATATATATATACACACACAGACACGCACACACACACACACACACACACATACATCTAGATGTTAAAGTATATTTTCTGTACTGTTGAATGATTGTGTTGGTTGAAATGTTTCTGAAACCAGCAGATTTAAGTGTATCTGTCATGGCTTAGTAGCAATTCACTTTGTCTATGGTTTGCAGTGTCTTGGGCTCAATCCTTGCAGATGCTGTTTATTTTGTTGCTGGGCTGAACACTGGCCATTGGATACAGAGTGATTAAGGTACTTTAAAGCAGTTGTAAGTGGGTTTGCATGTTTTTGTGCAGAGCTAAGCACTGCTAACTTCTGGTTACAGTGTCTTACACTCAGGTAGCTTCTATATTTATTAACCTGTATAGGCAGTGCTAACCCCCAAGCAAACCGTCTTACAAACTGCTCAAAAGTTCCGTAATCACTCTGTATCCAACTGGCCATGTTCTGCCCAACAACAAAATAAACAGCTCCTGCAATGCTCAAACCCAGGACCCTGAACACCATAGACAAATTGTTTTACCACTAAGCCATGCCAGATACAAATAAAGCTGATGTTTTCAGAAGTATATCATCCAGTCCAGTTATGCAACAGTACAGAGAATGTATACCAACATCTAGAAGTATGTATGTGTAAATATATTAATATCTAAACAGATACAACATATCTATATATGTATATATATTTTTTTTTTTTCTAAAACTATATACATATATATCAATATATATGAACATATATGCATGCAAATGCCTACATCGACACATATATGTGTCTACACCTATATGTCTACATATACCCAGGAAGTTACGTATGTGTACGCAGATATATATCTATGTAGGTATAGAAGGATATAGTTATATATATATATATATATATATATATATATATATATATATATATGTTAGCAGATATATATATCTATATAGATATATATGGCCATACATCTGTCGATAGCAATGGCAGACTAACAAACACACATATGTCCACATGCACAGTTAATGGAGTTGAGAGGCCCCACACACTATACGTCTTGTATGAATAGGCATCCCCCCCCACAGCCAAACATGTCCACCCTGCAATACACTACCAAGTGTTGCAGATCCCATAACCAGGACCTGACACGACATGGGCACAAGATGTTACCAGTACTACATCTCACCTGTATGTGTCAGGCTGGTATTGGTAACATATCATGCAGTACAGTCTGCCTCCCAGAGAAAATGTAATATGTGGAAGCCATCAACATCCCCAGGATACAGATACACAGACACAGGTATGCAGATACAGATATATATATATATATATATATATATATATATATATATATATATATATATATATATATATACATATATATAGATATACATGTGACTACACATACACATGCAGATATATGTACAGTAAGATACATATGTAGAAGGTGCACACAATATGGAACAGCCACTGTGCCTACAGTTAACACCTGAACAATTGGACACTGTATTGGCCACCCGTACAAATAACAATCGTTGCCTGCAACATATACCCACAAAGAGGTCATAAGAATCGTGTACTATTACAGTTCTATACGCCATGTCATATAGCTGTTCAGACACTGACAACCATATAAACAGAGTAATGCAACTGTGAAACAGTTACACTAATACTGTAGTCTGGAAAGGTTCACAGCTGTTGCCGTCCAGGCCAATCCCTTCAAATTGTACAATAGTGAAGACAGACTGGGCCACAGGATACCAAACAATAAACAGTATGTAATGCAGGTGTATAGTTCGTAAAAGACGTCATGTGGCCACATGAGTTGTAACTGTTACAAAACAAGGCATAACTGACACCATCACAAGCACACCGACAAACAGAACAGTCTGTATGGCAGGAGGCAGTAGGCTTGCATTAACCCAGTTCATGTAAGTAATGTAAATATAGGTGAAGTATACAGTACTGTACATCCAGATACCTTAAGGCAGCTCACCCCTGATACCCCCACATTTTGTAACAGCCTAGGTCATTTATGGTGTTCCCCCTAGACTCAATAATACAGGGCCATATACCACTGTTACATACACTGGCCTCTGGAGTGCATAATGTATTGTGTAGGTGACGCCAACAGATATATGGCCCCAGCCCCACCGTATGTGTGGTGGATAGAACAGAAGTGGACTGATGTCAGCAATGGCAGTGAGATATACTCACAGCCCACTACAGAACCACCCCCGACAGCATGACATATGTGCAAAGCTTGGTATGTAGGTGGAGGACAAAGGCTGGAACACAGGCACATATGTGGACAACTGTTGCCATACACTAAGCAAGTTGCTGGTGTTACAGGATAGTCTGCAACATACCATTAGTCAGGGAATTGAGGTTAGAAACAGAAATTAATGTAGCCATGTACTGATAGCACTCAACACACACACTGCCAGTGTAATATCTGACACAGGACCTGTGTGGTGGACAAACAAAACATGATAGGCATACCTCTGGCCAGCAAGAGGATAGACCCACAGTTGTGAGCTATGCAGACAGACTGCATTCCAAGGTAAACTAGTATGAACACACACACCCTGTAACACCAGTACTATACAAAGCATAAAACAATTCTCCTCGCAGTCTGTCTGTAGTTCCTGTTCCTCCTACAAATATGTGGCTACCCTGAGTGTGCCGGATCTCCTGTAAGAAGTATTGCTACCTGCTGTCAGCAAGACTGATGCCCACACATAGGAAGGATGTCCATCACACAGGAAATGTAAAGTGACCATGCCCACATGATGTAGGGATCTATAGTTTGTGTTTGCCATGACAGTGGTAATTGGAAGTACTACACATGTGTAATCATATATATATATATATATATATATATATATATATATATATATATATATATATATATATATATATATATATATGGCTCTCTGGATAAGTATATGTACATATATTTCCACCATATGTCCTGGACATGGAGTGCAGCCCTACCCCACCCCTATAGTCCCAAATTCGTAGTGCAAGTGGATGTTAGGTATGTATAGCAGGTATATTAGTAGACTATTGCTACTGTCATTGGGATTGTCTTCACAGGCATGGTGTGCATGTGGGAGGTCACATCTGCTTATAACATGTGTGCCATTGGCTACTGACAGACATCCTAAGGACATCATTGTAAAGTACCGCTGCTAGCACATAATGCCCCTGTGGACTGCAGCAGAGATATTGGCTAATATATGTAGAAATTCTGACACACTCTGTACAGTCCAGAGGTATGCACATAAACCCTTAGTGCAAAACATGTGTACCATGCCTGACAATATGGATGTAGACAGCCATGTAGATGGGTATAACACATAATGAGTGGTATACATTTGCCACCATAGGTTATGCATTTACACACCCCTGTCTGGCCTGACACATAATGACCGCTGTTACAGTGGTACCATGGCCACATACTACCCACCAGATATTGACATACATCTGTACAGCATCCCACTGCTCTGTCTGACATACATGACTGTTAAGGGAGGCCCGGCAGCAGTACATCTGGCAAGTAACTGCACATGACATCTCACTGGGTAAGTACACTAAGCTGCTAGGCGTGTAACAATGCACTGTGCAGGCTACAGGCAGACTGGCTCAACACTGGCCTACATCTTCTATGGGGGAATGCACATGTACCTGCATATATTGCATTGATAAACTTACAAAAACAAAAGAGCAGGCAAGGTGTCAGCTAAATCCACAAAGACGAACCGCCACTTAGAAGTATAAAATAATCGCAAGCTTTATTCCAAAAATAAAACTGTATTAAAATGTTAGCGCTTTCATTTAAATGAATATTAAACTTCTTCAGACATCATTTTAAAATTTTTCCCTCCATTTTAAATACATTTCCTTAAAGTGACATAATTTCCTCTTAATCAAGTAATATTCATTTAAAGCAATATTCAGTTTTTAAAAAAAACACAGCAATGCTGCCCCAGTCATGCATATAAAACCTTATTCAACTCTAAATTCATTACAAATTATCTGTTTATTTCTTTTGTGAAACACATTTATTTTATCTTACTTCTTTTTAACGCATTAAGCTTCAAGATTGGAGTTATAGAACTCCATTCGATTCCTGGCCAGCTGTCTGCTTGTAACCTTACTTGCCATTCAGGCTCTCTCAATTCTAATAACAAGCCCCATGCTTTTTTATCATCTACACTGTCAATAATGATGTAGCTAAATTGGTGCCCTGGATGGTCTTTTACATGCTTTGTCAAGGCATTAGATAAATTATTTTTTCTAATGGCATATTCATGCTCATATACACGTTGGGAGAGTTTTCTCTCCGTCTTTCCTATGTGAAAAGCTAAACATAATTTGCACTTACTTAAATATACCACTGCCTTAGATTCACAATTGTATTTTCCTTTTATCATATATTTTTTGTTTCTTATAATAAATTCATTATTAATTTCTATTTTGTGGCACCATTTACATGCACCACACCTCCTCATGCCATGCAGGACACTTTCATTATAATTCTCTTTATACTAAATTAATTATTTTAAATGTTTTCCTCTCCTGTTAACAATACATGGCTTTACACCTAATATGTTTCTAAACTCTTCTTCATTTAATATGGCCCAGTTTTTTTCAAAAATCCATTTAAGTAGTCTGAAGTCTTCACTATATGTTATAATCAGCGCTTCTGATAACTTATTGTTTCTCTCAACTACATCTTGTATTCTGTGTGAATCAGAGTTATCCATTATTGTTTCTTCTATATCATGTCTCCTCATTTCACTTAAAATGTTTTCCTTATGTAAAATGGGTTTAAAATTTCCTATGTCTCTTTTGATTCTGACTTATTCTATGATTTCATTTAATACAGTTTTATTTTTGGAATAAAGCTTGCGATCATTTTATACTTCTAAGTGGTGGTTCGTCTTTGTGGATTTAGCTAACACGTTGCCTGCTCTTTTGTTTTTGTACCTGCATATATAGCAGGCTCAACAGGCATGTCACAGCACAGAGTAAGATACACCTCTGTGAAAGTGCATAACCACAACCAATGTGAACACAGCCACAGCCACATATGGTAAGCTAGCATAATATTACAGTATATGGACTATCTGTTCTACACCATCCTCACAGACTGACCCTACATCTGCTGGGCTGCTACACAGTTTGGTCTGATGGCTGTCTGTGGCATGGGACATGTGTGTGTATGGCCCTACAAACATGTACGCCAATACAGTACCATACAGTGGAGCAGCATGTAACATCGGATAGGAAGGGAACTAGAACAATGACATCTACCACAGTCTGTACACAGGCTAAAGTACATATTAATAATACACACACACTGTTGACATTCACCATAAGTACACAGACCTCAGTGCTGTACAAACATCCACAGAATGTCCAGGTTATGTCATGAAATATAACCCCTACTGTACATAACATGCGTAGCAGTCGGATATATCACCAGCTTTTTATCAGATATGATGGCACTAATTATGGTGTACAGCACATATGCACCACTTCATGCACGACATATGTACAAAGGTTGATAGAGGTGTGGCTGGAAGCACATACACAGGGCCAATATTGACATGTTGCTGTGATAACCTCATACATTTACTATTGTAACGGGGTTTGTTGCAACATATGTCCTATGAGGGATATGACATCAGTAACTATCACGGCTTTCACCATCAACAGACTGCAATCCTCACACTACCCTCTGCAGTCCACAGATAGATGCTCCACGGGTAACACATGAAACCAAAGGTACAACACTGCCCAGTCTGCGGATGGCCCTGCAGATGGGGATTCCTCGTAAACATGGACCTGACATGGCAGGTATTGAGACATGTACGACAGCCATATCCACACAAACACTGTTAAACCAACATTATTCCAAATGTAGTATAGCAGCACTTACAGTGTGTAGTCAGGTCAGGCACATCCCCCTCATCTTTCCACAGTGTATGTTGTTAGAGGTAAATCCCCAATCTATCTGAGATGCTGTTTGCCAAACAACAGATCTAGTTCCTGCTCACAGTGAATGAAAAGGGCCAACATTCTCATAAGTATTAGACTCCCAATTGGTCCTTCCTGATCAAGTGAAAAATCAGTTCCCTTCCCTAATCTGATCAGTAAAAAAACAGTTCCCTATTCTAATCTGGTATGTCCAAGGGTCAGTTTCAAGGTTACTCTCCAGTCCAGCTGGTGAATCCGGGAATTTTGAGGCAATGTTACAATTGCCTTATGTACACAGACAACCCTCTCTTCCTTCCAACAAACTCTAATACATGTGAGAGATGCAATTACACAGCCAAACTGGAGGCAGAGCTCTCTCAACCCAAGACTGGCACAGTCAGTCAGGAGGAAAAGGTAACCACCCACACCACAAATGCAGTCTCACACAGACCTATTGCATCTGCATACCCAACACATAAACACACAAAAACATACTCGGAGGCTCTAAATAAAAATCTGCCTAAACAGCAAAGACCTCCTAAGCAGATATCCAAGCAACAGCCACCCCTCAACAATACCCATGAATCACATATCTCACAAAATCAGTGTGCCTCACAGTCACAGCCCTTAAATAGGGGTTGGGAGGGTGGCCTAATGGTTAAGGTGTTTGCCTTACAAACACAAGGTGCAGGGTTTGAGTCTCACAAGGGATAATTGGCTAAGCTTAAAATGGCTCACAAGGGCAGTTAGCTTAGTACTAATCTATGAACCTATGAACCTATAAGGCCAAACAACACACCAAATACACTTGTTATAGGGGACTCTATTGTCCGGCACACTGACATCCTGCTCACCAGACTGAACAAGGAGAAGGTCACTGTAAGCTGCCTGTCAGGTGCCAGGATCCGCCACATAACGCAAGTACTCAGGTCATTCCAAAGCAAGTACAAGTATGACTCCGTCATTGTCCATGCTGGTGTGAATGACCTGAGACGTACCTCCCTGGACTACATGAAAAGAGACATAGAGGAGCTCTCTGACCATGTAGCCCAGGCTGGTATGACCCTGACCTTGAGTAGCATCTTGCCCTCACCAAGAATGATGCCACAGTATAAAGACAAAATGAACAGTTTCAACAATTGGCTAAAGTATTGGTGTCATTCAAAGGGGATCCAGTGTCTGTCAGCCTGGGATGACATGCTCGATAAGCCACGTTGCTTCGCTAGGGACGGCTTGCACCTGTCACCCTTAGGCTTTCATATACTGGCCAAGGCTCTTGCCACCCCCATAGTGCCTTTTTTAAGCAAGGCTCAAAGGACAAACCCACCTCCATAGACAACCCAAGGATAAAAAAGCTAAAGGTAATGCTACTCAATGCCAGAAGTCTAAACCTGAAGATGCACGTACTCGAGGCTCTCCTCAGTATGGAGAAAATCGATGTCTGTGCAGTAACAGAAACCTGGTTCAAGGCTCCTGAGAGAACCCCAGCACTACCAGGTTATAACTCATACCATGCCGTTCAGCCCCAAAACTCGGACCGAAGCACAAGGGGGAGTATCTATATTCATCAAAGATACCTACACCTCCAGGTTAGTGGCACTGCACGAAGCATCGGAAACCATCCATGTGCAACTAACAGCAGGCAAAACTGCCTTTCAGTTTGTAGCCTGCTACAGAACACCCTCCCTATTACAGGAACCCCACTTGGCATTCCTGAGAACACTGGAGAATATGAAGGTCTCTCCAAACACTATGTTATTGGGTGACTTCAACTACCCAAACATTGACTGGGAAAACTACTCAAACCCAAATACCCTCCCCCAACAGTTCCTTGAATTTATAAACTCTAACGCAATGGAACAACTGATCACCACTCCCACAAGAGGGAACAACATATTGGAACTGGTCATCAACAACATGGGGACTCTATGTTCCACACCAGAGGTAAACCCCTCATTGGTAAGATCAGACCATAAACAAATTTCCCTGGACATCCATATCCTGTCCCCACCCCCAGCCAAGGAAATCACTGTAAATAATTTCTCAAAAGCCAACTTTGCACTTCTCAAGACTGAGGTGGAATCCTTCAAAGCCCCTGGGCCAGAGGATAATACAGCCCAATCCGCAGAATCCTTTACAAATGCATTCTATGAGCACCTGCAGGAATGCATGGATCGTGCTATCCCAAATAAAACCAAGACTCACTCCTCCAAAAACAGGAGACCGGTCTGCTAGACCCTGGCCATAAATAAGCTATACAACAGCAGGAGGAAGCTACTACATGACAGAGCAAAATCCCAAAAAGGGAAGACATCTCTGATCAGTATTAGCAAGAAACTTTGATCCCTCATAAAATCATCAAAGGCCAGTTTTGAAAGAAAAATTGCCCTAGACACTAAAGATAATCACAAGGCCTTCTTTAGTTATGTCAGGAACATGGTCAGAAACTCCCAGATATGCTCTGAATTGTTGCATAATGGTACAAAATATACCGAACCTACAGACATAGCCAACATCCTGGCAGACAGATTCAGCGCAAACTTCTCCCTCCTTCCCCCCCAAAGGAGCAAATGTCTATCCCAACTGAATGTAACCTCCCTGACATCACAGATGCACAGGTGAAAGCTGCCCTCTCCAAAGCAAAAAACACAGCATCTATGGGACCAGACAGTGTCCCAGGCTGTGTCTTACACGAGCTCCAAGAAGAACTGAACCCTCACATTAAGTCACTGTTCAAACTTAGCCTTACTACAGGATATGTACCCAAAGAATGGTGTACAGCTACAGTGGTCCCACTCCACAAAGGTGGTGCCACAACAGACCCCGGAAACTATCACCCCATAAGCCTGGCTAGTCTGGTCTGTAAAGCTATGGAACATATTATCATGGAATTCATAAACAAAGACATTGGGAGCCTCCAGACACTAGACCCTACCCAATTCGGCTTTGTTAAGGGCAGATCTTGCCTCTTAAACCTAGTTGATTTCTTTGAAACAGTTACCAAAGCCATAGATGAGGGCAAGGTAGTCCACACAGCCTACCTGGACCTCACAAAAGCCTTCGACACAATGCCCCACTTGGGCATTATAAATAAGCTTACCAGCTTAAATATCAACCCCTATATCACAAGATGGGTTGCAAACTGGCTCAGAGATAGAACCCACATGGTCAGAATCACAGGTGCCATGTCCGAATCCAAACCAGTTACAAGTGGCATCCCACAGGGCTCAGTTCTGGGACCTCTCTTGTTCAGTATATACTTCTCTGAGGTTCAGGCTAACACAGGGGGATTATGGCTGACAAAGTTCGCAGATGACTGCAAACTGGGGGCCATAATCGAATCTCCAGCTGACACAAGCATCCTCCAAAAGGGTCTCACAGAGATGGCTGCTTGGTGCCAGAGCCACGGCCTCAAGCTAAATGCTAAAAAGTGCATAGTCATCCCCTTTGGGAAAAACAAGGTGCCCACAAATTACCACATAGGTGGTAATCCATTAATTACGGAAGAAGTAATTAGAGATTTGGGGACCAACATAGATAGTAATCTCTCCTTTGATAATCACGTTGCCAAAGTGGCTAGAAAGACCTTCTATATAGCCCACCTTATCAGGAAAGGGTTCGCATCTAGATCAAGAGAGGTCATTGTGCCCCTCTACTCATCACTCATCAAGCCCATAATTGAATACAATGCCCCTTTTGGGATGTACCTTACCCGACACCTGCAGCAACTGGAGAGACCCCAAAAGTACCTCACCAAGAGGATCATGGGCTACAAACAGATGTCCTATGCAGCTCAACTAAAAAAACTCCAGCTCTACTCTGTTGCTTGCCACCTGATCAGAGGTGATCTATGCCTGACGTACAAAGCCATGTCAAACCCAGAATTAATGGACATGCTCCACCTCAAAAAATCCAAGTCTCTTAGAGCTACACGCTCCAGGGACCTAAACCTCAGCACAAAAATAAATAGGACATGCTGGAGGGACAGATTAATTTCCCAGAGGCTCCCCTCACTCTGGAACAGAATCCCAATTCATGTTAGACATAGCCCCTCGCTGACCCTCTTCAAGCGAAATTTGGACACGTGGATGGGAAATCGCAAATTCACCCCTGGTATCTCTCCTGTGTCCCTGCTAGACAGAGGCACAGTAAACTAATCTTAAAAGGGTGCATTCTGTGACCTACTTTACAGAGGCACAGTAGGCTAATCTAATAGGGAGGCGGAAGCCAAATACACTCTGGCTAGGCTTATAAATGCCCTAGGGCAGATAGCCTAGTATTGACCTATGAACCTATGAACCACCATGATGTTCCTAGATACTGGAGTGTGTGTCCATGCAATTGGCTATGGGAATGTTACCACAGCTGTTCCACATGCAATCAGCTATGGGTGGGCTGCAATTCATGCAGAGACCATCAGCTGATCATGAGCATCAATTAAAATACACATGCTGCTGCTTAAGCAAGGCAGGTGTAGGTCTCCACATCCACCAGAGAGGGAGTGGGGAGGCAAACAGAGGCAAAGACATGTCAGGGAGGGGTGGGAGAGTAAAACTGAAGCATGCTTGTGTCACACACATTCCAGCACAAGGTATCAAACCCCTGACAACTATGTAGTGCTATCACAGTTCGATGCAGTTAATATAGGCTCCCCTCACTCTGGAATAGAACCGATGCACCACAAAGGTTACCTGTCATGGAGCACTCAGAACATATATGTGATGGTGAGTGATATCTGCAACAGGGATACTGTAGCTATATGGTAGATGACATACACGTGCCTGTCCGCATGAACAGGTGCTAGGTCAACACAGCCACACTCTCACAGGGACACACACACATTGACACATGTGGCAGGGCCTGGAGTACAACTCATCAGTAGTGGGATTGCCACAACACATCACTGTGCAGGTATCACATGCACCACATGGGTCATATGGAGTTTGTATGGGCAAAGGATATGAGGAGGTGTCTGACATCAGATAGCATGCTTCAGTATGCCCATGGGGGTTGTAGTGAGTCTGGATGTGAACATACGTACCATATAACACACACACAAACACGGGTGTGTGGTGGTCAACTGTGCCAGCAGGCTATACAAGGGTAGGCGATGGGTATACCTTGGCATCAGGCTACATGACAATGGTCTACATTGTGGTGCAGGGCTGTAGTTTCTGCATTTGCCTACACAGGTGAGTATTGTATTCTCCATCCAGTCACCTGGGTGACTAGTGTGTGTGGCCAATGCTGTGCATCGCTTTCCATGTATGTGTTCCTTAGTCCATGACATGGATGGTGTCAGGGATATGCACACCTCCCACATGCATGTACAGTGACATGTGGAACTTTACCTGGGGTGTCTGGCTCATGTTGTGAACACAGATTATCATCAGATGTGCCAGTCTTGCCCATCTGTGGTGGGAACTGGTAAGTTTACCCTGCACCTACTTTGATAGCATGCAAACAGCATTCCCTGGTATCAGTGGCATCTGTCCATACAGAACATGTTATGTCATTTGTGGGTCACATGTGATGGCACCACAGGTGGTGCAGATGTCCATTGGGGAACATAGGGGAGGTGCACTGTCTGCATGTATGTGCATATTGGACACATAGACAGGGTTACATGCCCTCTGTAGCCCACTGCTATCACTCCATAGTTACTACCAGTGGCCAATATGGAGTATACTACCCACATATTGGCTGTTGCTTAGGCATGTGTGTGTGTATTAGACATGGGTTGAGAGTGTGCTCTGGATAATACTGGGGTTGCTAACTGTGATTGCCTGGCCTTGATGTCACATGTATGGGTATGGCTTTGCACCCCAGCCTCTCAGCTATTTCATATCTGTTATCCCTGTGCGGTGGACATTGTGATATATAGTAGGGCCACCATATACTAAATATGCAAAACCAGCTCTACAATGGCCACAGGTGTCACACACTCACAACCACCTCTATACAGGATACAAATTACAAACACACACTTGTCATGTCTGGGAGTAGAACCCCTAAATAGCTAGTTTATGGCACTACAGCATTACGCAGTTATAGTACACGCCACGGACATTAGTGGAGTACTCCTTCCCCAAAGGTGTATTTCACAATGAATGACATCATCAGAATTGCCAAAGCAGGGCATTTGAAATGTACTGCGAGTGACTAGCCTAAAATGTATTGCTCCCTACATAAACAGTGACACACACACACAAAAGATTCACAACCGACATGTGTGGGTATAAAACCCCTAACAGAGGTCTATATCACACTACAGCAAGGAGCTGTTATAGGATGCACCACAGGGACTTCTAGAGATTTCCTTTCCCAAAGGTGTATTTCGCAATGAATGACATCAGCAGGATTGCAAAAGTAGGACATTTGAAATGTACTGCGAGTGACTAGCCTAAAATGCATTGCTCCCTACACAGACAGTGACGCACACAAAACATCCACAACTGACATGTGTGGGTATAGAACCCCTAACAGAGTTCTATATCACACTACAGCATGGAGCTGTTATAAGATGCACCACGAGGATTACTAGTGAACTATTTCCTCAAAGGTGTATTTCACAATGAATGACATCAGCAGGATTGCCAAAATAGGGCATTTGAAATGTACTGTGTGTGACCAGCCTAAAATGCATTGCTCCCTACACAGACAGTGACACACACACCAAACATCTGCAACTGACATGTGAGGGTATGGAACCCCTAACAGAGGTCTAGATTACACTACAGCATGGAGCTGTGATAGGACACACCACGGGGATTACTCGAGAACTTCTTCCAGAAAAGTGTATTTCACAATGAATGACATCAACAGAATTGCCAAAGTAGGGCATTTGAAATGTATTGTGAGTGACTAGCCTAAAATGCATTGCTCCCTAAACAGACAGTGACATGCACACAAAACATCCACAACCAACATGTGTGGGTATAGAACCCCTAACAGAGGTCTACATCACAGAGTGGTTATAGGATACACCACGAGGATTACTAGAAAGCTCCTTCCCCAAAGGTGTATTTCACAATGACTGGCATCAGCAGGATTGCCAAAGTAAGCCATTTGAAATGTATTGAGTGTGACTAGCCTATAATGCATTGCTCCATACACAGACATTGAAACACACACAAAACTTACAGAACTGCCATGGGTGGGGATGGTACTGTACCACAGTTCTAAATCACACTACAGCAGTACGCAGTTACAGGAAGCGCTACAGAGATTACTGGACTACAACCTTCCCAGAGTTGTATTTCTAGGTGGGTGACATCAGCAGCCTTGCCAAAGTTGAGTATATGAATTTTAAGGAGTGTGAGTATCCTAAAAAGCATTGCTCATGACACAGACATACACACACACTTGCCATGTCTGGGCTTAGAACACCTACCTAAGTACTTTATCACACAACAGTGGTACGTGGTTTCATGACATGCTACAGAAATCACTGGACTGCACTTTTCCCAGAGGTATATTTCTAGGTGGGTGACATCAGCAGCCTTGCCAAAGTTGAGTATATGTATTGTAAGGAGTGTGAGTACCCTGAAAAGCATTGCTCTCTACATAGTCAGACACACACACAATTGCCAAGTCTTGGGTTAGAATTCCTACTTAATTGCTTTATCACACTACAGCAGTATGCAGTTACAGGACATGCTACAGGGATTGCTGGACTACAACCTTCCCAGAGGTGTATTTCTAGGTGGGTGACATCAGCAGCCTTGCCAAAGTTGAGTATATGAATTTTAAGGAGTGTGAGTAGCCTAAAATCCTTGCTTTCTACACAGTCAGACATACACACAAACACTCGCCAAGTCTGGGGTTAGAACCCCAACCTAACTAGTTTATCACACTACAGCAGTACACAGTTATGAGATGCACCACAGAAATTACTGGGCTACAACTTTCCCAAAGGTGTAGTTCACATTGGATGACCTCAGCAGGCTTGTCATAGTAGGGCTATGGGGAGGGCGGTGCTGCATGCATGGGCCATAACCCATTCATCTAGGGGTTGACACTCCACATGCGGTCGCACACAAGGTCATATGTCACAGGTACGTGTATACAGCTACTAGATGACTACTTCCTTGTACAGTCATGTTGCACAGCTGGCACGTGCACCACATAGTCTGTAATGCTGACAGGTACTGGTGGCTAGTATCTGCAGTGAGTGACATCTGCACCTCATGTGTTTTAGGCCCTTTGGCTGTGCACTGGGTGGGACAGGCCTGGATGGCTCCTTGTCATGGTCACCCTCTTCCACACTTTGGCTATTATAGTGTGTTTTCCTTACATATATGTCTGTATTCCTATCCACTGTGTGTGCAAGGCATGAGTGGTGCATACTGACAAGTGTCTGCACTAACAACTGCAACTGCCAGATATGTCTGGTACACTGGTGTTTGCAGACATGGCCTTCATTTCTCTAAGTGTGTAAGCATACCCAGTATGGCCACCTATATTGCATGTGTGGATCAAGTCCGGGTAGTTTGTATTGCAGTGCTGACCTTTGTGTTGTACACCGACAGGTAGCATGCTGTGTCTGCGCGGTATCTATCAATCATTTGGCATTGACTGTTGCTACATTTCTGCATAGTGGGGGACCACCTGACTATTTCTACATTTCTACACAGGATTGGGGGAGCACACCTATTACTATATTTCTATGTAGGATGGTGTGAGGGCACACCTGGCATGTGTGAGTCACTTATCTTGTGGGTGTCCCCGTATTGAGGATGGTGCTGCAAGGCTGCCTATGTTGGATGTACATAGTACACTCCCTACACATGGTTAGGCACAGGTAGTGTAATATTTGGCATCCCTTTTACTGTATGTGAGAGTCAGAGAGAGAGGTGTTATTCCTTGGGTCCCTCCTGTGTCAGTGTATGTTCTATGCATTGCCTCTTTGCCCAGGCCATGGCATACTGGGCATGCCTCCTTCTGCCTACTAGGGCAGGCTCAGGTTGTTCCTCCTCCGAGTCACTCTGTGCCTGTGCAGACCTTGGCAATGGTGGGGGGCTGTGTGACTCTGCCCAGTGTTGTTCCTGCTGCAGCTGGTTCCACAGGATCACATTGTGTAGCATGGCACATACAAGGACAATTTGGGTAGATGTAGTTGGTGAGTACTGCAAGGCTCCATCAGATGTGTCTAGCCACCGGAACCATGAGCATCCCAAACACACTATCTATTATGATTCTTGTTTGTGCATGTGCCTCATTATGGAGTTCTTGTTCGGGTGTGTTTGCATTTCTGATGGGTGTCATCAGCCACTGCTCCAGTGCGTATCCAGCATCCCCCACTAAGTGAGCGCGTGGGATGTCCCCATTTGCAAATTTCTAGTACAGCTGTGTCAGATGTCAGATGTGAGAATTATGATAGCTTCCAGGGCAGCCAGCACACACGTTCATTATTATGCCCTGGGCATCGCACATGACCTGGCAGTTGATGGAGGGGAAGCCCTTGTGGTTGATGTAGACTCTACCCTGCTCATCAGGTGGTGCTTTGATGCATTTGTGCATGCAGTCTATTGCACTCACTACCTCAGGGTGTTCTGCTATTTGGTGGAAGAGACGCATATTGCTGGCCAACGCATCCCAGGTGTTGGGGAAATATACGTGCTCACCAACATGTGCTGACATGGCATACAGAAACTGATGGAGTACCCTGGAGCTGATGCCTCTGAAATCCCCATCATATACCGAGTTGGCCTTTGGAAGGTACCTGTAGCTAGTATTCTTAGGCCTACACATACCTTGGTATCCACTGGAATGGGTTTCCCTCTGTTAGTTCTGTGTGTGAGGCGTGGCCGCACAGCACAACAATTTGCTGTGGGAGGTCCATGTCCACCCTATAGCACTCCACTATCTCCAGCTCATGTAGCCCATGGTAGGTTACCCTGGGTCTGTACACTCTTCTCCGTCCCTCACTGTGGGTTGATCGACAGCATTCACATCCTCACCACCCTCAGACTTTTTCACAAGTTCAATGATAGCTATTGCAGCCCCTAACATTATGCTGTTGTGAGGGTTAAAAGTTCCCTGTTTATTTACACCGGTGGTATAGAGTGTGGGAAAAAACAGAGTGGTAGGTGTTTGCATAGTTTATAGTAGTGTTCTGGGCTGGGCTGGTCTGCTGCCTGTGTAATTGGCTGGTTCTAATATGTTTCATCTGGCAGCTAAGCTACTACTCCTTGATTACCTTTCTACTGCTTTTTTCCCTTCCCATTGCCCTTCTGTTTAAGCCCGTGTGCGCACTGTGCAGAGTGGTAAAATGTGCACACTGCTGCTATTTCCTGGTTTAACTTATTTTTTCTTTCTGTAAAACCCGGTGCATGGCGTGCACACCCGCTTACACTTTGTAAAGTGTGCTAGGCAGGTTCAGACATACCGCCTAGCTTAGCTGTGCTAAGCTAGGAGCAAACCCAAGTCACAGGGCTCCAATCCACTTACAGTATGCCTGGCATGCACCCCTATGATGTCACCTACCTCCTACTCTTGCACCCAGCTATTCATACTCTCACACTTGGGACCTGACTCACATGCTGGAGAAAACTGGGATTCACTATCTTTCCCCTCATTTGCATAGGATTGCCTGCTAATGCATAGTTACATGTGTCACACTGAGCCTCCCCCCTTAGCAACCACTACTCACTGGCCAGGTTGTCTTCTGCCTGCCATTGACTTGCATGGCAGAATAGTGATTTTAGCTAGAATGCTTATTTTAGGTTTATTTTCTTATTTTCCCCCGATCCCATTTGCGCGCTGCTGCCCTATATCAGCCTAGATCAGCTAAAAAAAATAAAAGTTGATTTTTTTATTTTTTGTATTGTTTGCAATGCCAATGGCCTTATACTTGGCCATTGGCATTCTTCCTCAATGACATGCAACCTTTATTTGGAGCTGTCATAGCTCCGTTTTGGATTTTGCAGAAATGTACTTGGTTACGGAGTACATTTCTGCAGATAGCACTAGTCTTACACGGACTGTTGCAAGCTTCCTGGATTGCAAAATCACCTCATTTGCATGGATTTTACCTGCAAATGGGATAATTTGCATACCAGGGCTTAGTCCGTGCAAGATTAGTGCAGGAGCGCTCGTGCACGCTGCTGCAAGCTGTTCCTGGATTGTATGGTAGACATATTGCCTGCATGGGCTTCTGCACCGATCTTGCACTCTGTGCAAGCTTTTGAGAATCCGAGGTTTAGTTTTCTTATTATTGAAAATCAGACCCAAAATTCATTGAAATTTCCTTAACATGTTTTGTAATCCTTCTAGTGATGTATAAATGGTGGAAATAGTTAATAACAAGTGAACTGCAAATTTTGATTTATATTCTTCAATTATTTTGATTCCTGAGATATAGATATTATGTTTTATTGCAACTGCAAGTAATTTTTGTCACTAGTGCAAAAATAAAAGACAAAGCACACCCATGTTTATTATCTTTTCTTAAGAAAATATATTCTGATAGAAAGGATCTTATTTTAAAATAAACTTTATTATTTTATTAAAAGTACGAATTATATTGGAAGACTTAAAATGCCTAGACCATTGAATAAATAATCCCAACTAAATGTATGATATGATTTCTTAATATCAACTTGGGAGGGTGTTAGTTAGTCGAAGGTAGTTTTGGCAAATGTGAAAGAATTGAAATACATTTGATGTAACTACTTCCACTGAGAGTGTAATTTGCCTCTTTCTACAATATTGTATGACCTCTGAGCTGTTCCCTCACTTGAGGAATATAGGGGTGTTGGCAATTTGCAAAAATGGTTTCCTCAGATGGTCATTTAAGGTAGTTTTAGTGAACTTTTTTGAATTTTTACATTCACTGAAACTACAACAAAGCATTTGCAAGCAGTCCTTGTAGCATTTTTGTTCCTTTTTTTGTGAGTCAACATGAATCCATCCACAAAAATACACAAACACTTGCAAGCTGAAGAATGAAACTTTACTTAGCGTTTTCATTTGACAATAACCAAGACTTCTTTAGAGTATAACACACTTGCTACACATGCTTAGTTTAAATACCAATAACATGGCATAACTAATGGTGACTAAGCAAATGCATAAAAATATCACATATATTAATTTACAGCATTTAAAATATAAAAAAAAAATATGTGTGAAAAAATACACAAAAATATATAAATTTGTAAGTCTATATATGAAACAGTTTATATTTTGATTCTTCAATTTTAGGAAGCATTTAATATTAATTGTGGCACTTAAACCTGGTGTTTATCCACTTCCAATAAAAGTTGTCATTTAGTTTCCCAAATTGCAAGTCTGTTAAATTCATCACCATCCCTAATATTAACTGACTGGTGATCAACATCTAAAAATTAAAAAAAAAAAAAATACCACAAGCTTCAGAATGTTTAAAGCTTTTTAAATTTTTCATTTTCATTGCATATATATGTTCTGAAATGGGCTTTGCTATATTTCTTATTGTCATCCTCACATAAATCACTAATCAGGTAGAACAAACTGCTATATAAATAATGCCTTTTGTATCACAGTTATATTAATAGTTATGACAAATTACTTTATGAAAGCTTGGTAAAATCAAGTTTGGACCCTTATTAATGTATCTGCACCATTTACAGATACTACACTTGAAATGAAAAAAATAAGTTTTTTCAAATATAAATTTTGAAAAAAATGTCTTTTTATAAACAAAGAATGGCCTTTGGCAGATTTATTAGATCCTTATTGGCACTCAAAATATTCCAATTTCTAATTACAATACCTTTGATGATTTTTGCTATCTACTGTTATAGTCAAAGTACATGTTGCAAAACTGTCATTATTTGTAATTTTTGGATTTATCTCCACAGTTAATGAACTTAGAACCATGTTTATTAATTGCTTTATTACTTGCAAAAATACCTGATTTTAAAATAGATATAAATTTAGTAATTATGTTATTACTAATGTAATTAATCAATAATTGTAGCTGATTAGTATCATAACTATGTTGAATAAACATATAATTCATGTTAGAATAGCTTATCATTTGGCATCAAACATGAAATACTAATCACCTTTCCCTTACATGAGTTCTTTTTCATACAATTGTGGTATGCACTATTATAATGTAAATAATTATTTGAGAAGACAGATTTTTCTAAAAACACAAATGGAAAATGCATCACAGTCATTTATAATACTAACAATAATATCAAGAAAATTGACAGCATGCCCCTTTTTTACCAATAGCAAATTTCAAAAAAGAAGTGGTTAAATTTAAATAATAAAATCAAATATGTGATCTAATATCCCATTCTAAAAAAAATAATAAATCATCTGCAAACCTTTTATAAAACGATACACAGGAAAATAAAGACAAATTATACAAAAACTAATCTAATACTAAATATGATGGTGCTACTGTAGCTCCCGTTGTTTATTTGTAATATTTCTTGTTGAATACAAAAATACTATTTAAAACAATGTTAACTAAAGTACAAACATAAGTTGATCTTAACATTATCAAAATATGTATTATATGTTAAAACAGTTCTTAAAAATGTAACCCCCCTCATCATTTGAAATCCAAGTATTTAAGGAGAAAACATCAACTGTAAGCATAATCTCAAACTTATTTAAGATGTGAAGCCATAATTTATCCAAAACATCCCAAGAAACCAAAAAGAAATAAAACACATTCTGTTTTAAAAGTTGAAAAATAGAATTCAAATGTATAGAAATACATTTGGTGGCACATCCCTGAGCTGAAATGATGGAGCCAAAGGGAGAATTAATCTTGTTTTTGTGAGTTTTAAGTATTCTAAACATGACTCTAACTTTAGGTTTTTCATCATAGAAAAAATTGTTCAAGTTGAATAAGAATATTTATCATATAAAAAAATCATGCAATTCATCACTGATCTTGTAACAAATACATTTATCAGAACATTAAACTTCACTGTAATCATATGCATGATTCAACAAAATTTCCATACTGTCACAGTATTGCATGTTGTTCATGACTACTGTACATGCACCTTTATCGTCTTTCATCAACCTAACATCTTTCAAATTTTTAAACTCATGAACAGCTTTGATTTCACTCTAATTAAGATTATAAAAGGGCCTTTTACTTCTTTTACCAAGAACATGAGAGGAGTTCAATAAAGTCTACATGGCATGATTTTCTGTGTAGACATAATGGCATGGATCTAACATGGAAACCAGCAGCTGTGCAATCTAGTAAACAGAGCAGAGGAGCATGCATGAGTGTGCGGACACAGAAGTGTGAGTGGCATGCAAATTACCTCATAAGTAGGTGAAATGCATGCAAATGAGGGTGTTTTGAGATCCAGTAAGCAGATAGATATCCGTGCAGAAGCCATGTTGGTGTCAGAAGTGTACAGGAAAGTATCCACGTGAAGAAATGTAAAAATTGAACAGGGGTTGTAAAAGCCCAATTAGAAGGTCAGAAATGTTAATGTAGGCACAGATATGTAAAACCATACCCTGTAAGACCAAAAATGTATGCAAAATAATATAAAATATATTTTAACACCCATAAGGTTGCACAGCACGCAGGAAACTCCATAATGCTATTATACAAAAAAAATAAAATGTTGAAAAACTACAAATAAGATATATGTAAGAATAATGCATTATAATGCCCTGCATGCAGTATGTACAATGGTAGGTTTCAATGGTTGCTAAGGAGGCAGGCCCTGGAATAGTGATGTATCTAGGTTATGTGCAAGGATCTGTATGCAAATGTGCTGGGGTTACAGAATAGCAAAAATGGGCCACTGTGTCCACAGATAAAACCAGTGTAGCCACAGGACCATATTGGTGTCAGTAGAAAAAGTAGCTGACATACGAAGGGGGTGTGTCATTATAAGTTTAAGAGGATTGGAGCTCAGCAGCACCCATTTGTGCACTGCTGAGCTAAGCAGGGGGGGTGTCTATTGCTTCTAAGATGTGATAGATGTGGGGCAAGTGTTTTAGCTGGTTTAAGCTATGCTGAGTGTGCTCATGCATGGGGGTGTGTCCAGACTGCTGAGCAGTGTTTACACCAGTACCGCTGGTTTGCATGCCACACTGCTTAGCAGGCAAAGGACTTTTTAAAAAATCCCGGGAAAGCCAGTCATGTATAAATTACTGATAATTCCTGTTCCACTGACACTGGGCCATTCAAAACCCTCAATGATATACGTGGCAGGTGAATGCATCATAGTCAGCCAATCACACAGGCTGAATCTGCAGCACACCACTATAAAGTATGCATACACCCTTCAATCTGATGTTCCCTACACATTCTGCACCATTGGAGTACACACTTGGGAATTTTAACTGGCAGAATGCTAGGGGCTGCAGCTGCTCTGATACATCTGTATGTACTAGATGCTGAGGTCAGTGCTGATGCTGATGCTGGTAATATGCCTAGACTGAGAAGGAGAAGAGTGTTCAGGCAAAGGGTAACCTCCCAGGAGATACATGAACTGGAGATTGAAGAGCGCTACAAGCTGGACATTAACTCACCAACCTCTGCCGTCCTCAACTCAGACCTAGAGCCAACAAAGTGGAACCCATCCCAGTGGAAACAAAGGTATGTGTAGCCCTTCAAATACTAGCTACAGGTACATTTCAAAGACCAACTGGGGACATGAAGGGGGTCCCACAGGCATCTGCATCCAGGGTACTCCATCATTCCTAGCTGCCATGCAAACACATGCAAGTGAGCACATTTATTTACCCCTCTCCCCTGAGGAGAGGGCCAGCTGTATGCACCTCTTCCACCATGAAGCACACTACCCTGAGGTACTGTGTGCCATAGACTATACTCATGTGCACATCAAAGCACTGCCCGGTGAGGAGGGTAGAATCTACATCAACTGCAAGGGGTATCACTCCGTCAACTGCCAGGTTGTGTGCAATGCCCAGGGCATTATCATGAGTGTATGTGCTGGCAGCCCTGGCAGTTATCATGACTCCCATATCTGGCATGCATCACAGCTGTACCAGATGTTTGCAAGGGGGGACATCCCATATGGCCATCTATTGGGGGATGCTGATTATGCATTGGAACCGTGGATGATGACACCCATCAGAAATGCACACCTACTGTAGAACTCCATAATGAGGCATACGCACAAACTAGGAACATCATAGAACATGTGTTTGGGCTGCTCAAGTCACAGTTCTGCTGCCGTGATATATCTGGTGGAGCCCTGCAGTACTCTCCAGCCACACGTGCACAGACGTTCACAGTATGTGCCATGCTACACAATATGATCCAGTGAAAACACCAGCAGCAGGATGATCACAGGGAAGGGGCACACAGCTCCCCACCAGTGCCGGGGTCCCCACAGCCACAGGGGGACTTGGAGGAGGTACCCACTGAGCTTATCTCTCTAGGCAGATGTAGGTGTGGCTAGTATGTCCTGGCCTTGGCAAAGAGGCAATCCATAGCACATGCACTAACAACCTAGGGTCTTATGGACTGACACCTCACTCTGACTCACATACATAGTAAAATGAATGCCAGCCACACCACACAACCTATACCTTACCAAGCACCTGAAGCACAGTTAGATCAACTGCTACAGTCACAAAGTAAGTCACTCTTCTTTACAACAAATGTGTGGTGTACTAGACTATGGTAGTATATGTATGGACCTGCAGCTTGTATGCAAGAGAATAGAGTGGGCTACTGGGCTACCTGCATAGAACTAACAGCTATTTGGGGCAACTGGAACTCTCTGTCCAATACTGGTTGGCCCATAATATGCAATAGGCCAAAAAACAGCAAAATCCACTGCACTATGCAAGGGAATTGCCAAACAGTGCAGATGCATGACTGTCAATGCTAGATTCCCCTACCCCAACACACCCATGTTCCCATACAACTGCAGTAACAGTATATTTGCAAGGTTATAGCAGCAGGCCACACAATCCCAGGGCTCTCCCAAACAACCTGGCGACATGTTCTATTTCCTCAATATGAGTCAAAGTGTATGTCTGTCTGATGTTGATAGTGTCAGGAATTACACTTCACTTTCTGGTGGCTGGTGTGGCTTAGTGGGCTAAGTACATTAGCATGGTTGATGGTGTTCATGGTCCGAAGCTGGCTGCATCTACAATTTTGCATGTGAGGTACTCCTGTGGTCCCGCAGACTGTCAATATCTCACTATTTGTTACTGCAAGGTGCAGAATGAGGTAGTGCTGCAACCACTTATACACCAAATGCAACCGGTGGAGCATGCAACTAGTACTGTGAGTTGTAGTGTTAAATAGTAGGTAGGTAGGAGTTCTGATCTGACATTAGCTACCTTGTGTGTGTGTGTGTGTGTGTGTTTGTGGGGTGTATGGAAATATTACCCATACAGCATTACAGACATGCCCATCAGGCCTATGTCTATGCAATGGTCAATCATTTTATGGCTCTATGACTAGCATTCTCCACAACAGTGGCTTCCCTGTCAAAAGCCGCTGATGTCATCCACCTTAACAGCACTGGCAGACACTCTGAAAACCCATAAGCTCCATGGTGCATGTGATAAGTACTTAGTGCTATAGTATATACTACTAGATAGGTAGGGGTTCTAATCTCAGAAGGGCAACTGTGTGTGCGTGCGTGTGTGTGTGTGTGTGTGTGTGTGTGTGTGTGTGTGTGTGTGTGTGTGTGTGTGTGTGTGTGTGTGTAAATATATCCCCTTGCAGTAGTGTGACTGTGTTACCTATTTGTGTGAAATGGTTATACATTTAAGGCCCTGTCAACCCCCCATTGGCTTCCTTTACAGGGCCTGCTGATGACATCCACCTTAACAACAGTGGCAAACACTCCCAAAACACATAAGCTCTGTGGCACATGCGATAAGTACTTAGTGCTATAGTATATACTACTAGATAGGTAGGGGTTCTAATTTCAGAAAGGGCAACTCTGTGAGTGCATGTAAATATATCCTCTTGCAGCAGTACTCTTGTCTTGGCTATCTGTGTGCAATGGTTATACATTTTGAGGCCCTTTCAACTTCTCCACTGGCCTCCTTTACAGGGCCTGCTGATATCATCCACCTTAACAACACTGGCAAACACTCCTAACACACATAAGCTCCATGGCACAAGCAGTAGGTATTTAGTGGTATAGTATATACTACTAGATAGGTAGTAGTTCTAATCTCAGAAAGGGCAGCTCTATGTGTGTGTAACTATGCCCCTTGCAGCAGTCTGTCTGTCTTGCCTATGTGTGTGCAATGGTTATACATTTTAAGGCCCTGCGAGTACCTGGTACCCCTAAATAGCCCACATCTACCTAGGCATAAATGGTATCTGCCACCACCTACATTTGTAGGTACAGAACACCCAGGTGACATGTATCAAGGGTGGCATGCAGGAATATGCTGTCTGCCCCATTGTCCTTGACACACTGTTCTACACAGATGCACTTAAGCAACCATGTACATATAAAGTCATACCTTACTGATGTTCTATTTCTGCTTTGCTACCATGCCATCCTGAGCCACTGTATTGCCACCAATTCTCCACAGTGTGACCTTCAGACACCTGCAACAGAAACATACAAAGTTCTGAGAGGCACCTGTCAGTCTGCAACACCTCCACCAATGTAACATCATGCAACAAAGGAACAAACATGTTAATGTGTACTCATGACACATGCCAGCAGACAGCACCTGTCATGGCATAACAGAAACACACTAAACAATGCAATGTAATGTATTATACTCTGTGCATCAGGCATATATTTGCATGTCCCTGCATCAATGGTATGGATTGCAGGGATGTCACACAGGTATCATCACATGCACAGGGTGTGGTATGAGGATGCCAGTGGCCTAGGCTGTGCCAAACAGTTGCCATCATGTGTGGGAGTCAGGATGGTCATTGTCAGCTGGGCCATGGATAGGTGCCGTGTGTGTCTATTGGTGACTTGCATGTGACAGTGATGTATGAGTACGTGCATGTACACAATCAAGCCATGTGCTATCCCTACACATGAGTATGTTGAATACCACTGGACCGTATGTGGTAGCCTGGACAGCTCACCATCTCTGGCCATGAACACGGGACCTAGCACCACCATGCCCGGGGTCAGATGTGGTACTAGTCACTGACAGTGACTGGTGTCTGCTGTGCCCTTGTCCCTCACAGGACTGTGCAGGACAACATGCCCATGGCCTGCCATGTTGTCGTGTGGACAGCACTTTCCCTTCTGTAGTGCTGGAAGTACTGCCACTATGGGAGCATGAGTGTGCACATCCATGTGCAGTCTTAGCAGATGTTGTTGCTGACCTACAGCCACGTGTCCAACGCCTACTCCCAGCACATGTTCTATCATAGACAATGTGCGGTCAAGGACTGACAATGTCTCTCCCCACTGTCCGTCCACTACATCAGTGAAAAGATGCATAGCATCATCAACGTGGTGGAGGGAGTCACAGATGTCAGACAGTGATGCATCCATGATCTTGAGCATCCATCTGGTGTTGCAGTTGGAATATGCCTGTGCTTCCATGATAGAACGAAACATGCATTGAGTAACTTGTGATGTGATGCCTGTGAAATGTAGTGGATGGGCAGCAGTTTTCCTTCAAGGACCCCTGTCAATCTGCCTGTGTGGGCCCTCACCAGCTCTCTGGATCTGGCTAGTGTCTACAGTCACTGATGCCATAGTCATCATTCTCTCCTGTTCAGTGGCACCACACTCTGTCCAATACCTGTGGCCACAGGGGACTGGGTATGTGCGGGCATACTGACTGTGTGTGGGGACATTGGGAGAAGATGTGGGATGTCAACCCATAGGACAGATTCAGCCCCCAACAACTTCACCTGTGCCTCGCTATGGCCACCATCATCACCAGAGTCCAATAAGACACTGACATCAGGTTATGAGGGGGACACACTCCAACCCCCATGGTCACCTGTGAGGAGGAAGACAACATAAGTACATTAATACCTGCACTATTATGTCTGCTGATCCACACGCATACATACAGGTGAGGTGCCACATCTGCATTATACATACCACATCTTATTTCTGATCCCATGCACAATGCACAAGCAGACTACAACATAAACAGACAAGACAGGCTCTTAACAACATGCACTGCAGATATGTCTAATTAATGTTTCCAGTACTGTATACCTGTGAGATAAGTGATATGTCAGTGTGTGATGGACCTACACCTAAAACACAGTGCACCCGTTTTCACCATACTATTGCCCCCTGTATAGCAGACTGCATAGACCGTCACAAAAATAAGTGCAAATATGTTACAGCTCCTGAAAATACACTACTGTGATTATTGATTCAGTGCACGTCAGTTAACCCCTCCAAAACTGAACATACAAATATTGTACTTTGGCTAACTATAACAATTGTGCCTACAATAAAATGGCAGCCCTTAACATTCTTAGGGTATATATGAGCCATACCAAAACAGTTTCACACTCACCAGCTACAGGATATTGGACTCGAGCCACACCTGACATACCTATGTAAATGCGAGGGAGAGGTATTTTCAGCAAAATGTGGCACTGTTACAGGATAATATGTGTGTATATCAACATGTACTATAGAAACTGTGAACCTGCCAACATTGCTGACATTCTGAGTATGTGTGCACAGGTGTGCATTACAAACAACCCCCCAATGCAGATTGACCTGATATCCATATACTGGTATGCACAGGATGCCTCAATGACTGATAGAGTATTACAGTGATGAACACAGGAGGATTACCTATACACTTCTCTGCATGGAAGCTGTGCCATCCACCTCCACGATGCATGGGGTGATGGATGCTTGGGAGCTGGTGAGTGATCCTAGGTTCACCAGGAATTCCACTGTGGCTGAGAGTGATTGTTCTGCTGCAGGCCCTCCACCGGTGGCAGCGTGGTCCCTGGCCACATCAGTGGCCTTTTGCCATACAGCATTTATCATGTATGTTGCCCGGTGTCGAACCTGTTTGTAGCTTCTTTCCTGTAACCCTACTTGGTTTACTGATGCAAAAAGGTCAGCCCACAGTGCAGTACCTTGCTCACGATTCTGGTGACTCCTGGATACTAGTATGTTGTGATGCAATCTGAGGCCATCCAGGATCACATCATTTTCTGCAGCTGAAAATGGCGGGTGCCTCCATCTGTGCATCCTTTCTGAAAGACAAGAAGATGGGAACACACCACAGGACCATATACATTGCTACATTGCTCTCCACTTTGTACATACCCTGCACATCCATATTGGTCAGCAATATCCTTCGCTAACTCCCACATCATACCCCAACATCTATCAACACAGTATGTATGTGGCTATCAGTAACATAGTGGCAATACATTTTGCTTTTTTCTCCTCATCTTGCTTTTTCCTGCTACTTGCTTCTTGTTCTCTAAAATGTTCAACTGCATCATTTCTGTTGCATTTATTACTGCTTGTTTATAGCTTGTATAAATTGTAAGTGTTATTTTAAGCCTCTTAGTTTTGGTTTAATCACTTGGGCTTTATGCCCACCCCTTAACTCTGCCTGGCCTTTCTCCCGCAGATTCTGAGAAATATAGATGGACAATGTCCTACAGTTTCTCCTACCAGTCTGGTTGATATGGGGATCCTGAGACAGTGTAGCAATTGCCTCTTGTACATGGACAACCATCTACTACCACTACCTAGGAACACAATTTGTGAGCAATACAATTACATTAGGAAACTAGAGTCAGTGCTGTCTGTCTCTGAAACCAGCATATCGGCACCAAAAAGGTTGGCAACACAATTGCTACACCTGAAACACTACCCACACCTACACAACACACCCACATATGCAGAGGTCCTCAACATAAACATAGCCAAAGGAGACCTCCGAAGCAAAAACACATGCAATCTCAACAGCGCTCCACACCACATACCATGCATAGTCCACACACCTGTGTCTCACAGCCACTAAGGTTTCATCATAAACCTGACATATTAGTCATAGGAGGCTCCATTTTGAGACAAACAGATGTGCCTCTCACGAGGCTGGATAAGGAGAAAGTCATGTTTAGTTGTCTGTCAGGTGCCAGAATCCACAATATCACATACGCACTCAAGTTTCTCAACAACAGGTACTGTTATGACTCTGTCATAGTCCATGTTAGCGTGAATGACTTGAGACGTACCTCCCTGGTATATGAAGACAGACATGACTGAACACTCTGATTATGTGTCCCAGGCAAGTATGTCCCTAGCCTTAAGCAGCGTTTTGCTGTCACTCAGAATGATGCCTCAATACAAACAGAAAATGATTGACTTTAACAATTGGCTTAGTTTCTGGTGTCAATCCAGGGGTATCCAGTACCTGACAGCCTGGGAAGATATGATCGACAGACCATGGTGCTTTTCCAAAGATGGCCAGCATCTTGCTCTCACCTGGGATTCAGGCTTCTGAAAAAGGTTCTTGTCTCTCCCATAGTGCCTTTTTTAAGAAAAGTGATGAGGTTAAAATTCCAACATAAAAATTTCAACAAAATACAAATTAAAGGTTATGCTGCTCAACACTAGGAGTCTAAACATGAAACTGCACTCATTGCAAGAATTCTTTTTTCAATTCCTGGAAAATACTGACATCTGTGCAGTCAGAGAAACCTGGTTCAAAGCTGCGGAGAGCATGCCAGCCTTACCTGGTTACTCACCCCAAACTGTGGGCAGTAAAGCCAAAGGAGGTAGAGTTTCAATATATATTAAAGATATACACACCTCCAGGCTGGTCAAACAGTATGACACATAGGGGATACTCCAGGTACAGTTAACCATTGACAAGTCTCCTATTCAAATCATAGGCTACTGGCCCCCTAATCTGATGCAAGATTCCCATTCTGCCTATATGGGCCTGTTTGAATCTATTAAGATTCAACCCTTTACCCTGATCCTGGGTGACTTTAACTACTCAAACATAGACTGGAAGAACTACTCATGCTAAAACATAAATTCCCAGAGATTCCTCAATTTTGTCAATGCAAGTACCTGGAACAGCTAGTTGATAACCCCACAAGAGGTGAAACTATCTTAGACTTGGTATTAAACAATATGCGTAACCATGGCAGCATCCTTACAGTACCATCCTCCCTGCTAGGATCAGGCCATAAAGTGGTCACTTTCAAAGTCACCATCTCCGACAATTCCCATCTAGCTAGGGTCAGACATAAAAATTTCTCCAAAGCTGATTACAGCCTTCTAAGGGATGGTATAAATAGAATCACAGCCCCCTCCCCATCTGTAGGAATTGGCACCAATATCCAAAACTACACCAAATCACTATATGAGCATTTATATAGAGGCATGGAATCAGAAATACCTGACAGGACTAAATCATCCTATGCATTGAAAAGTAAACCTGTCTGGTGGGCATCTGCAGTAAATAAACTTTATAACAAAAGGAAAACAATTGCTGTCCAAGACTTAAAAGCAGCAGGTGACCAATTAGAATCAATGTTTCCTTAGCCTGAACAAGCAAATTAGAGCACTAGTGAAATCCTCCAAAGCAAACTTTGAGTCCAAATTGGTGACTTCAACTAGAGGCAATCATAAGGCCTTCTTCACATATGTCCACAACGTCAAAAGGAAGCACCCAGATCAGTTCACAACTGGTGGTCAAGGACACCACATATACAAATGCTGCAGTTATAGCAAACTTGCTGGCTGACAGATTCAGCAAAAATTTCACCCCACTGTAACACCCATCATTAAATCAGGGCATCCCCAGTACCTGTCCCCTTCCTCTTATATGTAGGAAACAGGTCATCACTGCTGTCAAAAAAGCAAAATATACAACCTCCACGGGACCAAATAACATCCCAGGCTGCATCCTACATGAACTTGGGCAGGAACTTGCAGCACCATTAGGCATCCTATTCAACCAAAGCCCAAGTACTGGCTTCATCTCAGCTGAGTACAGGACAGCTACTATCATCCCTTTGCACAAAGGTGAAATGTCCACTAATCCAGGAAATTATAGACCCATCAGCCTAACTAGCCTTATCTGCTAGACCATGGAATGGATTATCATGGACTTCATTAATAAGGGCATTGGCAACCCCCAAACACTCGATCCCACACAGTTTGGCTTTGTCAAGGGGAGATCATATCTGTTAAATTTGGTAGACTTCTTTGAGACAGTCACCAAAGCCATGGATGAGGGGAAGATGGTGCACACTGCCTACCTTGACCTGGCCAAAGCCTTTAACACTATTCTCCACTTGGGCATAACAGATAAACTCTCTCAACTACGCATCAATGCGTATGTTATCAGATGGGTAGCAAAAAGCTTTACCTTTCATTTGGATTTATTTCTGCACCAAGGTTTTACCCAACACGGTTTTTTTGGTTTTCAGATGGGTAGCAAACTGGCTCACTGATAGAACCATAGTCAAAATAGGGGAAGCCACCTCAAGCAGTAAACCCGTAACAAGTGGTGTACCCCAGGGTTCCATCTTGGTCTTTCTGTAATTTTGGATATACTTTTCTGAGGTGTAGGCCAAAACCAATGGGCTATGGCTTATCAAGTTTGCAGATGACTGCAAGTTGGGATCTGTCATGAATTCTCCTAGTGATGTGGACATCATCCAAGAGGGTCTCACTTGGACAAATAACTGGTGCCAGAATTATGACCTCAAGCTGAATACCAAAAATACATCATCCTCCTCTTTGGGTTGAGTGATGTTGCCACAAATTATCACATTTATAACAATGTCCTAAGCATGCAATCTGTTGTGAGGGATTCGGGCACCCAGGTTGATAACAACCTGACTTTTGACCACCATCTTGCTTCCCTTGTACGGAAAGCTTTCTACAGGACATACCCTATAAGTAAGGGTATCTCATCCAGGGACAAGGAGGTCATAACAGCTCTATATTCTTCCCTTATAAAGCCCATTATTGAGTACAATGCCCCTTTTGGCCTGTAGCTCACAAAGCACATGCAGCAGTTGGAGAGACCACAGAGGTTCCTTGCCAGGAGAATCCAGGGCCTCAAACATCTACCCTACACAGATAGGTTAAAAGCCCTGTCCCTGTACTCAGTTTCATAAAGACTCCTTAGAGGTGACCTCTTCCTGGCATACAAGGCAATCACAGACCCCTGCTTGATGGGACTGCTGTATATTCACAAGTCAAGCTCCACTTGAATAACCCACATGCATGGTCTCAACCTGGTCTGTAACATCAACAAGACATTTTGTTGGGACAGATTTGTATCCCAGAGACTCCCCATCTGTAGAATCGGCTCCCTCTGCATGTCAAGCAGAGTACCTCTTTACCCCTTTTTAAGCACAACCTGAATAACTGGAAGGGAAACAGAAAATACACCCCTGGGATTCCACCCATGTCCCTGTTGGACAAGGGCATTGGATGCTGACTTGTATAAACATGGGCTAAACTCTTGGATAGGCTTATAAGGTCCTCAGGGCCAATAGAGTAGTAAACTCCTATGATCCTATGATCATATGAATACCGGCCATGGACCTGTGTGCTGTGGCAGAGTGTGTCGTATGTTTCCACTCCCATCAATGCCATCTAATGTGGTGTGTCCCCTATGGGCAACATCCCAGTACCATGTCATGCAGCCACTGTCCAACAAATGGGTGAGTGTTACTACAAGTATATGGGGATAGTCCAGCAACATCCATGTGATGCAGACAGACAGCACTGCAAATGTGCTGTAAGGTATCTTCCCTGTAGGTGTCTGACTTCTGCAGTACACAGATGTTTGCAGAATGTATACATGTGCCTGGTATATGTGGACTCTCTGCCAGAAAAATGTGGATGTCTGGGAAATGGCTGGACAATACGGAATGTTTGTTCTCAGACTGTGGGAAATCTGACTGTCACATGCCAGAACCCTCAGAAAACATTTATGGTACAGTAATATCTGGTACTGTATTCATTTCCTTACATTGTATGATCAACACGTACACATTGTTGCTGAGGTTGGGCCTGTATCCCCCCACTACTACTGGCTATGACCTGAAGTCCTGCTGTAGGGATTCACCAGGTATGCTAGCCATAGCTCTCAAGCAATGAGATACAGATGTTGACTACACAATGACCTAGCTAGAGTACATCAGAGACAGTCAGGGATACCGGTACAATGTTTGAACTATTCCTGTGTGACATTCACAGACTGAGAGGAGCTGAATGACAGTATATCATGTGATATGCCAGCTGTGTCCACCACTACTTACTGTCACTATTGTCTAACTCACAATCCAGTAGCATTCATACAGGAGCCAACCCTTGTAGGAGGGATTCAGAGGGCCAGAGCTGTGATCTATGTCACAGCAGCAAGAGTTGAACGGCAAGCCTGTAAGTGCTGGACAGCTGACTATCACCAACATGTCATTCCCAGACATGTACTAGAGGTCTACTGTTGTAATCCCTTTTTCCCATAACTGCATCTTGCCATTTGTGCCCCATTACACGGGGACTTCTATTGCATACCTGGTAGAATGCTGTACTCCTTTTTGTGCAGAAATTCTGAAGAAGAATGCATCTGAAATTGCAGTCTGTCTTGTTAAAGCAAGTCACAGACATGTTTACCATAGGCAGCTGCTTGCCTTTTGTAGGTAATGCTCATGAACAGGTGATTGCCTGTGGCCCAATCTCTGGCTAAGACTGGCTAATTGCATCCAGAACAGCTGTGTTTCACGTTCATTAGCCAATGGCATGGCACAATAGTGCTATATTTAAGGCTCTCATGTAGGCCTTGGCCCTCTCCTAGTCTGTGAGATGGACATTATTGAGATGTAAAGACTACAGCATTGCAGAAGGTAGGTAAAAATCCTGTCCACTGTTGGGATTTATGTGGTATGTCCACAGTTTTGCATGCTGTATTTGGCCATTGTGAAAAGACTTTCTGATTATGTGTCAGTTTAGTGTTAAACAATGTGGGTTGAGGTCAGTAAGGAGGAAGACAGGTGTGAGTGTCATACGTCATATGCATCAGAATATGCATGCTGCTGCAGTAGCTGCTGGTCTATCAGCTGAGTATGGTTGTAGGGAAGACTGTGAGACATGCCCCTGTCACTTGACCTTTACCCACCACCCCTTTATGTATGGATATTGTGTAGATCCCTTGTTCTAGGTGGTTGTGAGGTATGGTAGGTCTGTAGCAGGTAGCTGAACATACTGCTGCATATGTTGCAGACTGCAGCTACTATGTTTTGCCCAGAAGTCATAATGGGGAGTGTGAACACATTGCAGGACAGCATGCTGTTTGTGTCAGTGAGGGAGCAGTGTCAGTTCTGCTGTTACAGCATATAGCCAGGGTGAAGGTGCCCATAACAGTCCAGGTAAGGCATGTGCTTAAGGTACATATGTTATGTAATAGAGCCATTGAGAGAGTGGTAGGCAACATGTATCCCTACCTACAGGCCTTTGAAGTGCTAACATGGGTAGCAGTGAATGCAGTAGCAGCAACCAGTTCTGCTTAAAATTGCAGGACTCAGTCATTATTTGTTGTATTCACAAGCATGTAATCGAAGTGCAACACACTAGAATTGAACCCAGGACTGTGGGTGGCAAAATGTACAGCATGTGAGGAATGTAACAGCTTGAGCTACTGAGTCGATACTACAGCAGATGTATTTGTAAGATATATATGCATGCATACAGTCTGTTACACAGGATTCGCATAAGCATGTCTGTTCGGATGGGTATGACATGCGACACTGAACTGTCTGTCATGATTTTCTAACCTCAATCTTTATTGACTTGCCAGTACTTCAGCACACAGAATAGGTTTTGTGACAACCATGCTAAAAGTAGATGGCACAACTGTGGACATTCTGCAACAGTCTGTGCAGTTGTCAGCTATACCTGATATCCTAGGCCTCACATACACACATCATTATTTATTTGGCTGTGTACTGGTTTGATGTCTGCATCACAATCAGAAGCAAACTGTCAATTTTCCAGTTATATGTACAAGTAGTGTGTCATTTGCAATCAGGATATTTTTATGGAAACGCCCATTTTGCTTCAAAGCTGAGTGGCCTAGTAGGCTAATGCACTATGCTGTATTTGACAGAGTCCCAGGTTTGAGACTTGACAGGGGTGATTATTTTGCAGATGTGCCTAACAGTGTCAGAAACACAGAAGGTGATTAAGGCAGTTTTAAGCAGGTTTGCATGGTGCACCGTGCCACTTAGCTCTGCTTAAACCTGTGCTAATTCCAAACAAAAAAAGGAGTGATAGGAAAGTAGTGAAATGGGTGAGGTGAGAGTGGAATATTGGGGAAGGGATATAGGTATGTGTGGGGATGTAAGTTGGGCAGGAGAGGTTGCACCTGTGTAGGTTTTACACTATGCCTACACAGATTTTATTAAATCCCCAGGTATGTCTTAATTCGATTTCACATACATTTTAAACAGCATATTTGGCAGAAACTAAATGGAGATTTATATATAATGAAGGCTTGTGGAAAATATTTTGTGTAACATTAACATTATCGAACGTAAATCTTAAATTCAATAATAGTATTCATTAAATTAGCACAATTGCTTGAAATAATGGAAAATGCATAATTTAAAACTTTTAGCTTATCACTTGAGAATACAGTGTCAAATTAGTGAATGGTTAAGAGAAGAAACGTGAATGAAACTACCAGTCTAATTTTGCCTTATCCTCTTCCCAGACTGTCTCGTCTGCTCCAGCCTCTCCTGTAGTTGTTGTTCCTGCTGGTGCTCCTTTGATGGTTAGAAGTATGTGCTCCTGCAACCTGACTGTAATGTAAGGGAGTATTGCTGTGATGTGCAGCTAAAAGTGAGGATCTCCTGACCCCACTGAGCTGTTTGGTGGACCTAAAATATCTTCATTATTTTGAATGGAATTAATGTCCTCCTGTTCATTCAAGGAAGAGGATGATTCAATAATATTCAAAGGACCATTGAGTGTAGAGTCAGCTGAAAAATTTATTATAGAATTCTTAGAAACATTTTTGTTTTCATTACCAAGACTAGTTGTGTGAGCATTATTCTTGGGAAACAAATAAGCAGTGTCTGAGGCATAGGCTTCTTGATGTCTCTTGTTTTTTTTCTGTTTTTTACTAATGGATATGTCTGTTAACATAGATCATAAGAACTCTTATGCTGAATAACATTTGTATCAGACCTGATGTTGTTATCTAAAAACCTTAATATCCTCTGACAATGATGCCATGAGAGTGGCATGGTGTCTAATTAACAGCCTCATTAAACTGCAGCCAGTGTTATTAAAAAAATTCTTTCAGTTAAGAAAAAATGGGGACTGCACTAGAAACATCATTTGGATACTTGAAAATCCTTAAACCCTTGGGTACAACATTTAGGGAAAGGCAATGTAAATTGAGATTTATAAGCTTCTCCTTTTCTACACTGCTGTTGACATCTTGAATTATTTATATGCCATTCCTGGTGCTTATTTTGAAAAAAAAAATGCATTCTGCTTCTTATTCTCTGTTCTACTGTTTTACTTGCTCTGAATTCAATATATAGCTAGCCATTAGATAATGTAGTGTATTTTTACATTCTAGCAATCACATTTTTGTGTTTTTACATCAAGAGATCACTGGAATATCCATCTAATGGCACTGGGTAGTAGCCTGGTCTGTTTTTGTTGGGGAAACACACTTGAAATTTCTGCATGCAGTTTTATTGGCTGGAGGGCTTATTAATCAGCTTATCTTGTTTTGGTGCCTTTACAAATTCTGCACAATTGAGTGGCTCCTGGCTCATTTCTACAAAGTGAAGTACTTTTATTAAATAATCACACCTTTATAACCTGTTTAATGTACACTGCTGTATCCGTAGCTTTAGGTTTGTATGTGATAGCATTTCACTCTGGACACTCCTTTACTGTATATCAGGAGGACTAGGATTATTCACCTAGCGACAGTAGGTGTTTACTTGGTCTGTCTGAGCTAAGAAGGATACAAAACGGCTGTAACTGTCATTGTATTGGCCACAGGGCTCAGTCAGTTTTCTGTATTTTCAGTGCTGGTATAAATTTGTCACATTTGCACGGAGCTGTTTGCTGTGCCAGTGTCCTGTACGGATGCAAGCATCTGAAAGCATCGCTTATGCTCATTAAACTCTGAAAGTTTACTGTGCTGGTCACCTTATTATAATATCCAGGACCATTGCTGCTCAGACAGCACCTGATTTGATGCTGGGCAGCATTGCTGGTTAGGTTAGCTGCAGATTACATCACGTAAGCACACTTCCCTCAACTGATTACAAACATCCTCCACTCCTGTCCTTCTAAGTACACATTAGGACCTGCAACCATGGATGGTCACTTACCTACTATCTATGCATCCAGTTCAGTGGACATGGGTATCCTGATGCAATGTGACAATTGCATTATGTGCACTGACAACCACTTAATTCTTGAGCAGATAAATACAGTGTGTGAGAGATGTATATACAGACACAAAAAGAAACAAACAGGTTGTCAGCGACTTACAGACATCTCTTACTGCATCCACCCACCCAAAGAACCACACACACATAGACCCACATATGCAGAGGTGCTCACATGTAAGTCACCCAAACCTCAAAGGCATCTGAGGATCAGTCCTCAGAAACTCTGCATGTACACAAACAAGGCAATTTACATCTCTACATCACTCAATGGGTTGCCAAATGGTTTACTGACAGAACCCACACTGTAAAAGTAGCCAACTCCAAATCCAGCTCCAGACAAGTGACAAGTGGAGTACCTCAGGGTACAGTCCTGGGACCGCTCTTGTTTGGAATCTCCTTCTGTGAAGTACAGGCCAACACTAAGGGACTCTGGCTAACAAAGTTCACAGATGACTGCAAACTGGGAGCCATTACTGAATCCCCAAATTATGTGGATATTCTACAAAAGGGCCTTACAGAAACAGATGATTGGTACCAGAGTCATGGGGTCAAGCTCAATGCCAAGAAATGTATAGTTATCACCACTGGGAAAAAATGTGTACCCATGAATTACCACATAGTTGGCAGTACACTAAACACCGACAGTGTGATAGAGACTTAGGGACACAGGTGAACAGTTATCTCACCTTCAGTAACCACATCGTAACAACAGTCAAGAAATCCTTCTATGTGTCACACCTCATCACTAAGGGCTTTTCATCCAGAAAAAATGAGGTCATTATCCCACTCTACTCATCCCTCATTAGACCCATTATAGAATACAATGCCCCATTTGGTATGTACCTCTCAAGACATCTGCAACAACTGGAAAGGCCACAGAAATACCTCACTAAAAGAATCACAGACCTAAAGCAGATGGCCTATGCTAACCATCTAAAAAAAACTCCAGCTATACTCTTGTCTCATATCGTCTACTCAGAGGCAATCTCTGCTTAACATACAAGGCCATGTCAAACCCAGAGCTGTTGGACATGCTACACTTAAAGAAATCCCAATTCCCTCAGAGCCACACACTCCAGGGATCTACACCTTGTCATCACAATGAACAAAACATGCTGGAGGGATAGGTTCTTGACCCAGAGACTCTGTAGACTCTGGAATAGACTGCCCGTACATGTCAAGCACAGCACCTCTTGGGCCCTATTCAAAAGGAACCTTGACGATTGCATGGGAGATAGGAAATTCATCCCGGAAGTAAATATTTTGGGAAGAAATAGCCAGGGAATTGTTGTGGCTAGGCTTGTATAGGCCCTAGGACTGACAGCCTAGTACCAACCTATGAACCTATGAACCTATGAATAGCACATAAAGACACATTTAACTGGGTCTCAACTACCCTAAAGACCAGGCACAAGTCACCTGTCAGCAGTATGTAAGATACAGAGTAAAGTGACAGGGCTTTCAGCCTGTCCATGTAGGTCATGGTTTGAAGCCCCTTTATTTTCTTAGTGAGACACCACTGAGGTCTCTCCAGCTGCTGCAGGTACATGCAGAAGAGTACATTATACCCTATTAGTGGTCTGATGATGATCAAGTACAGTGAAGTTATAACATCCCTTGACCTGGATGCTCTACCCTTGCTTATGAGGTGTGCTACATAGAAGACATTCCTTACCACTGTAGAAACCTAGTGGTCAAAACTCAGATTGCTATCAACCTATGTTCCCAAGTCTCACACCACTGGGTTGGAACTTGGGGGGGGGGTGCTGTCAATATTGTAATTTGTGGTGAATTCTGTTTTGCCAAAGGGAATAAAAATGCCTTTTTTTGTATTTAGCTTTAGACCATGCCTTTGGCACCAATCATTTGTTTGTGTTAGCCTTTCTTGTAATATGTTGACATTGTTGGGGGACTCAATGATTGCTCCCAGTTTGCAATCATCAGTGAACTTGGTGAGCCAAGGACCATCTGCTTTGGCTTGGTCTTCTGAGAAATAGATGTCAAACAGTAAGAGGACCAGCACAGATCCCTGTGGTACTCCATGGTGATGGGTCTGCTGGTGGAGGTGAAGTCACCAATTTTGACAGAGTTTGTTCTGCCAGTGAGCCAGTTGGCTACCCAGCTAGTAACATAATGGTTAATCCCTATCTGAGAGAGTTTCTAAATGTTGCCAGAGTGGGGAATTATGTTGAAAGCCTTGGCAAGGTTGAGATAGACTGTGTGCACTGTATTACCTTCATCCATGGCTTTGGTGACATACTCAAAGAAGTTTATCAGGTATAGTAAGCATAATCTACCCTTAAAGAAGCCAAACTGGTTCCAACGCCAAGTCCAGCATTTGGAGGTTGCCTATATCCTTGTTGATAAGGTCCATGATAATTCTTTCCATGGCCTTATAGATGAAGTTGGTTAGATTTATGGGTCTGTAGTTCCCAGGGTCATAGGTTCATAGGTTCTTAGGTAGGTACTAAGCTATCAGCCCAAGGGCCTACATAAGCCTAGCCAACAAGGTTCCCTGGCTTACGCCACCCAAGAAAGTTATTTTTCTGTGCCACTGTCGAGCAGAGGCACAGAAGTGATACCCAGGGTTTATTTCCTATTTCCCATCCACTCATCAAGATTTTTCTTGAAGAGTGCTAATGAAGAACTTTGCTTGACATAGATGGGTAGCCTGCTCCAGAGTATGGGAAGTCTCTGGGACAAGAATCCATCCTTCCAGCATGTCCTGTTTATTGTGGTGACATGGTTTAGGTCCCTAGAGCATGTAGCTCGGAGGGTTTGGGATTTCTTTAGGTGTAGCATATCCAACAGCTCTGGGTTTGACATAGCTTTATATGTTAGGCAGAGATCACCTCAGAGTAGGTGATATGCTATGGAGTAAAGCTGGAGTTTTTTGAGACTGTCAGTGTAGGGCATTTGTTTGAGGCCAGTAATCCTCTTTGTGAGGTACTTCTGTTGCCTTTCCAGTTGCTGCAGATGTCTTGTGTGGTACATTCCAAAAGGGGCATTGTACTCTATAATGGGTCTAATGAGTGTCGAGTAGAGGGGAACAACAACCTATTTTTTCCTGGATGAGAACGCTTTTATGATGCAGTGTGCCACATAGAAGGACTTTCTGACTACTGTGGCAATGTGACTATTAAAGGAGAGACTACTGTCTACCTGGGTCCCAAGGTCTCTCCTCACACATTCAATGTTAAGTAGGTTTCTGCCTATGTGGTAGTTCATGGGTACAGAGTTTTTACCAAAGGGGATGACACTGGACTTTCTGGCATTGAGCTTGAGGCCATGGCTCTGACACCAGGCATCTGTATGGTTTCTAGTTTGCAGTCATCTACGAACTTCATTAGTCAGAGGACATGTATGTTAGCCTGCACTTAAGAGAAGTAGATACCAAACAGGAGAGGTCCCAGGACTGAACCCTGTGGTACCTCACTTGTTACTGGTTTAAGGTCAGATTTGGAGTCTGCAACTTTTACAGTGTGGGTTCTGTCAGTGAGCCAGTTGGCAACCCATCTTGTGACATAGGGATTTATACCTAGTTTAGTGAGTTTAGCTATAATTCCAGAATGGGGGATGGTGTTGAAAGCCTTGGCGAGGTCAAGATAGGCTGTGTGAACCACCTTACCCTCATCTATGGCTTTGGTGACTGCCTCAAAAAAGTCAATCAGGTTCAGGAGGCATGATCTGCCTTTCACAAACCTGAACTGGGTGGGATCCAGAGTTTGAAGGTTACCAATGTCTTTGTTTATGAGATTCATGATGATACATTCCATGGCCTTGCAGACCAGGCTGGGCTACAAGATCAGAGAGCTCTTCCATGTCTCTTTTCATGTAGTCCAGGTAGGTACTTCTCAGGTCATTCACACCAACATGGACAATGACAGAGTCATATTTGTACTTGTTGTGGAGTGACCTTAGTGCGTGGGTTATGTGGCAGATCCTGGCACCTGACAGACAGCTGACAGTAACCTTCTCCTTGTTTAGCCTGGTGTGTGTTGGGTACATTGTTTTGCCTTATTGGTTATGGTTGAGTGGCACACTGAGTCTGTGGACTATGTGTCATTTGGGTTGTGTTGGGGGATGACAGTTGCTTGCATTTCTGCTTTAGAAGTCTCTGTTGCTTGGACAGATTCCACCGACTGGCTAGACAGAAGGACCGAGCTAGGAAAGATGTGCAGCAGGTAAAGGTGATAAAGGATAATGAGGGAAACATACTCACAAGTGAGGAGAGTGTGTTGAGGAGATGGAAAGAGTACTTTGAGGGGTTGATGAATGAAGAGAATGAGAGGGAGAGAAGGTTGGATGATGTAGGGATAGTGAATCATGAAGTGCAGTGGATTAGCAAGGAGGAAGTAAGGACAGCTATGAGGAGAATGAATAATGGAAAGGTTGTTGGCCCAGATGACATACCTGTGGAAGCATGGCGGTGTTTAGGTGAAATGGCAGTGGAGTTTTTAACCAGATTGTTTAATGAAATCTTGGAAACTGAGAAGATGCCTGAGGAATGGATAAAAAGTGTTTTGGTACCGATTTTTAAGAATAAGGGTGATGTGCACAGCTGTAGTAACTACAGAGGGATTAAATTGATCAGTCACAGCATGAAGTTATGGGAAAGAGTAGTGGAAAATAGGTTAAGAAGGGACGTGATGATTAGTGATCAGCAGTATAGTTTTGTGTCGGGAAAGAGCACTACAGATGTGATGTTTGCTCTGAGAGTGTTGATGGAGAAGTACAGAGAATGTCAGAAGGAGTTGCATTGTGTTTTTGTAGACTTAGAGAAAGCATATGACAGGGTGCCTAGAGAGGAGTTGTGGTATTGTATGAGGAAGTCAGGAGTGTCAGAGAAGTATGTAAGAATGGTACAGGATGTGTACGAGGGTAGTGTGACAGCGGTGAGGTCTGCAGTGGGAGTGATGGATGCATTTAAGGTGGAGGTGGGGTTACATCAAGGATCAGCTCTGAGCCCTTTCTTATTTGCAATGGTGATGGACAGGTTGACAGATGAGATCAGACAGGAGTCCCCATGGACTATGATGTTTGCAGATGACATAGTGAGAGTAGGGAACAGGTGGAGGAGACCCTGGAGAGATGGAGATGTGCTCTAGAGAGAAGAGGAATGAAGGTTAGCAGGACTAAGACAGAATATATGGGTGTGAATGAGAGGAAGGATAGAGGAATGGTGAGGATGCAAGGAGTAGAGGTGGCGAAGGTGGATGAGTTTAAATACTTGGGGTCAATAGTTCAGAGTAACGGTGAGTGTGGAAGAGAGGTGAAGAAAAGAGTACAGGCAGGATGGAGTGGTTGGAGAAGAGTGTCAGGAGTGAATTGTGACAGATGAGTACCTGTAAGAGTGAAAGGGAAGGTCTACAAGAAGGTAGTGAGACCAGCTATGTTATATGGGTTGTAGACAGTGGCATTGACAAAAAGGCAGGAGTTTGAGCAGAATGTGGCAGAGTTAAAGATGTTAAGATTTGCATTGGGTGTGATGAGAGTGGACAGGATTAGGAATACGTATATTAGAGGGTCAGCCCAGGTTGGAAGGTTTGGAGACAAAGCCAGAGAGGCAAGATTACATTGGTTTAGACATGTGCTGATGATGGATGCTGAATATATTGGGAAAAAGATGTTAAGGATGAAGCTACCAGGTAACAGGAAAAGAGGAAGGCCTAAGATAAGGTTTATGGATGTGGTGAGAGAGGACATGCAGGTGGATGGTGTGACAGAGCCAGATGCAGAGGACAGGAAGAAATGGAAACAGGTGATCCGGTGTGGCGACCCCTAATGGGAACAGCCGAAAGAAGATGATGATGCTTAGTAGTCTATAGTGAGGGTGCCAGTCCCAGTAATTACTTCAAAAGAGACAGATTTGTGGTCTGACCTAACCAGGGAGAGCATCATGCATGGGGAACCATAGTGACCCCCCCCCCCCATGTTGGTGAGTACAAAGCCCAGAACATTATAGCCTCTAGTGGGGGTACAGACTATCTGTTTCAGACCATTTGTCAGACAAGTACAGAAACCTCTGGGTGAGTGTGATTTTGCTCATGTATGTCTCCCAGTCTATGAAAGGATAGTTAAAATCTCTCATGACTAAGGTGTTGGGCTGCATGGTGAGGGATTCCAGTAAATCGAGGTAGGCAGTGTACTTATCCTGGTTCATGGTGGGGGATCTGTAGCTAGCACTGATGTGCTATAGTACTTTCCCAATCGTTAATTGTAGATGGAGTAGTTTGAGAGAATCATGCTGTTTGACAAGTCTCAAAGTGTATTTGGTTTTAATGAATATGGCTACACCTCCACTTTTGGTTACTTCATGCTTATTTAGAGGTCTGAATGTGTGGAAGGTGTTGTAGACTTGCACAACCAAGGTGCTTTCAATGGCCTTGAATCATGTCTCGGTAATTGCACAGACATCAGCATCCTACTAGGTGAGGAGTGCTTCCAGGGAGTGTGTTTAAACTCCTAGCATAAGCACCATGACCCTGAGTTTGTCTAGGTTAGATTTTGTTACACTGGAAAATTTGTTGTTTTGACATTGTCTAAAAAAAGGCACTATAGCGGTGGCAAAGGCATTTGCCAGTATCTGAAATCCTAGGGGGGACAGATGCAGAGCATTTCTAGCAAAGCAGCGAGGTCTGAATACCATATCATCCCAGGTTGACAGATACTGGATCCCTCCTGACTGACACCAGAAGCTAAAACAATTGTTGAAGTCAGTGATATTTTGTTTATATTGTGACATCATCCTGGGTGAGGATAGGATACTGCTTTGTGCTAGGGACATACCTGTCTGGGACACATAATCAGAAAGTTCCATCATGTCTTTCTTCATATAGTCCAGAGAGGTATGTCTTAAGTCATTTACTCCATCACTGACTATGGCAAAGTCATAACGGTACTTGTTGTTGAGTGATTTCAGTGCATGCATGATTTGTTGGATCCTGGCACCTGATAAGCAGCTGACAGTGACCTTCTCATTGTCCAGTCTAGTGAGAGGGACATCTGTGTCTCACTATGGAATCACCTATGACAAAGACATTTGATGCCTTTTGCCTTAGGGGCTTATTTGTTGAGACACTGTTGTGTGTGTATTGATATGTGTAGTGGTTTCTTTTTGCTTAGTGGTGAGTGTGGGTGCTGTGCATTTGGGAGGTCTCTGTTCTTTAGGTAGGCTTTTAGTGAGTACCTCAGTGGATGTGGGCTTATGGGTTGTGACTTTATTTTATGTGAGAGGTAAGGTTTGCATGCAAGGTAAAGGGTGTGTGCTGGCAACCTGTGTGATATCTAGTTTGCTTTTGTGTGACAGAATTGACTCCAATTCCACAGTGTATTTGTATCTCTCACATAGAGTGCTAGTTTGGTTTAGGAGTAAATGGTTGTCAGTATACATGAAGCAATTGCTGCATTGCCTCATGATGCCCATATCAATCAAGCTGGCAGGAGAAATGATGGGAAACTGCCCATCCATTGTGGCAGGATTTTTCTGAATGTGGTATTTGGGAAGAAAGTGGGCTAGCTGTTCCTAGGACTTTGGTTTAACTAGTGGGCTAGTTTGACTTGGAGTAGCAAAGGCAGTGGGAGTACAGTAGATTGTGGATGATAAGTGTGAGAATGCTGCTTAGATTGCAACTGAGTTGCCCCTTCCTCAGCAGGGTAGCTCGGGTGTTCTAATGGAAGGTCTCTAGGGAAAAATGATGTACCAGATGTTTGTATCTAAACAAGGCTCTCCTAAACCCTGTTGCATGGTGCACAGCAACAGGCAAATGTGAGGCTTATAAACAGGTGAATTTAAACAGTTTTTAACACAACTACCAGTGGGAAAGCCCCAAACTGAGCCTTTCTCCAGCAATTCCCAACTCAGATAGGTCCTGAGCTACACACTTCCACCACAAGGGTGGAAAGAGGCCCTCTTAATATAAGATGACTGGTTTAAGAGCACAGTGAAAAAACAGTCCAGATTCAGCAGGTCTGAATCTAGCCTATGCTATATAATGCAATGGAATACAATTTCAAAGTGCAGAGTAAAAAGCAGTAACAAACAGCAAAAATGAAGCAGTAATTCAATTACAGTTAAAGCGCAGTGCTGGCTTAAAATATACTTATTTTTCAGTTTTTTCAGTGGATGCTTTGGATTTCAGGGAAGATGTAACCCAGACCTCTGGCTAAAGTTACCAAAAGTTGAACAGCTCTGGTGAACTAAGCGGAAGCCCATACAAATGCAAGGCTTATATACAGGCAAATTTAAACAGTTTTAACACAACTACCAATGGGACACCCCCAAACTGGGCCTTTCTCAAGCAATCCCCAACTCATGTGGGTCCTAAGCTACACACTTCTGCCACAAGGTTGCAGGGAGGCCCTCATAATGTAACTCCTAGCATTAAGCAGCACAATGCTGAGTTTATCTACATTAGATTTTTAAGAGAACAGTGATACCAAACACTCTGGATTCAGCAGGTCTGAATCTAGCCTATGCTATGTAAGGCAAGGAAACACAATTTCTAGAAGGGAAAGAGTGGGGGAGAATTACTTAAAGGTCAAAGTGACAGTGTTTAGTATTATAATATTAGATGACCTGCTGTGGTACAACCCTATGCACAAACTGACAGCTCTTTGAGCAGCTGTCAATAGTGGAAGACTATGGAGATGTTTCCTATACAGGATTTTAATCTGGAAAGGTTTGTTTATATGTAAGCATAGGGAACCCCATCTGCGGGATGCACAAACACAAGGCTTTTATACCAGCAGAATGAAAGACTTTTCAGACCAATAAGATAAAAACACAATAAGACATTGACCAGTAGTTCCCACCTTGGATGGGTTGGCTTTAGCTTTCTGCTCCCACTAGAGTGCAAAAGAACCCTCTAAATGTAAAACAAACTGGTTCTGAGCTCAAGTGCAGTAACAAATGCTTCACAACAGCAGTCAGAATACTTGTAATATCAGGAATCATTGTAAATAAGTTCATTAACCCTGAGAAATGTTGACAAGAAACAAACACTTTGCAAACTTTAGAAATATTTTGGCAGAATCAGAAGAACTTTGCAAACTCAGAACATATTTTGCATTATCAGAAGAGGTTAGGAAAATATTAAAAAATGGTTAAAACAAGCTAAGAGTATTACAGTAACAAACAAATGGAGTTTCTTTAACATGTGCAGGCTGAAAAAACAATGAAATTCAAGAAAATTAATAAATGCAGCACAGGGTATTAAATATCATTGAAACAGAGCAAGTGTAAAAACTACTTATATCAGCTTTGTAGGTGCATATGGTTTTAGAAGCAATCCAAGTCTTGTAGGCACAGGTGTCCAAACCAGGCACAAGGAAGCTCTGAATGAATGAGTCCATAACTCAGTTGTTGACTGACATGTTTAGATTGGCGTCACATTGAATGGACTTACTCGAGGAACCAGAAAGTAAACCCTGTGACAAATGTTATTAATATCAATAGTAACACATTTTTAATTTGGTATACTAACTTGTCAGTATGAAGAAGAAGGCATCTTAGATATAGAATTAGTTTTAGCAAACAGAATCAATCCATGCTAATGATAATGCTCTCTCTCACTAAGAACTGCCTCCAGAATACATCTATGCACTGAGCAATTCATGGACTCACTTGACTATGTAGATTAGCATGGCCACTCCTTACACATCACTGTAATGAACATGGTCTTGTTCAACCATCATGAAAGAGATAACTAAAGGAAATATTAATGGTACAGTAGGATCACGAGGTGTGTGAGTGAATGTATGTGAGGGATTGGATGTGTGAGACTGTGTGTGTGTGTGTGTGTGTGTGTGTGTGTGTGTGTGTGTGTGTGTGTGTGTGTGTGTGTGTGTGTGTGCACGCACATGTGCTTTGTTGGCCTGAATCTGTCCATAAAGACTTAAAAAGGAAAAAGTCATGGACATTCAGAAGCCATATAGCTGAAACACTTGATGTTCTCAAAAGGTCATTTGCATTTATCGCATAGGCCTTTGTTACATAATGTGTAAGGTATCACACAGTGAAAACTGTAGCTTGGCTAGGTTTTTCTTGTAGTTTTAACAATGTGAATAATTTATTTAGGGTGAATTTTAGATGTCTCTGCAGTGATTCCATCTATTCCCGGAGCCTTGTTATTCAACCTTTTTATCTGATGCTTCCTTATAAGTTTGAGGATATATTATTGTGATTTCTGAAAATGTCTTGTTTGAACACTTCATTATCAAATCCAACATTTGTGATTTACTGACAGCATGTGATGTAAGACTTTGATTTAAATCTTGATAATAGTTTTTGAATTCAGGAAGAATTTCTCCTTTGTCAGCCACTATGTTTGTTCCTCTGTTTTTTGGAGCTTTTTATTGCTTGTATATGAATAATAGGCCAACACTTGTATAGCTACTCACTTGCTTTATTTTCGAACAAACTCCTTCTGAACATTAGAACCCTACCTTATACTCATAACTTCAAACAAGCTTTAAAAGAAACCCTACTAAACCCATGGATCTGCACATGCCAAAGCCCAAGCTAACTCTCTTTCTGCCCCCCCACTCTACTTTCAATTGTCCTTGCTAATCTGCTTATAAACTGCTCTCTTCTACTCTTTTTTTGTTGATTAAAAAAAAAAATTCAAACTTTTGTGCTGCATGTTATGCACATTATTGTAATATTTATGTAAACTTCATTCCCAAGCCTTTTGTAAATTTCTAATGTTCTCATGTAAAGCAAGCACATCATTGCAATCTTTGCATGTAACTTCATTGTCAGGTGTTTTTCTTTTTTGTAACTGTAATAACTGTCTGGAGCTTTTCTCTTCGGGTCTTCGCTGAAAATGGGTCACTGGCTCAGTTAGACTAACCCATTTAACAAATGACAAGTAAAATAATAAATAAATAATTTGGTTTTAACTTATCCCATTATGTATTCCTTCCGCTGTCTTCTGACCTGTACTTCTCTATACCCTGTGGTCTATATGCAATTATTGTAACCACCATTTATTATTATTTTTTCCTCACTGCCTACTGATTTACATATTGTTGTACTGTATGTCAGAGTTCTTGTGATTTTTTTTTAATTTTACTGTATGTGTGTTTGCCAGTGTTTAATGCTTCTTGTAATAATGATTATCCTCTGCTTTTAATAGTATACTTTTTACCACCCCAGGCCTCCTCTGAAAATGGGCTAAGGCTCAATCAGACATACCCGGTTAACAAATGCCAAAATAAATAAATAAAATAAAAAATAAAATAAGATTTGATTCTACATTTGAAATTCTTATTAAATTATGTACTACTTTAGGTATCATTGAGCTTGAGGAGAATTTTAATTTCTCTAAGCAATTTGATTTATGAAGCAATATTGTTTAATATTTTTTATTTAATATATCAACTAAATCCTTGAGTGCTTTCTCTCCTTTCAAAAATTTAGATTTTGTTGTATGCTATTTGTTTTGTTTTTCTAAAATTTCATTGTCCTATTGTTTTATTTTTTTATTTATTCTCCAGGCTATTATTCTCCTATATAAGTTCTATATAAAATAACCACATAGAAATATTTAGATTCATAGATTCATAGTTATTCTAAAGTCACAAAGTATAATGACCAGTCACACTTTGCTGTACCCCCCTCAGGCCACAGGTCCTTTAGCCAGGAAGGCCATACCAATCAATGCAGAAAAAAATGTATGGACACCCATTCAGTCCTCCAGTTTATGTTTAAATGAAAATAGTGAGTGGTACTGCTTAATGTGATGATACTACTCTTTTAGCATTTTATCTCGAGTCCAATTTTAATACACTAACACTGTACTATCAAGAGTTTGTTCTGAAGGATTTGGATGTCATTTGATGACTAAGCAACAAACTCCAGTTTGCAGTTATTTACAGACATTTTTAACCGGAAGTCTTGGGTCTCTGCTTGGAGATCTGGAAAGTGAATACCAAAACTGAGAGGTCCTAGCACTGAGGCCTGAAGAACACTGCTAGTCACTTTTATACTTTCTGATGGGTCACTTCCAACTTGCACTATGAAGGTTCTGACTTTTAGCCAGGTTGCTACTGATCTTACCACATATGGGTCAGTTTTTAAAGCATTTAGCTTTGTATGGTGTCAGCATGGAGAGTGATGTCAAACAACATGGTCAGCTCCAGATATGCAGCTTGCATTGCATGGCAACCATCTGAATTTTCCTTTCAAATAAGTTTGCCTAATTAAATAGACAGGATCTAGCCTTCACAATGCCAAACTGTCATGAATCATGTCTAAAAGAATTTTTGATATCCCAATATGACATCATTTATAATACATTCCTTGGCTTTGCATATGAGGTTTGTAAGTTTGTTAGGGCTGTAATTACTTGGATCATTTGTATGGCCACCATTATGGAGTCATCACAACTGCAGTGCTATACTCATTAGGGGCAATATCAGAAGCTAAGTGTGCATTAAACAGTTTGAAGAGTAGGCCTTCAAGGGTATGTTTAACACTGTTAATGAAGCGAACAGTTATATTGTGAGGTACCATAAAGAAGTACTTTTGGTCTTGGTTAGCAATTTCAGTAAATGATCTTTAGAAATAATTGGGGAGTAAGGGATTCAGATATCTCAGACCTGATTCCATTTATATTTTTGTCATATTTCTTTATTTATAGCATTTGTTCTTGTAAAAATGACAATATAGGGGCATTCACTGCTTGCACTCCCTAAGCTAAGAGATGTATATTGTCAGCCTCAATGCAGCCAGAATGGTGACACATCTCATGGCTGACTTACAGGTACTATGTCCCCTGCTTATCATACCACCTGTTTAGTATCAAAGAGATTTTAGTTCAAAACTCAAGTACCTACTTCAGAGAGTAAATAGATGTCTTATTTTTAATGTACATGCCTGAACGTTTGACTATAAATCACCATGTTCTTTTCAGGAAGCTTTCTTCAATTTGTCCATATACATCAAAATACATTGAAAATGCCCTCTGTTCTTTTGAGCCTGATACTTGTGCATCTCATCACAGCTCCTGGAAGACAGCTCATAATAACTAGCTTCCTTGCATACTGATATTGTGTAGATATAAAGGTTTGTCTTCTATATTATGTTTATTTGATTTTTGAATTCAGTTCAATGCCATAATGTTGCGAGTCTACATTTATTGCGCAGCTGGACAGTTAGTCACAGGTGATATAACCGAGGGTCTTGATATTAATGCTCCATCAGGCTTTCAAAGGTTACATTTTTATAAGGCCATAACATACCTTTGATAGTGTGTTGACATGCTCAACAGATATCCAGGGAGAATATTGTTGCAATCATTTCAATATGCTTATTCCTCTAATAACTATTAAGGATGCAATCAAACGATAATATATTTTTAAGGAAAAAAAATGACCGCCAAGCACCAGATAACTCTGCAGCAACAAAGAATGAATAACAGGATACACAAAAAACTGTTGAGGATAGGCTCCAGTGTCCAACACAAATATGAAAAGATACCAGGAACTTTACCAAGTAGTAAGACTTTATTGCAACACACTATCGCTTTCACAGAATAATTCTGCAGGTGTACAACTAATGCAAATACTTACACCTTATATCTACAAGTGTCAGTCACATGACATACTCCAATTAATTTTTAAAGATGCAAAGTAAAAATGTCTAACTTTATATAAAAAACATAATAAATCTATATCAAGATAAAATTTTATATGCTCTATACATACATTAAAATGTATATAAAACATAAATAAATGAAATATCTAAAACATAGATTAATGAAAGTGAAAAATGTGAACTATCTATATGGGGCTCTTTTGCTAAGGACAGGTTTCATGGGCACGTGATCATTCAATCCATGTCCATGATTAGCTCTTAACATCACAATCCATTTAGCCATAACCTCTTCTGTCCTAGCCCTGTCTCCTACTCTTAAGTTCTCATAGGTCCTAGATACAACCATAAAAAGGAATTTATGTTGTTCCCCCATATTCTTCACATGTTTAGCTAAGGCATTGGTACCACTACCTTTACCAATGTGGTATATATGCTCTCTTATTCTATCTTTCAGGGTAATATCTGTCTTGCCAATGTAGAAACATTTGCAAATTATACATTTAGCTAAATAAACCACATGCATGGTTTCACAATCAGCCTGCACTCTGATGTCATATGATCTACCTGTGTCTGGGTGCACAAAAGATGTCTCTTCATTAATATACCTGCATTGTGAACATTTACCACAAGGTCTGGTACCAAAAGCCATTGGTTTACTTTTTCTGTCCTTTACATTACATAACCTCCTTCTCAGGTTCTTTTTATTCTTAAAAGTAAACTAAGGTTTAAGCACTATTATTTCACTCATCTGTGGGTCAGTTAACAAAATGTCCCAATGCTGATTAATAATATCAGTATATCTCCCAACATCCCTCGAATATGGTATACAGACCTTAATTTTATCTACCTTCTTGTTGGACTCATTTGATGGTCGTTCTGAAAAATATGGTTTTGCTCTAGTTTCTCTCAATTGGGAGACCTGAATGGCATTATGTTCAACTAGTCTCCGATCATATCCTCTCTCAGCGAGTTCATTGATGGTTCTAAGCTTTTGTTCTTCAAATTCATCATTTCTCACACTCAGCCTAGAGGCTTTATAAAACTGATTCTGAGCTATATTTCTAAAAACATATTCAGGATGCATACTATCCCTGGACTAAAGACTGTTGACATGACAATCCTTCCTATATAGTCTAGTGGATATCATATTAGTATCATCCTTCTCTACAACTACATCTAAAAAAATTAATCCCTGTCTCTGAATAATTTAAAGTAAACCTCAAAGATTCTGTGGTATTATTAATATATTCAATAAAATTCATTAATTCCGTTAAGGTACCTCTCCACAGAATAAAAAGGTCATTGACGAACCTCCTGTAAAATATAATTAAATTACTAAAGGGCCCTTCCAATAAATAGTCTGTTTCCCATTTCATCATAACAGCATTTGCATAGCTATTGGAGCAAGCGCTCCCCATAGCTACACCGTTGTTTTGCCAAAAAATCTGATCCCTAAACCAAAAAACATTGTTCATAAGCATAACAGACATTAACTTAATTAATAATTCAATCTCTCTTGTACTATAGATACAACTTTTTATCAACTGTTCCTTCAAAAATTCTAGACCCTTACCATTGGGAATAACTGTAAATAATGAAACAACATCAAGGGTAGCAAACAGATACTTTACATTCAACACACCATGATTGGTGCCTTTATACAAGTCACGCAAAAAATGTTCTGTGTCTTTAAGAACATAAGCTGATTTCTCTATCATGGGTTTTAATTTTTTCTCTAAAAATATAGAGATGCACTCAGTACACCATCCCCTCCCTGCTACTATAGGTCGCATGGGGGGGGTCTAACCAAATTCTTATGAAGTTTAGGTAACCCTTGTATTATAGGAACAGTTTAATGAGAGACTTTAGAAAACTTCACAAGATCATCAGTTAATAATCTTAATTGTGCTCTAAACTCTATCTGTTCATTAACTGATTCAACCATCCTCTGCATTTGAACTCTTGTTATTTTCTGATAGAACTCAGCATATTCCAGCATTTCATGCATTAAACAATCATAATCATTCCTATTCAATAAAACAATCCCCCCACCTTTATCTGCTGATCTGATTACAAGATTATCATCATTTTCCAAACCATACAAAGCTTGAAATTCTCCCTTACTCAAGTTATAACTACTATTAATATGTTGTCTATCATTATATACCTTATACATATTGGATAAGCATATTTGCTCAAAAGCATTCACCAACGCTATCGGCTTGGGAATAAAAGTACTGGGTTTCCTCAGTGTAAAATCAGAGACATCAGTATTCTGTTTGAACATACATTTCAAGGTTAAATTTCTAATAAACATTTTAAAATCAAAAACAATATCAGTAATAGACATATCTGCGGTGGGTATGAACGATAAACCTTTACTTAAAACATTCATATATATATATATATATATATATATATATATATATATATATATAGGAAATGTCTGTTCTTATAAACGTAAACTTTTGCAGATCAAATTGAACAAGTTGCAGAGAGATTGTCAAGATTTCTCATTGGGCAACATTTTCACCTGGTCACGTGATTCGTTGATAAGGGGTAATAATGAGCAGAACGCCACACTTGAGACACGTCATGACGCGGGTTCATGTCAAACCAATGACATGTTAAAATATCGAAATTCACTACAACGAAACCATCGACAGTTGGAAACATCGACAGTACATGTATACAAAACTACAGCGCTAACATGGGTCCTGTAAGGGGGAAGTACAGGATATGATATGATACTGTACCCATACTACTTCCCCCTTGCAGGACCCATGTTAGCGCTGTAGTTTTGTATACATGTACTGTCGATGTTTCCAACTGTCGATGGTTTCATTTCGTTGTAGTGAATTTCGATATTTTAACATGTCGTTGGTTTGACATGAACCCCATGACGCAGATGCTTATACTCCTAGTGAAGAGGTTTGTGTTCAACAGCAGGAGCCGTTAAATGAACGAGTGCGCTCTATACCAGGAGCGCCTTTACAAGATGGTCAGTCCAATAGAGGCGCTTCGAATTTAGGGGCTAAGAGGAAAGTTATTGTCACTACTGCAGAAGTACACAGAGCGGCTGAATGTAGTATGCCCCATGGTATTGAAACAGATTCCATTGTTGTACCACACCAACCTAAAGAAGGGGCGCAATTTTTTCATTTAAATTTTCCACTCCCCATGAGAGACAGTTCGTCGAACCGAACGGGTGGACAACGACAGAAAAACCAGCACAGAGACAGAGGGAGGAGTACAACCAGATACAAGAGGAAACATGAGGAATAAGGGAGCAATGTGTATACATTCAAAAAAGCATTCCAACAAGTAAGACACTAGTGACTAATTTATCTCAGCATACCTTGTCAGATATGGAGCTGAATGTTTTAAGTAAAGGTTTATCGTTCATACCCACTGCAGATATGTCTATTACTGATATTGTTTTTGATTTATTTCTTTATTTATTTATTATTTATTTTATACTTTGTTTGGTAATAAGAAATGTAGTTAGGAATACAAATAAATAAATAGACAAAATAAATTGAAAAATTGATGTAAACTGCTGTGACTTTTGAAATGGTCTTTCAAGAAGTTGTTAAACTGTAGTTGTTTTGTCTGCAATAAAATTAAAGATGATATTGAACAGTTGTGTGCAAATAACATATATATTTATTTCATTAAACTTCAGTGATTTAAATGAAGATGTAGAAATTGAATTTAATACTTTGTTTGATTCTTATATTTTAAACAATTTGTATTAGCTGAAGATAACAAAATACTGATACATTTCTTCAAGATAATAACAATGAACATCCAGATAATGTGGATGATTTTAAATTAGGAAGCTTAATCTAGCTATTATGTTTAACAACAAAGCAAGTCAAAATACTGATAAGATTTATAGTTTGAATAGGCACAGTTATAACAAAAAATATAAAGGGTACAACAACTTAACTGATGAAGAAATGTTAACATTAAATAATCTCAGGCAGGACAAAAGGCATCGTGAAAGCTAATATTCACAATATTCTTCATAATTCAGGCAATTATGTTGTGACTTCTATAAATGAAGTCAACATTGCATATAGAAGGATTGACATGTATTTAGAGGAATATTTATTAGAACAAAGGATTAAGAGCGAAGTTTAGTTGGGACAGAATTTCTTTACTTGTTGAATTAATGAGTATAGTGTTGGAGAATAATTTCATCTTCATCTTCTACTTGAATTTTCAAGCAAACCAGAGGAGTTGCCATGGGGGGCAGCTTGCCATGTTTGTTGTTTGCCAATCTGGTTATGCTTTTGATTGGGAGGACAACAGTATTTATTTTATATATATTCAAAAATTGTTTACTATTCTCACATCTTGTGGAAAGGAGATTGCAGTGCATTTATGAGTTATTTGAACTCAAGTAGTAGTTTTTTGAATTTCACTTCTACCACTAGTAACAATGGAGTACCTTATTTGGACACTTTTGTTGCGGTTGATAATGATGGCTTCAAATCCACTGTATTTAGGAAGGGGGACTCCATTCAATTCTCACTTTTTACTTTAATTAATATCCATCATCCAGAATCAATCAAAAAAGAAAGAAAGGGTGTGCAAGGTATATAGGATGACTTCCTGACTACTGACATGTTAACAGATATTACGAGTATTTATATATTTTTTCATTGTTTGGTGCTGAAATGCATGATGATGAGACATAGTTTCATTGTTGGGATTGAATCACAACAGTATTTCTGTCCCTCACACTGATATGGTGAATGCAGCAGCCAACACACATCTTCCTGAGCCATCCATCCCGTTTAGTTGAGAATAAAGTATTTAAGAGAGCTTGCATTATAGAATTTGGACCCTACTGTCATGTTATCAAAGAAATGTTAGTTAGAAATTGGCACATTCTTACTGACACACAGGAAATAGTCGACATTGTCGGTCCCAGACCCATGTTTGTGTACAAAATGGGTAGAAACCTTAAACACATTTTGGAAGGGGATAAATTTGATTGTAAATTTGATTGTCAAGCAGGGTTAAATACAAAACCTAAAATGCTTTGTCCAGGCATATATTAGAATTTGGAAGCGATCATATATTTAAATTTGCCATTTTGGAGACTGTCAAGAGAAATCCCAGAGGAGGCAATTACGATTTTTTTTTTTTATAGAGGGGGGGTATGGTGGCAGGTTACTGGCTTCACTTCACCCCAGGATTAATTATTATTTTTTTTTATTACTTTTATTAGATCAATGATCCATTTTACTATTTTTAAAAAAATATATTTTTAGAAAGGAACTGTCTGTTTAAGTTTTTTTTGTGGAAACTGTTTTTGCCAAATTAAATTTGCCAAGTTTAAAGCTGTGTCATTTAATGGTTCTGGGCTGAATTAACTGTGAGAGGTAGCAGCTAGCGTTTTGGTAGTGCTGCTTTCTGGTTTTTACATCTGTTGATCCAATTCGCTTGTTTCTGGTATTTTTGCTTGTAGGTTTTGGTTGGGAGGGCTGTACTGTAGAGAGTAGCACACCTGTAGGTAGTACCATACTTGTAAGAAGTAGTGCAGACATCTATAACTGTAGAAAAGTACCATACTTATAAGGGGTACTACACCATAGTACCATCTACATCTGTAGGAAAGTACCCTACTTATAAGGAGTACTACACCATAGTACCATCTACATCTGTAGGAAAGTACCCTACTTATAAGGAGTACTACACCATAGTACCATCTACATCTGTAGGAAAGTATCATACTTATATAAGGTACTACACACCACCCATCATCTATCATCTAGGTACCCTACTTATAAGTAAGGCTACTACACCACCATACCATCATCTCTGTGAGAAATACTGATAAGAGTACTACAGTACCAAACCTGGAAAGAGTGCTGTATCACATCACTCATGTAGACAATGCAACATCCATAGTGAGTATAACATCCTTAGGGATTACCAGATCTCTCTGTGTACTACTGCTCCTAGTAATTACATTTTTTGTGGATTTCAACACCTATAGGGTTGATAAGTCATATAAGTCATAGGACAGGAAATTTACAAATACGATAAGGGTAGGTCAAAGACAATGGATATTACATGAAATAGTACTGGAAGCACTTTAACAGTCTAAAGGCTGAAATATACTTCGTGCTGCCACTCTAATAAACAAACGTATAGAAGAGTTAAGTCTTTAACAGCTTTAATGTTCTTCAGAAGGTGCACTTCACTTTTGCCCACTGCCTGTATGGAAGTTTCGTGTGTATGACAGCCTTCATCTAGAACTACATTGATGCAGCATGCCATGTAAGCTCCACAACTACAGAATTAAGATCATCTGACTGGAAACCTGTTCATAATCTCCTGTTATAGCTGCACTGATATAAGTGGTTTGTGCCAGTCTCTTTCTGCAGAAATATCTTGTTGTAACTGAGCTTGAACTAGGAATAATGAATAAACAAGACAACAATTTAATTGAAATTGTTTTGGTAAATATTCAATGATTTAAAAAATCAATTTACATCTTCTCACAACATTTTGCTTTCTGTTATTCTATCCTAACCTAAAACTTTTGAACCCATATTTGCTCACTTAATAATCTGTTCTAACTATTGACGCATACCAGCTATAAGGTTTGCTGTTATGTGATTCACCATTATATTATGTTTTGATAAAAAAAAAAAAAATGTCTTACATCATTTTTTTTTGGTTGGTGCATGAAACTAATTAATTTACAGTCAAATATACTTAATACTTGGATAAAAAAGAAATAAATATTTTATATTGATCATAAAGCATATTGTTGGTACTTTCAATTTGTGCAGAATAACATGTTGGTTCCATTATATAGAGTGATAGAACTCTGACTATAATCAAGAATTTTTAGTTAGCAGCCCTGACTCTAGAAAAGCCATCTCAGAATGTAAGAGGAGTGAAGAGTCTATGCCCACTTACCTGTCCTAGGGAAAGCATGCATGCATGTCCATGCTGATAGACACCTAATATAAGTTTCTGTGAGAAACAGGAGAACCTATGACAATATTTAGTTAATGGAGGGCATGTTTATGTCACTTAAAGACAGAAGTGACAGCGTAACACAGTTCTACTACTTGTCCAATTCTAGGAGCACTAATGGGCATGTGATGAGTAGGGCTTACCCAGAAACCTCCTTAATCCAACCACAGCTAATGCAACCATTCTCAGAGCTCAAAGCTCATACAAATGAATGGTTTGTAGGTTTCAGTAGAACAGCTAGGATAGAAGAAGGCCTGATTGTCAGCTGTGGGACTTGAGAGCAAAACAACTATATGGAACGATATGATTCAAACTGCTTTGAAATGGCATAGTATGATTCGAGCTGTTCTGATCTGGAATAGTATGAGTCCAATTGTTCTGATTTGGGATAGTATGAATCAAACTTTTCTGATATGGATAATACAATTAGATGCATAGGATTATATGAATTATAAGACAAATGCACTGCAAGGCCATATCTACTTTACCAGTACCCATGCTTCTGTCTTTCTGCCCTTTTCAAGGAGAGTCAAGCTATGCATATCAGGGGAGAATTCATGAATATCCTTCCTGTTGTCCTGCTACTTTTTAAAGACAGTGTATTAGACTACTTAACTTGGAGGAAGTTTGTTCCAGAAAAGAGGTAGGCACTGGATGATACATCTATTTCCTTGACTTTGTCTTATTTATTTGTTGGAGTAGATTTTAGATCTCTAGTAGTCTGTTTGATTTATGGAGGTAAATGAGTTCATGGAATACTGGTAATGGATTCTTTACAACCCTATAAGCAAGATACAGATCACCCCAAAGGAGTTTATATGATATTGAATATAGGCATAAATAATCCAGTCTTTTAAGCCCATTGTCTTTATAATTGTGTGATATGCTAAGCAAGGCACTTCCCAAAGGGGGAATTGTACTCCATGATGGGTCTAACCAGTGTGGATTACAAGGATGTGAGATATCTTTGATCTAGAAGAAATACCTGTTACTGTGAGCTATGCAAGGTACAAGGATTTTCTAGCCACCACTATAATGGGATAGTCAAAACATGAGGGAGTTATTCACCAATGTCTCTCACAACCTTTTCATTGTGAAGTGGTATGTAATCTATGCTATAAGCTGGAGCTAGTGGTGAATACCAAATGCTGCAGTGTTGTACTTTTGAGTGTTAAATTTGAGCCCATTTTTGTACATTGTTGTTGACATGTGTAAGTTCCTGTTGGAGTGCCTGTATTTCATATGGGGAATCTTGACAATGACTCCCGTCTTACAGTTTTCTGCAATCGTTGTTAAACAGATCCTTATTTGACAAAATGATATGTGAGACGTAGATATGGAATAATGCAGGTCGCAACACAGATCCCTGAGGGAACTCCACTGTTACTGTGTGTGTTCTGTCCCTAAGCTAATTAGCTTTCCATATAATTACACATGGGCCAGTTTGGAACTCATTCAGCTTGTTCATTATATTTGCATTTTGTATGGTATCACATGCCTTGGCAAAATCAATGTATGCTGTGTGAAAAGCCTTCTCACAGTCTATAGCAAGAGTAATCTTCTTAAAGAAGTTTTAAATAGATTCATTAGACAAGATCTTCCCCTGACAAAGACAGACTGCTGGTGGTCAAATCTAAGACTTTTGATATCATGGTTAATTGGGTCAGTTATGATATGTTTCATGACTTTCTATACAAGTCTCATTAGACAGATAAGTCTACTTTTTGAGGTCAGAAGTAGGGCCACCCTTGTGGAATGGCATCACAGCAGTTGTGCATGAAACATGTGGGACAAAGCTGGATGTTAGGCTCAGGTTAAAGAGGGTGAGAAGAGGATCAGACAGTGCTTGTTTAAAGGTACAGTTTAGGCAACCGGGTATGTCAGGCACCATGGAAGAGGTGTTCTTCATTTTGGAGTACCTTCGTTACATGTTCTTTGATGATGGTTGTCTTGATTCCATCAGGGATAAGTGAGCTTAGAATATCACAATAGTAAAACACATAAAAGCAAATAATCCAACAAAAATGTCACAGGATACCTTCTCCTTGAAAAGAACCAGACACCAGGCAGGGTAAGGTTATAAGTGCTTCCGTTCCCTTTATTCACACTCAATACAAACCAAACTTCATCAGATACAAAACCTTACACACTTCACCCCTTTTTTATATACAATTCAATTGATTAATCACAATCATTTAACTTAAATGAATTAATTAGTTAAGGGTGCTCTCAAGTTAAAACACATTAATATGTTCTTTAAAAATATATAGCTGTGTATAATACATGAAGAAGTCTCCTATAAAAACACATATATAATAAACATTTCATTTAAGAAAATATATTTATAAATAACAATACATATATTAGATACTAACTTAATTGCTTCTATGTTCAACCACTTAAACCATTTTTATCTAAATTCATCTGCCTTTAAATGAAGCAAGCTCCTTAGAGAAATTCTGTCATTGCTACCAGGAAACACTGTGGCATTCAACAAAACCTGCCAGTGTATTTCCCTGTATTCTAAAAAACAGGGCAAATTACTCCCCCCCTCCTGTCGTTTAAGTTAATTGATTGTGATTAATCAATTGAATTGTATATAAAAAAGGGGGGAAGTGTGTAAGGTTTTCTGTCTGATGAAGTTCCGTTTGTATTGAGTGTTAATAAAGGGAACAAAAACGCTTATAACAGTACCCTGCCTGGTGTCTGGTTCTGTTCAAGGAGAAGGTATCCTCTGATATTTTTGTTGAATTACGAGATTAGAATATATGTCTCTAGGGTGAAGTTGGCATTATATTTATTTGCCAGCATTTTGGCAATATTCACTGGATTAGACTAGGTAGTTCTGTCATGAATAGGCTCAGAGCAATGTTATTTCTTATTTTCCTGATATAACTAAAGAAGGACTTGTAATTGTCTTTGATTTCTGTAGCTAGTCTGTTCAATGAATGCTTTTGTTTTTCTAATGGTCTTTTTAATTCTTATTTAGCTGTTTGATGTTCTCTGTAATTTTTATTCATTATTTTGTTAAATAGGTTAAGTAGTTTATTCCTTCTATTATATAGTTTATTAATGCTTGCAGACCACCACAATGGTTTGCTTTTAAACTTACCCATTCACTTGGATCTAGTTGAGACTCCCAAATTAATACATTTGTCCAGGTGCAAGTAGAATGTGTGTAAGTCTTTGTAGTATCAACATTTTTGCTAATACCTTTATTCAAGAATATGGAGATTTCATCATAGAATTGTAAATGATTTCTACATTTAAAATCCATGAATTCTTTTAATTTTGCTAATGATAATATTAAGATTTTGATAGGAAAGGTTAATAGTTTGATGTCCGACTTGACCAGTGAGGGGGATACCTTGGGATAGTACATACAGATGCTAAGTCTGTTAAAACTAAAGCATTTATATTCTGTCCTGTAGTGGGTTTGTTAACAATCTGATCCAGGGAGTTATTGGCTATAAAATTTAAGATTTTTGTGCATATCTTACATTAGTGGTATATGTCCACCATTTTGTCATTGGTTAGTAAATATACCTAGTATAACAGTTTTCCAGTATTAAAAGAGTTCATCATGAGTATTTAGAAATTTAATATGATTTTCTGGAGACATAGAGGAGTTCTTGTAGCATGCTATAATCTGATACCTAATCCTATTTAGTGTGATTTGAAAAGGGCTGCTTGTGGGTATCTAGGTATCTGTCCTGAGGTAATGCAGTCATTATTCATTTATGAATTTGACATTTGTGTATCAAAAAAGTCTGACTAGGCATGGAATCCATTTTTAGCAGATGCTCAGGAAGAAAAGCTTTAGTAACATGACATTTAACATATATATATGTATATATATATATATATATATATATATATATATATATAGTAATACACAATTTGTAATATATATGTGATAACAGAAGAGATGACAGTGCAATATTTACATAATACAAATAAACTGGTGGCAGAAGAAATAGCAGTACAATGGTTACATTTTATAAATATTTACTGTCTTCTATAAGTAGCTGATTAACATTATTGTGTTTCTACAACTTTTACAGTTTAAGAGTTTGCTTGTTTGCAGAAGAGAGTTAAGGTAAGGCTTTGCAGATGAATCATCGTTAAAAACAAATTGAGTGGATAGTGGAAGATATATAAAATGGAAAGAGTGATATGAAGATGATGAATAAAGAGGCGAGAGAAAGAGGAAGGGATGACAAGGAGGAAAAAGATGATATTTCAGCTTGGCGGGATGCAAGTACAGAGCCAGAATTGGGTGAAAAAGTGTGTTGCTGAGAGTTTAACTAGTGAGTGTGAATATAGACAGTGTCTTATGGACTTTTTGGGTTTATAAATTGTAAGTATATTTTTTTCCAGAGGAGCGAAAAGGATAATTTTGTAGGTAATAATTAAGAGTAGAACTAACAACAAGACAAGCTGCTAAGGTATTGCATATCATGCTGTGTGTCTGGAGAAGTTGAGTATATTTGAGATAGAGTGTTTGACATAAGTGAGTGTTTGACATCATTTTAGTGTCCATTAGGATATTGTTCCTGGCTTTAACTAGTGAGTTTGAATATAGACAGTGTCTTATGGACTTTTTGGGTTTATAAATTGTAAGTATATTTTTTCCAGAGGAGCGAAAAGGATAATTTTGTAGGTAATAATTAAGAGTAGAACTAACAACAAGACAAGCTGCTAAGGTACTGCATATCATGCTGTGTGTCTGGAGAAGTTGAGTATATTTGAGATAGAGAGGTAGTTTGAGACAGTTTAAGGATTTAGTTGCAGTGCAGTGTTGGAAACTGACATTTGCTGCATCTCTATCCACTTTCTTATAACATAGTTCTAGTTTTGATATTAGGTTGACTTGTAGATTGGTTAAAATTGGAGAAGCATAAAGTAAGGAATGAAAGAGATACAAGCTAGCAAGTATAACTCTGGAGAAGTCGGTGACAAATTTCTTTGATATATGTAAAGCATTTGCTGTGCTTTGTTATTTTTTTATGGAATTTTGAAGGTGTAGGTCACATTTAAGTTGTCCATCAGTCACTACACCTAATAGTTTGGTATGGAAAATGACTTCTACAATGATACTATTTAATGATGAAAGTTATCTTTATTAGGTGTTAGCAACTAAGGAAGGAATAACAGTATTTTTTTTTGTTAGAGTTGAGAAACAGTTGATTGTCATTTAACCAATGTTCAATGGTGTTGAAGCATCTTGTGAAAAGATTGATAGGTGAGGGAGACGGATTTGCAAATGAGAATGGCATCATCTTTGTATTCTATCAGAGAAGCATGTAAGAAAATGTATGAAGATTGTTAATAAATGTATTACAAAGAAGGGAGCTTTGTGGGACCACAACGTTCACTGGGAAGAAAGGAAAGAAAGCAGAGAGCCATTTAACAGATTATCAATAATGAGATAGCTAGTTAGTAAACCATTTAAGAGTAGAGCTGGATAGACCTAAGCAGCCCTTTTTGATAGTAAATTTGGATGGGAAACAATATCAAAAGCTTCAGAAAGGTCAGGAAAGAGGGTAAAGACTAATTTATTATTATCCCCATCCTTAATGATGGTGTCTAGAAAGGATATAAGGGCAGTTATCATATTATGAGCTAGTCAAAATCCATGTTGGGTTAGGGTAAATAGATTTGTTTATAGATGCATTTTTCCACTATTTTTGGTGGGACACTAAGGCCATTGGACTAAGACTTATCTCCTTTATGTAGCGGTATGATATAATATTTTTTTCCATAATCAAGTAACATACAAGTTGTGAATTAGATGATTGACTGGAATAGAGATTGGGTATGAGGTTGTGGAGGAGAAGGCTATTTTCAGGTATTCTGAGGTGGAGCAAGGTTAGAGTTTGCTTAACAAATGTTTTATAGGATCATAGGAAGTGACTAGGCTATTGGCCTTGAGGCCTTTACAAGCCTAGTCAAGAATTTAGCCCATGTTCCAACAAGTCAGCACCCTATGCCACTTTCCAAGCAGGGACACAGGTGGAATCCCAAGGGAGTCTTTTCTGCTCCCATCCAGTTATCCAGGTTATGCTTAAAAAGGGTTAATGAGGTACTCTGCTTTATGTGGAGAGGGAGTCTATTCCACAAAAGGGGGAGTCTATGGAACACAAATCTGTCCTGTCAACAAGTCCTATTGATGTCACAGACCAGTTTGAGGTTGTGTGTGCGGGTTACTTGAGTGGAGCTTGATTTGCAAATATGCAACAGTCCCATCAGGGTGGAGTCTGAGATTGCTTTGTATGCCAGACAGAGGTAATTTCTGAGGAGTCTGTAGAAGACTGAGTAGAGGGACAGTGCTTTTAGCCTATCTGTATAAGGTAGATGTTTGAGGCCCTGGATTCTCTGGGTGAGGAACGTCTGTGGTTTTTCCAGCTGCTGCATGTGCTTTGTGAGGTACATGCCGAAAGGGGCATTGTACTCAATAATAGGTATTATAAGGGAAGAATACAGGGATGGTATACCCACCTTGTCCCTGGATGAGATACCCTTACTAATGATGTGGGCCATGTAGAAACCTTTCCTTACAACACAGGCAATATGGTGGTCAAAAGTCAGTTTGCTATCAACCTGAGTGCCCAAGTCCCTCGTGACTGATTGTGTGCTTAGGACCTTATTACCGATGTGATTATTTGTGGGGATGTCACTCTCCCCAAAAAGGATGATGATGCATTTATTGGCATTCAGTTTGAGGCCATGTTTCTGGCACCAGTCATTTGTTTGGGTGAGACCCTCTTGGAGGCTGTCCACATCACTAGGGGAATTGATGACAGCCTCCAGCTTGCAGTCATCTATAAACTTGGTCAGCCATAGACCACTAGATTTGTAAATAAATAATTGTAAATTATTTCCCTAAGATTAATAATGTCTGTTTTGAACCAGTACAAAGATTTGATTGTAATACTCAGGATGCAATTTATGTCTTACAATGTCCTTGCAAGTTATTTTATATTGCTGAAAGACAGGGAGCTTTCAAAGTTAGACTACAGGAACATGTTAGAAATATTAGAAATGTATACTTGGAAAGCCCTCTGGCAACTCATTTCAGGGATTTTCACAATAGTGATACTTCTCTGTTGAAAGGCTGTGTTTTAGAACAAGTTGGATTATTTATGTGGACAGGGTAGAAGTTTTAAAGAAAACTTGTTATATAAGGAGACTATATTTTAATATATAATACTTTGAGCTCTAAGGGGTTAAACAAAGATTGTAATTGGAAGTATGTTGTTTAATTGATGTAATAATGTGTTAATTGATAGATGTGATTATTTAAATGTGTCTTCTTGAACTGTTTTTTGTACTCCAGTGAAGGCATTTTGCTGATGCACTAGAGAGTGTGAAATAAATTTGCACTTTTGTTCTGCAGCTGTTGTCTTTATCTATGTTTTTTTTTTTTTGGTGGTTCCTGTGATAGCCCACTAGATTTATCCTGCACCTCTGAGAAGTATATCCCAAACAGCAGAGGCTCCAAGACCGATCCCTGGGATACACCGCTTGTTACGGATCTACTACTTGAGGTGGCTTCCCTATTTTAACTAGGTGGGTTCTATCAATGAGCCATTTTGTTACCCATCTAACAACATATGGATTGATGCCTAGTTGAGAGAGTTTATCTATTATACCTGAGTGGGGAATAGTATGGAAGGCTTTGGCCAGGTCAAGGTAGGTGGTGTGCACCATCTTTCCCTCATCTATGGCCTTGGTGACTGTCTCAAAAGAAGTCAACCAAATTTAACAGGCATGACCTCCTGGTGACAAAACCAAACTGTGTGGGATCAAGTGTGGGGGTTGCCAATGTCCTTGTTAATGAGGTCCATGATATTCTGTTGCATGGCCTTGCAGATCAGGCTAGTTAGGCTGATAGGTCTATAATTTCCTGGATCAGTGGATGCTCCACCTTTGTGCAAAAGGATGAATGTAGCTGTCCTCCACTCGGCTGGGATGAAGCCAGTACTCAGGATTTGGTTGAATAGGGTGCCCAATGGTGCTGGAAGTTCCTGCTTGAATTCATGTAGGATGCAGCCTGGGATGTTATTGGGTCCCATGGAGGCTGTATTTTTTGCCTTTGAGAGGGCAGTGATGACTTGCTCCCTAGATATAAGGGGAGGGGTCAGGTACTGGGGATGTCCTGTTTTACTGATGGGGATCAAAGAAGTGAAGTTTTCACTGAACCTGTCTGCCAGCAGGTTGCCTATATCTACAGCATTTGTGTATGTGGTGTCCTTGACCACCAGTTCTAAGCAGATCTGGGTGCTTCCCTTGAGATTGCAGACATATGTGAAGAAGGTCTTATGATTGTCTTTAGTAGATGTGGCCAGTTTGGACTTGAAGTTTGCTTTGGATGATTTCACTAGTGCTCTTATTTACTTGTATAGGCTAAGGATATATTGTTTCCCATTAGGCACCTGTTCCTTCTTGTTCCTGGTCAGAATTTTTTTTCCTTTTATTATAGAGTTTATTTATTGTAGATGTCCGCCAGACAGGTTTACTCTTCCTTGTGGAGGATGATTTCATCATGTCTAGTACTCCTGATTCCATGCAGCTATATAAATGCTCATACAGTACTTTTGTGTAGGTTTGGACATATGTGCCAGTTCCTATACAGGGGAGGGGGCTGTGAAGCTGTTTATAAGTTCCCTCAGGAGGTTGTAATCAGCTTTGGAGAAGTTTTTTTTTTTGTTTGACCCGAGCTGGGGGGGGGGGGGGTGTCAGGGGAAATGGTGACTTTGAAAGTGACTGCTTTGTGGTTGGATCTTACCAGGGATGATGACACTGTAGGGATGCTGTAGTGGTTACTCATGTTGGTTAACATCAAGTCCAAGATATTTTCATCTCTTGTGGGGCTGCCAATCAACTGGTCCAACACATTTGCATTGATGAAATCAAGGAATCTCTGGGCATTTGCGTTTTGGCATGAATATTCCAGTCTATGGTTGGATAGTTAATGTCATCCAGGATCAGGGTAAAAGGTTGAATCTTGATAGATTTGAAGAAGTCCAGATAGGTGGAGTGGGCATCTTGAGTCAAAGTTGGAGGCATATAGCTAGCTATGATTTGAATAGGGGTCCTGTCAATTGTTAATTGCACTTGGAGTGTTTCTTGTGCATGATACTGTTTGACCAGCCTAGAGGTATTTATGTCTTTTATATATATTGCAACTCCACCTCCTTTTGTTTTGTTACCCATGGTTTGGGGTCCGAATGACTGATAGGATGAGTAACCTGGTATGGCTCGGGTGCTCTCCACAGCTTTGAACCAGGTTTCTGTGACTGCATAAATGCCAGCTTCTTCTAGGGTTAAGAATGCTTACAATGAGTGCAGTTGCATATTTAGATGCCTAGCATTTAGCAGCATGACCTTTAATTTACGTTTTGATGAAATTTTCTTGTTGGTAGTTTTGACCTCATGGCATTGCCTAAAAAAAACACTATGGGGGAGGCAAGAGCCTGAAGTCCAAGGGACACAGATGCAGGTCATCTCTGGCAAAGCATTGTGGTTTGTCAGTCATGTCATCCCAGGCTGTCAGGTACTGGATCCCCTTGGAATGACACCAGAAACTAAGCCAATTGTTAAAGTCAATCATTTTCCATTTGTATTGAGGCATCATTCTGGGTGATATTTGAATGCTGCTTGAGGCTAGGAACATACCTGCCAGGGACACATATTCAGTGAGCTAGCTAGATCATGTCTCTCTTCATATAGTCCAGGGAGGTATGCCTCAAATCATTCATTCCAACATGGACTATGACAGAGTCATAACAGAACCTGTTGAGAGACTTGAGTGCATTGGTGATATTGCGCATTCTGGCATCCGACAAACAACTAACCATGACTTTCTCCTTATCCAGCATGGTGAGGGACATATCTGTGTATCTCACAATGGAGTCTGCTATGACTAATATGTCGAGTTTATGTTTAGGCCTTAGTGGCTGTGAGACACAGGTGTGTGGACTATGTGTGGTGTGTGGTGTGGTGGGTAGTGGAGTTCGCATGTGTTTATGCCTTGGAGGTCTCTTTTGTTTGGGTATGCTTTTGTTGAGGACCACTGCATATTTGGGGGTGTGTTGTGTAGGTCTGGGTTGTGTTTGAGGTGTGATGTTCATGTTGCCAACCTTCTCAGTGACAGATATACTTGTTTGTGGGGGAGAGAGCAATGACACTAGGTGCTTGATGTAATTGCATCTCTCACAAATTGTGTTGCTAGGTGGTAGTAGTAGGGGGTTATCCATGTACATGAGGCAGTCACTACACTGTCTCAGGATGTCCGTATCAACCAGACTGACAGGAGAATATGTAGGAAATTGTCCATCCATATTTGTCAGAAACTGAAAGAGCTAACAGGGTAAAGGGAGGAAGGTCTAAGAGTTGTACTACAAGATGATAACACAAGTGCTACTAAGGGAAAGATTTGTAGCTGGAATACCTGAAAAAGGGTTAAAAATCACACAGCTGAATGACCTGTTGCAGACCTGCATCTAGACGATGCTACTCAATTTTAAAGTTAAGAACACAGTAAAAAAACTTACAATGTAGCACAGATTAATCACTTATAGTCAAAAGAACAGAACTTGCAGTAAAAAATACAGTTAAACAGCAACAAAATGCAGTTAAACAGTAATGAATTGCAGTAGGTAGCAAAGAAATATAGTTAATCAGTAAATTGCTTTAAAACAGTGCACAATCAACCACAGTAACAGACATAACAAATAAAGCAGCAATTCAGTAGAATACTATCATAAATTTAATGAGGGTACCAACAAGCAGTAATACATATGGCAAACTAAATGCAGTTGAACTCCTAAGCACAAGCAGCAAAATGAAGTAGGAATAGGTACAGTTTTTTTTTTTTTTTTTTTTTTAAGTAGAAAGTATGGAGACAAAAGATAATATGATAATTCAAGGTTGGGACGCTAAAGGGGTGGGCCTTTACGAAGTTCTCACTATAAACAATAGAATGAGCTGATGTAATGTGACTGGGGGAGTGTCCAGTATCAACTTTACACTAGAGATGGGCAACTCAAAGTCACAAAGCTTTCAGACCACAACAGCAGCTGGTTGGGATCTAAAAAAAACAGTTGCATAGATGAATCAAATATGCAGTAAAACAGAAGTGCAGAAAACAGTTGAAATTAAGCACTTATCTTATTTTAGTATCACAGCAAAGTAATGACAGAAGGCCTATCTCACTGCAGTTCTGAACAGCTTGAACAAACAAGTACAAACTAGTTTAAATGGGCTATTAAAGGCAGAGAAACAGAAACTAGCCAAATTATCCAATCAAAATAACACAACATTGCAGGAATATTTCTAGCTAGATCAAGCCAGACTGATTCTCTCTCTCTCTCACAAAGAAACAGCTAGGTCTCTCTAGACAAAAGATTTCACTACAAGCTCCAAAGGTCACAAACAGTAACAGATATTCAGTTCTAACAGACTACAAAAAGGAGACTAGAAAACAGTTGCACAGATTAAACAGATATGCAGTAAAACAGAAGTGTAGAAAGTGCACTTATCTTATTCTAGTATCACAGCAGAGCAATGGCAGAATGCCTATCTCACTGCAGCTTATACAGGAGGTAGAAATGCACTGTAGGGAGAAAGTGGGGCTACTGGAGTTTGGATGCTGTACTAGGCTGGAGTTAGGTAGTAAGGGATTACTAGTAAGAGTAGCTAGAGAGTCTATGAAGTAGGATTTGAATTTGGTAGCAGTATCTAAGGAGGAAATTGTGCCAGGATGTAAGAATTTATTTACTGAATACCAGAAACATTTTAGGAATATATTTTAGATTAAGTAGAGAATGCAAATAATACTGTTTTTGCCAATACTGATTTTTGGCCAGATTTTGGAGATGTAACTGGAAGGCAAATGAAACATTGGGGACATGGCCACTTGAAGGATGCACTATGGTACACTGCACACATGGTAACCTGGTGGCTTTACACACAGTACACAATGGAAATATGGTTTCCTGGAGGATCTGCACATAGTGGGAATGTAATAACCTGGGGTAACCTGAAGAGCATACAAGCAGTGTGTTGCTGTAATAATCTGGAGGTAGCATTGCATAGTAAAGGTGTGATACCTTGGATGGAACATATCACAGTACAAATTGATGACCTGGAAAATGTGCACATCATGGAAATTCAGTAACGTGTTGGGACTTTACCACAATGGAAGCAAGGGAAGTTGTGTAGAACATGGAATGGTGCATATATGATAGCCTAAAGAGAGAGTGGCACAGTAACGATGTGGTAACTTGGAGATTGCAATTCTAGCTCCATTCTATGCACAAAGTAGATATATGGTAAACTAGATGTGGTATGCCAGATCATAGGTTCATAGGTGTGTACTAGGCTAATGGCCTTGGAGCCTTTACAAGCCTAGCCCATAGGATTAGCCTGGCATTGTGCCACCTGACCTTAGTTCCCAGTGTCTCTGTCGTGTTGAGCCGCTGGAGTGATCCCTGGGATGAATTTTCTATTTTCCATCCACTCATCAAAATTTTTCTTGAAGAGGGCCAGTGAGGTGGCTCACTTGATATGCATGGGAAGTCTATTACATACAGTGGGCAGTCTCTGGGTTATGAACCTGTCCCTCAGGCATGTTCTGTTGATTGTAGTAATAAGGTTGAGGTCTCTGGACTGTGTAGTGTGGAGGGATTGGGATTTCTTTAGATGAAGCATTTCTAACAGAGCTGGGTCAGACATGGCTTTGTAAGTCATGCAGAGATCGTCTCTAATAAGGTGATATGAGACAGAGAATAGCTGGTGTTTTCTGAGTCTTTCCATATAGGACACGTGTTTAATGCCTAGGATCCTCTTTATTTTCATGTTATTTTCATGATATGGAAACCTTGGGGACATGAACATATTGAACTTATGGTAACATGGGGCAGCATCCTAAGATGTGCTGACCTGGAGGGTGTGCACACAAGGTCACAAAAGGGTAAGATGGAAAAAGCTGAAGCTGTGTTGAAAACTTTTAGTCTTAAGTTAAAAGAAAAGTGGAGCAAAAGCATATCACATAATTTATAATTAAAAAATGCATTTTATCATTTGCCTATGTTAGCATACTTACTTGCCGCAGTTGTGCTTGCACTTACAAAATGTCATAAATGTATTTGTTGCAGACATGTAGTTGTCAACACTGACATTTTTTGTATTGTTCACATTTAGATCCCAGTTATCCAAGTCCCCTAAAGGAAATAAGATGGCTTTTAGAAGCATATAGATTAGATCTCCTTAGATCTGTTCTGTTAATAAAATTATGAATTTAAATTCTCTGTTGTAACGTCTAGTATAGTTGCTCTGTCACAGCAGTACTTCTGACAAAAAAGAGAAAGTTGCAGTTTACATGTGTTATGTCACCATAACAGACATTAAAAAAGGAAAATGAAATAAAGAACTAAAATGCTGCATTAAATATTTTCACAGCATTCAATCTATTCAGTCCTTAAGAATATAGTACTGGTACTCTAGCAGTAAGAGCTATGATGTCATATTTTTTAGCTTTAATCATTTTCAACACAAATCAATTTCTCAGCTGCTGAACAACTTGTGGTAGTTAAAATAACTAAATTCAAGGTACATGCCTAAAAGGGATTGTTGCATGGATACTGAAGTTTAGTATAAATGAGTAATGCATTTGCTGTTACATAACCTTTTCTTTTACAGTGACACTAACATTTTGCTCTACATGACTTTAGGCCTAGGTATTAATATGGGTACAGACAGGTATATTTTATTTTTACATGATATCTTCCTTCAGGATATGTTTGATTCTTGGCCACATTGTTATTTGATTCCAGACAAACCCACCTGACAGCATGTGAAGTTTGTCAAAACTTTCTGTAAGTGAGACAACAACTGAGCTTGTTCCTCTGTCACCATTGTTAGTCTGCTTGATTTGTACTGAGTATCATCCCATACTTTCTGACCTGAAGTACTGGAAATAGTCCATTTATAAAAAAAGTTATTTGCTAGTCACTTGTCATTCTTACCATCATACAGCACTGTCATTGGTTGCTGTATTTGTTGTGTCTACTGTTAAGACACAGCACAAACTATCATTGGCTCCTGTGTATGTTGTGTCTACTGTTAAGATGCAACATGCACTGTCATTGGCTGCTGTGTATGTTGCGTCCAGTGTTAAGATACAACATGCACTGTCATTGGCTGCTGTGTATGTTGTGTCTACTGTTAAGGCACAACACACTGTCATTGACTGCTGTGTATGTTGTGTCTACTGTTAACAGACAACACACACTGTTATCTGGCAGTTGAGTATGTTGTGCAAGTGGCATAGACTGATTTAGATGTAATATATCTGTGCTCTGTAAAGGAATACTGCATATCCCTTGTGTGGTCTGCAACATAAAGCAATATATATTATCTTCAGATTGGCTCACAATGGGTCTTATGTCCAAATAACTGAGTCTGTGTTTAAAATCAGACAACTATTGATGGAGATTTATAGGAATACTCACATGATAATATCTCCTTATTACAACAGCTTTATGCAGAATTCTTTGATTATTATTATTATTATTGTTGGCTCTTAAATACCTTTCTCTGATCCTGGAAATGCATGTATCTACCAATGTTTTGTGTGCACAAGACCAACATGGACTAAACCACAGCAAGTTCAGTAGTGAAATAAGATTCCACATTATTGAATGTCACTAAATAGTCCAAAATTTTAATGGATCCTCCATCAAACAAACATATTACCAATTGAATAGTCATCAATGGCATTGTAGCCTCAAGATACAAAATATACAGTCAAACTGGTATTGTTTTTATAAGGAAACTGGAGTTCAATACCAGCAACACTAAGGTGTTAGAATTTCATAGTAGCAATCCCTACTACCCATACTCATTAGACAATGTTATTGTAAGCTGTGAAGAAAATTGTATTTTTTATTTTATTTACAATCGTTCCCTGGATTATTCCCACTAAGCCAATGGCTTTTTTAGAGAGGAGACCAGAGCTGGCAATCGTTCTAATTATGTAAGCATTATTTAAAACAAAAAGACACAGTAAGATAAACTACATATGTTGAGACAGATAGACTATGAAGTATAGAGATGAAACTGTAGAATCACCATTTAGAAAACACCTATTTATACAAATATCTTAAGGGATATACACTTAATGTATAATGCAACAGTCACATTTAAATAGTTACATACACTTTTTTTTAACCATACAGACAATGAAACAATTGGTTGATTATATAACTAGCTAGCCAGTGTACCTGCAACAAGTACATGTGGCCTCCTCTAGAAGACATTTTCTCAGTTATTTTTGAAGATATCAAAGTATATCTTATATTTCTATTTTTTATGGAAGATAATTCAATGTAGCTGTTGTAACTTTGTGAAAATCACATTTCTGTATAGATGATTTAAAATGAGGTCTCAGTCTTTGTAAGATGGTCCCCTAACAGAAAGAGTTGAATGCAGGGGAAGGGAGGGAACAACTTTCTTTGTGTCTCTGATTGTGAAAGGTGGTTGTTAGCTGTCTCTGAGTATATGAGGTAGGGCACTAACAGAAAGACTGGACCTCTAGGGAGGCCAGTAATTGTGATCATATTTCTTCCTGTACACAAGTGTGTGAGATGGTCCTCCTAAAAGAAAAAGGGGATCCCCTGGTGAAGGCAGGGAACAAGTATTATCAATTTGAAAATAACTACTAAGTGTCATCATAGGGCTGTTCTGCATATATAGCTACTGGAAGGTCTTAACTCACTCAAGCCTTTTCTGTATACTTCCAGTTCACATCATAGCTCCTTATGGAATCCAGGCACTTTTTTTGGGGCTAGCTTCTTTAACCAAGTGGCTTATCAGCTAATAACAAGCAGCATTAGAAAGTGCAAAAAGGTATTAACAACATGACAGTAAGATTGTTAATCTAGGATGTCCTGCAGAACAGAAAGCAATCAGTTAATCACTTATTCATATTTTTATATTTATGTACAAATTTTCATAGCTGAGAGTCCTACCTGTTATTGAGGAGTATGGTGTGAAATACCATAGTGGGAGACAGGAAAAGTCATTGTCAATGTCCATTTATATCACATTATACCTGAGACATTACTAGCTGTTTGTAATTATGAAAATAAACAACATTTTCATACATACTTAATATTTTAAAAACGAAGTGACTTAAATTGTTACAAGACTTAGATGTTTTTTTCTTGAAAACTGCCTTCAATATTTTCATTGCACATTGCACACCTTTACAGATATTCAGTGTTATTTATATTGATAATTATACAATTAACCATACATTTTCACATTTCTGTAAATATCTCAATAAACATGCACTCATACAGGCATTTCTGTTTGCCATCTGAAATGTTATATTTAGTTAACAAAATATTCTAACAATATCTGTTTAGGTAGTATAGTTTCCAAAATATGACCATTTGTTTGTGAAAGTTTAACAAAAATTACAATTTAGGGGTTGCATGCATTATACTATGTTATAGTATTTATGAAAAGATTATGAATCCACAGACTATTATCACTGTAAATAATAACCCCCAGATTCAATAAAGTCTGTGTAGGCTCCATGTAGAGCCTACATGGAATCTCTCCATGTATACAACCATGGTTCTCCCTCAGCAGCACACCATACATATTAATTATCGTGCATGCCAAAGGGAGGTCACAGAAACACAGATATTGAATACGTGTAAGACTGACGGCACACCCATATACCTTTCAGCCTGTTAACCTTAACTGAAAGGTCTTCAGGATATTGTAATTCAGTAAATTGGATTTTTATTTATTTTATGTTTATGTGCTTGTTTGCATTCTGCAGCACATCATTTAGCTTTGCTTAGCCATGCATCAGACATCCGCTAGACATCTAAACATATAAGCCGTATGCATTCAGTTTTAATTTTTTTTACTTTTTTGTGCATGTTTGCATGACATGCAGCGTTATTTAGCTATGCTTAGTGCAACAAACTCATGAAGTAGACATGCTCCAGACATTTAAAAATAGAAACTGGATACATTTCATTGTTGAAGTTCTATGGTGCTTAGCCCCATGCAAACCCACACAGGGAAGCTGTGCTATGCTTACAGGCGCCATCACAGTAGATCTGAAAATATATGAGTTCCCTTCACTAGCCCTGTGTCTAGACCTACAGTCTAATAAGTCCTGAGTTTGAGTCCTGGACAGGAATATGTTTTACATATACTGTTGTGAAAGTGTGTCAGGTGACTTACACATCAGTTCACTGTAACTGCATTAATATTTAAATTTACAAAATTTGTACAATGCTAAACATTGCTTAAACATTACTAATGGTCTTTTCAAGTTTGTGTGACATTAAGCTTCACTTAAGCATGGGTTGTGCAAGTTTACTCGATGCTAAGTAACATGGCGTGTTTTTGAAAGTTGTAGTATGACATGCGAGGGTGGGAATGCTGCCTACTTAAAGGGCAACAGGTGGGAATTTCCCGTTATTCCTTGGAGCCTCACCTTGACTGTGGGTATGGCTGCTGTCATGAGGGAAGGTGTGCGATTTAGGGCACAAAGGTGGGGTGTGCAGGAGTCCTGGGTTTTCACTGGACTCCTGGTAGAACGCTACAGACCCCGGCTACTGCAGGGTGACTATTAGGGTTCAAAGTGTAAGGCCTTGGATAGTTTGGCCAGGGACCTGACCAATGCAACTGGTATCCCCCACACTGGTGACCAGTGTCGTCATCACTATGATGACTTGTATTGCAGGAAGAGGGAAACCTTTGCTACCTGGATCCAAGAGGCTTGGGATGGGTGCACCCCATAGAAATGTAAGTATGTTTTCTAGTAATTTATAAATATATAAGCTTGAATCTTTGCAAAACTGGTATACATAATGTTTTCCTTCTCTTACCACAGCTGCAGAAGAGAAGGATTGCAGCACCCATTCTCATGCAAGGCATTTGGCCAGGATGAGGCAAGCACTTGGTATGTAAGAAAATCAATAAAGTAATAACTAAATGCATAACTTAATAAAATAAAAATTAAATACAGATATTGGAGTCTTAGTCATGTATGAAATACCTGGGGCATCACAGACTTTCATTAATGTGTCAATGCATATCTGAGCTGGTAAAGCAAGTTAAAGCATGTAAGCATGCAGTACTGTGTAACATAGTTTCCAACCATTAGTTAATGTTGTGGTTTACCCAGATTAAGAGTCAGTGTTGCGGTCTGTTTATTGTCTGAAATATGCTGTAGATTACACTCAGTAAATGAACTGGGTAAATGTGTGCAAGTCAACAGAAGTCCTACACAGCTATCCATGTGTCTAAATGCAAGATTTGAAACAAAATAAATCAAATAAGGTGTAAAAGGAGATGGTGCCCTAATAATTTTTTTCAGTTAAAATGTTCAGTATTACTATAGTGTTGTGTGCTGCTCAGTTTGACTGAAATATGCAGTCAATAAATGAATAGGGTAAACGTGTAAGTTAACAGAAGTTCTACAGAGTGTTCCCATGTGTATAAATGCAAGATTTAAAACAACATGAATCAATAAAGTGTCAAAGGAGATGGTGCTCTGAAAATTTTATTTTTTCAATACAAGGTTCAGTATTGCTATAGTCACTGCTTGTGAGCTTTAATCCTAAACCAGCCAAATGGGAAGTTGTGCAGTATCTGTCATACAGCAAAACATAACCATGCTTGCATGTGAAGTACACACCCACAGACCTGTGCCATGACTGTCCAGCTGTCAAGTGTAATCATACCTCTCAACCTGGAAATATCAAAAATCTGGACAAAGGCACATGAAAATAGGTACAAATCTGTACGCTGATTAACATAAAATTTGCATGCATAATTAGTTAGCCCCACCCACTCCAATGGAATTGTGGGATACCAACTTTCAAACGCAAACCGAACAGACAACCAAAATATGGTCCCAGAGTAGACCCTGTAGTAAATGGTAGCCATTTTTTGAAATGTGTAGCATTGATATTTTGTACATCTGTATCTTACTTTCTGAGAAAGCATAACTAAATTACTTCCTAGGACTCCTCTGTACACCCTCATGAAACACAAAAGAGCAAGCAGGTATTAAAATACCAAACAGTAACCTTAATATTTCTAATAAAAAAGGTGGCCATTTAAAGCACATACATTGCTCATGTGATGTATTCAGCTCTGTTTTTAATTTTTTGGTATTATTCATCATGAAAATATTTATGGGTCATAATAAGAAATGTCTCCCTGGGTACTAATTTGAGTTGATTATTAGGCATGGGTGCCCCATTAAGCAAAAAACATAAATGTCACTTTCTGTTCTAGCAGATATAACTGCACTTAGCCTAATGCCCTAAAGCCTAAATTAATTTCCTGTTGACAACTCTGCTGGAACATAGGAAAGAGATACTGCATATATTTGTTAACCCTTGGATTACAAGTGGGGTATCCCATCCAATATACAGTCAGTATACCTGTCTTTAATTAACATGAAAACAGTATGCAGCCTTCCCACATTTTGTAACTGCAAAAATATGACATTTCATATTAAGTGCAGACAAAACAGATGCATAAATATATGTTAACTAAAACACACACACACACAAAGTCTGAATAACGAGTAATACAATAGTAAAACAGCACTGAGTCTGAGTCACAAATGAGGGAACCTCTCTGGGCCCGGCAGCAATAATTGCACACAACAGCTAGTCTGAATAATGAGGTGGCAGTGGCACCACCGTCGAAGCAAAACACAGCACTGAAGTCTGAGCAATAACAACCATAAACTACTTTGCTTAATTGCACACACACTATCCTAGTTTGATTAACAATACAACAGTAAAACAGCACTGATTTGAAGTCTGAATAACGAATGAGGGCGCTAACTGATTTTCAAGTACCTTCCCTTCAGTATTAACAGACTACCTGAACTTTCCTCAAAGCTACTCTGAAACGACCAACAAACAACAGATCTTTGTCTTGAAATAGTAAATTTTAGTACCTCTAAGAGAAAGTTTAAAGCTAAGCATTGCAGAGTAGTATCTTTACAGAAAATATAGCAGGAAACTCCACAATAACAAGCTGCTGAACAGTCAGCTAAGATCTCAAATCCAGCAATGTATTGAATAAATACTAATCACATATTTGGTTTAGCATTTCAGTTATTATAGTGAATAGCGATCCATTTTCATTAACCTGTCATCAGAAACCTGCAGACACTTGCATTGTACACTTCTGTTCTATCCCTAAGGAACCTCTCTGGGACCAGAAGCAATAATACCCACTCTACTTAATTGCACAGTGCACACACATACCTGCTGCTGCTAGTGTGACTAACAAATGAGGTGATAGCAAAACACAACACTGAAGTCCAAGCAATAGCTACAGTAAACCACACTGATGCCAGTCTGCTTAATTTCACCCACACTACCCTAATTTGAATAATGAGAATAGCAAAACAGCACTGAAGTCTGAATAATGAATGAGGGAATCTCTCTGGGACCGGCAGTAATAAATCACTCTGCTTAATTGCATGCACACACCTGCTGTCTGAATAAAGAATGAGGTGGCAGCAAAAGAACCACTTTTTGCTCTGGCAGCAATAACTACAGGAAAACATTATTTAATTAGATAAAATGGGAGGTACTGGCAGCAATAACTACAGCAAACCACACTCTGCTCTGCTTAATTGCACGCACTCACACTTGCTAGTCGGAGACGAGGGAATCTGGCAGCAATAACTACGAGAGAAAAAAAACACAGCACTGAAGGCTGAATAACGAGGGAGCCTGGAGCCACTCTGCTTAATTGCACACACACAACAAACATACCCTCCTCTCCTAGCTAAGCTATGCAGACAGAATAGTAATGGAATGAAATGGAACCCCTTTGCTTAATAGATTAACTAAATTGCACATAGTTACACACAGTACTCATAAACCTGAGCGGAGCGGACAAATTGGGTCTGGCAGCAAATAAGAGTAAAAACCAAAGCAGCACTGTCAGACACACCTTTTTTTCTTACCTAATTAACCGGGTGCTTTATCCATCCCACCACGTTTACCCGCTCGCGCTGCCTGCTGCTTACCGCTTGGAAATATAAAACCAAACCGAACCGATAGTACTGCTGTGCTGCGAGTGCGACTCCCTCATAATTTTCGTTGTTGCTGCCTGTATTCCTGGTTCCTGCTTGCTTGCAGCCAGCTCATAAAAAAATAAAACAAACATTACTGCCATAATCCATTAGGGTTGCCCGGTTGCTTGCTGCTGTATTCCTGCTCACAGACAGTCGGAAATAATGACGTGAGCTCTTGAGCTCAATTCCGACTGGCTGGTAGCCCTGACGGCACTGACGCCATCATGCACGTGATGACGTCAGCCCCAACAGCGCGATTAAAAAAAAAAATAAAATAAAGCAAAAAAATCGGAAATGAAGGGGTGCCAATCGGGAATCGTGGCACCCCTTCATTTGGACCCCAAAACTCGGTAAATACCGAGTAATTCAGTATGGTTGGGAGGTCTGTATAATCAATGTACACGAACATACCTCTCAACTGTCATGATTTTTGCAGAATGTACTGAATATTGCCCTATATGTCTGGTCTGTTTGGTAAATCTTGTTTAACTGGCCAGCCACTGCCACAATGCTGGGGATCAATGTCAGAAAAAAAATGTCAGTCCTCTGATTTGCAGATACATGATGTCACTGGAAATGCAACTTAATGGAAAAGCTGTTATCAGAATACTTCGCTATTGTTGTATCAGTACACTGTGTAAGAATGTTCCCTATCACTGTGCATTTCTACCAACATTATGTATGGCTTGGCCCATAATGTCCTGTGTTAAGAGGTTGAGAGATATGCACATGGAATATCATATATACAATATAAGCAACATCAAATGATTGCTAGAGGCATTACCATCTATACCGTACTGTGTGTGTAAGGAACCAGGTAGTATTTCAAATAATAAATGGCGTAGCAGTGAGTAGTCTCACAAGTGAAGTGGAAATTCACCCCGGGAATCATGTCAGTCGCCCTGTTATACAAGGGTCCAGAGAAGTAAATATTGTGTGAAGAAATATCCAGGGAATTGTTATGGCTAGGCTTGTATAGGCCCTAGGGTCGATAGCCTAGTATCAGCCTATGAGCCTATATCTAGAAGTATGTAGTTGTAGTATGTTTAGTTATATTATCTGTGAAGTAATAATGTTCTTCTTTCTTCACTCATCCAACCTCTCTCTCTTCTTTTATTCATTTAATCAATATATTATTTATTATCATTTGATATTATATCATTTGTTATTACCTCTTATGATGGCCTTATGTATAATATGATATTGCTTTGCTGTTAAAAAAACTTTCATTTACATTATTTATTGTTATGCTCCTCCTTATATTATTTTCAATTGCTTTTCATTACTCATTATTGTTTTCTCTTTATGTTATTAACTACATTTGTTTGGGTTATGTTTATTTTTCATTTATGTTTATATTTTATTTACCAGAGTGATAGTTAGGCTGGTTTCTACTGCTCCACCTACCTTGGGTCCCCCAGCTGAGGCACCTGAGCCCAGCAGATCTGGGCCTCAGCATGGTGGCACCTCCTCTACTGCCCCTGCACTACCTGCTCCATCAGGTAGCTCCACCCCACAGGCTGGGGGTGTGCCCTCCTCTGGGAGTGGAGGTGGAGAAGATGCTATGGTCACCCATCAGGAACTGTCAGGCATAGTGTGTAGGCTTGTGCACCAAACTGTTGGTAAACACCTACACCAGATGGAGAGCATGCTGTTCATCCTGTTGGAACAGTCTGTCCCCAGGCACTGACCATCAACCATTTCCTCCACAGGAGCAGTGAAGGTGCAGTGCAGACAGTCCCATGGGTGAGGACTTGTGTCACACTGCTACTGTGTCTGGCATCCATGGGACTGGAATTCCAAAACACCCTCCCCAACAAAGGTGCTCACCACCCTCTTGTGTCCCATACCAACCATGTTTGCTGTCTTGTCTGTCAGCAAAAGCTTCTTCACCTTCTTATCGTACCTTCCCCACACATACCTATATCCCTTCCCCAACATTCCACTCTCTCCTTAAAAAAAAGAGCACCTGCTCCCCCCCAAAAAAATATCATTCCATACATAGTTCTCCATTTCACACTTAATTTGGTCCAGCTGATTTAACAAAGCAATTATGTTGTTGTCACCCCTCTACCCCTCTGGGAGTGACAGTCCAAATTCAGTTAAAAATCTTTCAAAGTGCATGTTTGAAATGGATAGCTATGGTTCTTTCCTACACCCTTCCTGCACATACCTACCTGCCTTTCACTATGTTTTTCCCCCTGCTTGCACCCCATTTCACCCCTGTACTATCTCTCAATTTTTCTTTTCTTTAAAGAATTTTTGCATGATGTGGCACTATGCGTAGCATTGCTAAGCTATGCTAAATGATGGTGTATTACTACATGTATTTGAAAGCATAATAATCAGATTCAAAAAGTACACTTGTGCCTTATTTTGAACCCAGTATCATTTCACTTGAACAGTGCATCAGTCTGCCAAGCCACACAGCCAGTTAATCAGCAAAAGTGTTTTAAGCAAAACACAGTAATTGTCATTTTCTCACTATTAAGCATGTTTACATGATGCTGCACTTCATGCCGCATCACACAAATCTGCTAAAACATTAATTGAAAAAATAGGAGTTTAACTGGGACTCTTGTAGAGAAATACATCACTATAAAGCCATATACATAATAATAGATGTAAGTGAGGTATGCAACAGCAGGTATGTGTGCAATTATATATACAACATGTAAAAATACACCTCCTATAAATGTGACTCTGTAGCTTGATTTGTTAAATGCTTTGACAACATTAATTTTTAGTCCACATGGTCCCTGGATTCAAATACAGCTGTGCCTACCATTTAAAATACATGTATGTAGACATCACTATTATAAATTGTGATATGTATGAGTGTCTCATCACCTATTTATCCACCCAAAGAAGTACAGATGGAATATCTGCTTCTAAATAATGGAAATCAAAAGCCTACAGATAAGACCATATTTTACTATTCCTATTACAACACTAGAATGTGCATGGAATGTCAGGTTGTGCATTAGCATGAATTCCCAGAGGATTACAAAGTATGTAATGCAAATGTGCCCCAGTAATATCAGACTGCAGCCCACAATGATTTCCTAGTGATATTACAGGCCACCACAGCTGCACAAGTAACATACATATATGGAGGTCATGCTAGAAGCAAGGGTTGCCAGCACACATGTTGCAGATGACTACCATGACATAACACATGACTTGGCAGTTGTTCAGCTGCTTGACATAATGGTTAATATACCTCCTACCTTATTCTAGGACACAGTAAGCATATTGCCTTTTACTCTGTTAATAATACCTTTGATTAATATACCTACCTTAAACACATACCTTAATTTCCAGTGGGATGGGTTCCCTCAGTCTGGGTCTGGCTGTACACCAAGGCAGCTACAGGTCCCACAGTTACTCTTAAGTGTTGCCTTGCACATTCCTCAGACTCTCTGCCTATGCATATTGCCTACAGCAGCACAATCAGCTTCAGCCTGTAGCACACACATCTGTATGTAAAAAGTAGCTGCTACATTCTCTCTGTGCTGACATAGTATATGTACCCCAGTAATGCTCACCCCAACATATGAGAAAGGGGAAGGAATCTACATTGAAGCCTTATATACCACTGAGTGATTGCATGTGATTCTCTGATTTTACTCCATATTAGCTGTGTAGGCTGCATGTAGCATTTCTGAATAACGGATTTGTTCAGAGGCAATCACCTGCTAATGAGAACCATCTTAAAAAGGCAAACTTCTAGCTAGGGGAACCATTGTGTATGAGACTAAGTTTGTATGATTAACTTGTTGACACAGTACTTATATAGCAGTATCTTTCAACAGAAGAGTATTGTACTCCATCAGGTATGTAACTATTTTGTTTCCAACATGATACATATGCTTGAATATACTTAGGGGGAATGGAGATTATATCTGTAAACCTTTCTTAGAACTGTACTGATGACATGTCATTAATCTCCACCTGTGTTACACCTACAGAAGATGTAGAATACATCAAGGGTATAATGCTGTATGTTGACTAGGCACACAGGTCTCCTGAATACTTCCTTTGACAGCAGTTGTAATTGTACACTGTTATTTTTTTGTCACTGCTGTTTTTTATATATTATATGGGGGGTGGAGTCCTGCTATGGGGTTCACTACAATGGACTCCTATATGTTGGGTGTGTGATCATACATGGGTATCTGTCATGGCACAGGCACGTATGACCCTAAGTAGCATCCTACCATCACCCAGAATGATACCACAGTACAAGGACAAAATGATTGACTTCAACAGTTGGCTAAGCTTCTGGTGTCATTCTAAGGGGATCCAGTATCTGTCTGCCTGCGATGACATGATCAACAAACCATGATGCTTTGCCAGAGATGGCCTGCACCTGTTGCCCTTGGGATTCCGGATACTGGCTAAGGCTCTTGCCACCCCTATAGTGCCTTTTTTAGGCAAGATTCAAATGACAAATTCACCACCATAACAGGTACAAACAAGCAAATTTGGGAGTAATGCTACTTAATGCTAGAAGTCTAAACCTCAAAATGCACTCACTCGAGGCACTCCTTAAAATGGAGAACATCGACATCTGTGCAGTGACAGAGACCTGGTTCAAGGCTCCAGAGAGAGCACCCCTGCATTACCAGGCTATAATTCATACCACACCATTCGGCCACCTAACCTAGACTGAAGCACTAAAGGCAGAGGCATGTCCATATTCATTAAGGATATCCATGCCTCCAGGCTAGTTGCTCAGCAGAATGCATCCGAGATTATCCAAGTGCAGCTAACTCTGGGCAAGACTGCAATCATAATTGTAGCTTGTTACAGATCCCCCATTAGCCCCAGGATTTCCACTTCTCATTTCTTGATACACTGGAAAATATGAGGGTACAACCTAACATCCTAATAATGGGCAATTTCAACTACGCCACCATTGACTGGGAAAACTACTCATGTGCCAACTCTTGTGCTCAACGTTTTCTGGAATTCATAAATTCCAATGCCTTGGATCAACTTATCCACACCCCCACCAGGTGCAGCAATATCTTAGACCTTGTCATTACCAACATGGGCAACAGGTGTTCCACACCAGTGGTCAATTCCTCATTGGTCACATCCAACCACAAGCAAATCACCCTAGACATCCACATCCCACCCTCACCTCCTATTAGGGAAACCACCGTAAAAACATTTCTCCAAAGCCAACTTCACGCTTCTTAAGACAGAAGTGGCAAACTTCACAACACCCATGCTGATGGACAATAGAGGTACGACTGCTGAATCCTATACAATTGCACTTTATAAGCACTTACATGAGTGCATGGATCGTGCAATCCCTAACAGAACCAAGATGTTATCATCCAAAAAAAGGAAGCCAATCTGGTGGTCCCCTGCTATAAACAAACTCTACAACAGAAGAAGGAAACTGTTGAAAAAAAAGAGTAAAATCCCATGATTAGAGGAACTCCATGGTCAGCCTCAGTAAGAAGCTGAGATCCCTCATAAAATCCTCCAAAGCTAGTTATGAAAACAAAATCGCCACTGATTCTAAAGACAACCACAAAGCATTCTATAGCTATGTCAAGAATCTCAATGGCAACACTCAGATCTGCTCTGAGTTACAGCACAATGGCACTAAATATACAGAACCAACTGATATTGCCAACATCCTAGCAGATCGGTTCAGTGCGAACTTTACCTTTCTCTCATCCCCTAAAGGGCCCATCTCTATACCGTTCTTGTAAGTTCCTGTAATCATGGCTGCACAGGTAAAAAAGACTCTCCAAAGCCAAGAAATCAGCATCCATGGGACCTGACAACATCCCAGGCTGCATTCTACATGAACTACAGAATGAACTGGTACCCCACCTAAGTACCATGTTCAATCATAACCTCACCTCAGGCTTTGTGCCCACTGAATGGTGCACAGCAATGGTTATCCCACTCCACAAAGGGGGAGCCACCATGGACCCCGGGAACGACCGCCCCATTAGCCTGATGAGCCTGGTCTGCAAAGCTATGGAATGCATCATCATGGAACTTATAAACAATGACATTGGTAATCTCCAAACTCTGGACCCTACCCAGTTTGGGTTTGTAAAAGGCAGATCATGTCTGCTAAACCTGATAGACTTCTTTGAAGCGGTCACCAAAGCCGTAGATGAGGGTAAGGTGGTTCACACAGCCTATCTAGATCTCACCAAGGCTTTTGACACCATCCCCCACTCTGGAATTATAGATAAACTCACTAAACTAGGTATAAATCCCTATGTCACAAGATGGGTTGCCAACTGGCTCACTGACAGAACCCACACTGTGAAAGTAGAAGACTCTAAATCCAACTTCAGACCAGTGACAAGTAGTTCAGTCCTAGGTCCTCTCCTGTTTGGTATCTACTTCTCTGAAGTACAGGCTAACACAGAAGGTCTTTGGCTAATAAAGTTCACAAATGACTGCAAACTAGGAGTCATAATCAAAACTCCTAACGATGTGGACATCCTACAAAAGGGCCTCACTGAGACAGATGCCTGGTGTCAAAGCCATGGCCTCAAGTTCAATACCAAAAAGTGCATTGTCATCCCTTTTGGTAAAAACTCTGTACCCTTGAACTACCACATAGGCGGTAGTCTGCTTAACACCGAAAGTGTGATAAGAGACCTTGGGACACAGATGGACAGTAGTCTCTCTTTTGATAATCACATCGCCACAGTAGTCATGAAATCCTTCTACATGGCACACCTCATCACAAAATGTATCTCATCCAGGAAAAAATAGGTCATTGTTCCCCTCTACTCATCACTCATTAGACCAATTATAGAGTACAACACCCCTTTTGCTATGTACCTCACAAGACATCTACAATAACTGGAAAGGCCACAGAAATACCTCACAAAGAGGATTACCAGCCTCGAACAGATGCCCTACGCAGACCGTCTCAAAAAACTCCAGCTTTACTCTGTTGCATATCGTCTACTCAGGCGATCTCTGCCTAACATACAAAGCTATGTCAAACCCAGAGCTGTTGGACATGCTCCACGTAAAGAAATCACAATCCTTCCGAGCTACACACTCTAGGGACCTAAACCTTGTCACCACAATAAACAGAACATGCTGGAGGGATAGAGTCCTGTCCCAGAGACTTCCCATACTCTGGAACAAACTACCTATCTATATCAAACATAGCTCCTCATTAGCACTCTTCAAGACAAATCTTGATGACTGGATGGGAGATAGGAAATTCACCCCAGGGATCACTTCTGTGGCTCTGCTTGACAGGGGCACAGGAAAATAATTTTCTTTGGTGGAAAAAGCCAGGGTACTATTTGACTAGGCTTATATAGGCCCTAGGGCCAATAGCCTACTACCTATCTATGAACCTATGAACCTATGAATAAACAGAAATAGGTTACTATTTGTATGTTTGGCACACTGTTGAATATGAGATGTGTAATCAAGCAGGGAATACTAATAGTCTTCCTTGATTGATGTACCTCTACATACTGTACTCACACATATTTGATCCTGACGTGTTCTCATTTATTTGTATTTTAGGAGATATTATGCTTGCAAGATGCAAGGCATTTTGTACTGGTACAGAAAATTACCTCATCATTGAGGCTTTCGCCAGCACTACCAAGTCATGCTGATCTGAGGGAGGGCAAGAGCAGGCAGCCTTGTGGCATGAACTGGTGCATAACATATATGCAATTGGTCATCAGAATCATACATATGAGCATGTGCGACACCGTGCCGCAGACATGATACACTCAGCACACAGACAGGCAGTTAATGTGGCCAGGGATAGTGGAGTCACTGGTGGTGGGCCTGCGGCAGGACAACCTCTCTCAGCCAGAGAAGAATTCCTGGCAAACCTTGCAACACAGGACAGCTCCCAAGCATCCATTAGCCAATATGTTGTGGACGTGGATGCCACCTGTTCCTCTCAAGAGGAGCATCCAGGTATGCTTAGTTAGATCCGCATTGAAATACTGCTGCATTCAGCTTTGCAAGGTGTATATAGTTTTACATGGGTGACTGGTGTTTTATGGGGTTGTACTGTAACATGCAGTGCTACTGACATCACAGCTCCCTCAAATATTTTCAGGATTGTCAGGAATTGGAGGAGGTCATGCTCCTACTGCTGGTAAGCACAAAAGGGTTTTGTCAGAGATATAGCTATATTTTCAATGTATTTGCTAAAGTGTCATCCCAGGCCTGGTGGTTGGATTGATGTACTGTCTGTCTGCATGATTGCCAACTGTACCAATATTTTCTGAATGTCCACAGTTTAGAGTTATACCTCTGCCTAGCAGTTGTGACCATATTGATTGACTTGACAGTATTGTCAGGACATTACAGATTGGCATAACTGTCAACTGTGCAGATTTTTTTGCAGAATGTCAACAGTGTTTAATAAATAATTCTTTGAAAATAAGTACAGTTTGGTGTTAGAAAATAATGTCATCATGTCCTACTATATGTGGTTGGGGGTTATACAAGTCTGTAATAATAGCAGTGTATGCAGCTTAACATATATTGCAACATAGTACTGCAGAGCATAGAAGTGCAGGTATTAATGTATTACTTTCACCTTTTTCTCACAGGTGACCAGGGAGGTTGGTCTTTGTCCCCTTCACAACCTGATGCCAGTGTCTCTTCAGACTCTGATGATTCTGGTGGCCAAAGTGAGGTACAGCTGGGGGATGCAGGGGCTGAATCTGACACAGAGGTTGACATCCCTCATCCACTCTCATTATCACCATATACACCCAGTGTGTCTACACATACCCAGTTCCTTGTGGCCACAGATATTTGACAGTCAGAGCATTGAACAGGGAAGTGTGGCTACTGTTGTTTCAGTGACTGTTGACACTGCACTCTGAGGCTTTAAATCATGTCAGTGACCATACAAATGTCTTTCCAGAGCTCAAATAGTATCTCTAAGTATAGTCTGGGAAAGTATGTCATAAGTCATGTACTCCCACATAGACTATGGCTGGGTCATATCATGGGATCATAGGAACTCAGTAGGCTAATGGTCCTAGGGTTCTTAAAAGCATAGCCAAGTTCTACCCTTATTTCCATGATCACCACCAACTGCTCCTGTCCAAGAGGGACACAGGTGGAGCCCCTGGAGTGAATTTACGGTTACATGTCCAGTCATCCAGACTGCATTTAAAGAGAACCAATCGGGTGCTCTATTTGACATGAAACACTAATGCATACCAACTTCCACTGTTACTTTGATCCCCACTACTATCCTATACTATAAACTGCAATATAAAAAAAATGGTTTAAATTCTTTATGGTTTCTGATTTGCATCCTGAATAACTTGTAAAAATGTTGTTTACTTATACTATTGCATAAAATAATAATATTAACTGTAAAAACTGGAGCTTTTTCTCCATGGGACTCTGCTGAAAAAGGGCTTCAGCTCAGTCAGACATTCCCAGTCAACAAATGTAAAATAAATAAATAAATAAGTGGGAGTCATTTCAAAGGTGTAGTAACCTCTGGGGGTAAAATCTGACTTTCCAGCATGTTGTATTACTGTCACATACCAGGTTAAAGTCTATAGCATGAGTAACCCATGTATCATTTGATTTGCAGATATGCAGCATTTCCAATAAAGCATGGTCACATATTCCTTATATGCAAGGCATAGATCTCCTCTGGGTAGTTTGCATGAAACAGAATAAAGTGACAGTGATTTCAGATGATCCACATAGGACGTATGCTGAAAGCCTTGAATTATCCTTTTGAGGAACCTTTGTGGTCTCTCCAATTGCTGCAGGTGCTTGGAAAGGTGCATACCAAAAGGGAAATCGTATTTCATTATTGACCTGATGAGGGGATAGTACAGAGAGGTTATATACTTTTACTGTTCTGGGTGAAATGGCCTTACTTATTAGATGAGCAATATAGAATGCCCTTTCTGCCATTGTGGAGACATGGTGATCAAAGGTAAGGTTACTGTCAACCTGGGTGACCAGGTCTCTTACCAGTGAGTGCATATGGAGGGTTTTTTTATTGATATGTGAGTTAGCAGGAACATTGCACTTAGTAAGACGAATGTTAATACAGTTTTTTTGCATTGAGGTTAAGACCATGGATTTGGTATCAATCATTTGTGTGTGTAAGACCCTCTTGTAGAATGCTGTCATCATCTGGAGCTTCTATGACCACTCTCAACTTGCAGTCATCACCAAACTTTGCCAGCCACAGACCTTTGATTTTATCTTGTACTTTGGAGTACTAGATTGGGTGCCAGGCTGGCAACTCGACACCATAAAACTTGACTGCCAATCATGAGTGGACAGGTGATCCACTGTAGCGACCCCTAACCGGGAAAAGCTGAAAGAAGAAGAAGAAGAGGTGACAGGACAGGTCTTTGTGAAACAACACTGGTTACAGGTGTGCTGTTGGAGGTGCATTCCACTATTTTCACTATATGGGTTCTATCAATGAGCCAGTTAATGACCCATCTAACAATATAAGGGTTGATACCTAGCTGGGTGACTTTGTCAATGATGCCTGAGTGGGGGATAGTGTCAAATGCCTTGGCTAGGTAGACTGTATGCACAGATTTCCCCTTGTCCAGGTCCTTGGTGACTGTCTCGAAAAAGTCTACAATGTTTCACAGGCATTATTCTCCTTTGACAAATCCAAACTGACTATGGGCAGCTGTCTGGTCCATGATGATTCACTCTATGGCCTTGCAGATAAGGCTAGTCAGATTAATAACTCTATAGTTCCTGGGGTCAGTGGAAGCACCACCTTTGTGCAAGGGAATAATGGTGGCCATTTTTCATTCATCTGTGACAAAGCCGGTGCTTAGACTAAGATTCAAAGGAGTACCCAATGGTATTGCTAATTCCTGTTGGAGGCCATGAAAGACGCAGCCTAGGATGTTATCAGATCCCATAGATGCTGTGTTTTTGGCCTTTGAGAAGGCATTTATGACTTGCTCTTTAGTGATACAAGGTAAGGGACATGTGGCATTTATGTCATGGGGTACATATGGCAGGGACAGGGGGGGTAAGGTATTCACATAACCTGTTAGCTGACAGGTTAGCTATAGCCATAGGCTCAGTATATGTGCTATAATTAACTACCAGTTCAGCACAGATCTGGCCATGTCCTTTCAGGTGACAGATGTAACTAAATAAAACCTTATGGTTGTCTTTTGTGGAGGAAAATAATTTGGATTCATTGATTGCTTATGAGAACTTCACAAGAACTCTTATTGGCTTCTTTAAGCTGAGTAGGGAGTGTTTCCACTTTAGGACTCACTCCATCTTACTCTTAGACAGCTATTTTTTCCTCTTATTGTAAAGCCTGTTAATGGCAGTTGTCCACCAGGCAGGAAGGTCTTCCTTGTGGAGCTTGTTTTGGTCCTGTCAGGTACGGCCGAGTTAAACAGGTGTTTGTATGATGCATTGGTGTAGAACTCGGCATAACTGCCAGTTCCATCTGAGGGGGTGCAGTACAGATATTTATACCATCCTGTAAGAGACAGTTAATTTGGAGAAGTGTTTTAGTTTCTTTGATGGTTGGGAGGCATGTGATAGTTTACATGAGACTGACTTGTGGTCAGATCTCACTAGGGAAAACCTCACAGTGAGGGTGCTACAATGGCACCCCATACTGGTAAGCACCAGATCCAAGATGTTGGCACCTGTTGTGGGGGTGTCAACTAGCAGGTCAAGTGTACTGGAGTGAACAAAGTTGAGGAGCCTTTGGGCAAGTGAGTTACACCACGAGTAATTTACCCGGTCAATGGATGGGTATTTAACATTATCCAAAGCCAGGATGTTTGCATGTATCTTGATAGACACAAGTAGATCCAAATAGGAAGAGTGGTTGTCCTGATTCACTGAGGGGGTCCTGTAGCTAGCAATGACTTGAATAGGTGTCCTACTAACAGTTAATTGCATCTGCAGTATGCCCAGGGAATCCTGTGTAACCAATCTGGTGTATTCATCTGTAATGACTATGGAAACACTGCTTCCTTTAATTTTCACACCTTCAGTTTGTGGTCTGAATGTGTGGAAGGAGGAGTAGGCCAATATGGTTGGGGTGGTCTCCACATCCGTGAACCAGGTAACAGTAACTGCACAAATGTGTAACTCTTCCAAGGTGAGGACTGCTTCCAGTGAGTACAGTTTAATGTTAAGACACCTAGCATTCAGCATAACCTTGAGGTTGATGTAATATGGAGTTTTCATGTCTAGGAGTTTGTCCTTGAGACACTGCCTAAAAAGGGCACTATGGGGTGGCAAGAGCCTTGGCCAGTATCTGAAATCCCAGAGGTGACAGATGAAGACCATGTCTGGCAAAGCATCGGGGTCTGCTGATTATGTCATCCCAGGCTGATAGATATTGTATCCCCTTAGAATGACACCAGAAACTAAGGTAATTATTGAGGTCAATCATTTTCCATTTGTACTGAGGCATTAACCTAGTTGAAGGTAAAATGCAGCTTAAGACTAGAGGCACAGTCCAACAGTTCAGTCATGCCTCTCTTAATATAGTCCAGAGAAGTACATCTCAAGTCATTCACACCAACATGCACTATGACAGAGTCACAACAGTACCTGTTTTGGGATACTTGAGTGCATGTGTGACATGGTTGATATTGTCATCTGACAGACAGCTGACCGTGACCTACTACTTATCCAGCCTAGTGAGATGGACATCTGCGTGTCTCACAATGAAATCACATATGACTAATATGTTTGTTGTACTGTTTTGTCTAAAGGTCTTGAAAGGTGGGAGACTAGTGTGAGAACTATTGTGTGCTGCATTCTGTAGTGACATGCATACCATGCTTATGTTTGTGTTTGGAAGGTCTCTGATGTTTAAGTATGTTTCTGATGATGACCTCTGCATATGGAGGTATGTGTGATGTGGGTTTGTGTGAAGTGTGAGATGAGGTGCACATGGGGACAACCTGCTCATTGTCATATGCACTGACTGGTGTATGAGAAAGCATGTATTCCAGGCATATAATATAGTTGCATTTCTGACATGCTGAGTTTATGTTACTAGTGGTCAAATGATATGAACACGTACATAATGTGGCAGATCATAGCTTCTGATAAGCAACTGACCAAGCATTTCTTCTTATTCAGCTTGGGGAGAGGAACATCAGTGTCTCTGCAATTAGTAGAATGTTGGATTGTGTGTCGGCTTTCCTTATGGGCTTATAGGTTGGGGCCTCCATAAGATGTAGCTCTATGTGCTGATATGTGTGTTCTTTTTACAAAGTCCATATGGGGCTGCTGATGGTATTTGTTATCTGGACTGCCTCCATGAAGTCTTTGTGATTTATGAAGGTTATATGTCAGTGCCTTAGCTCATGCCTGCTTTGAATTTTGTGTGATGGGTGCTGCGTGTGTACCACGGACTACCTTATTGACATTAGGAGTACTTTTATGTGAGAGCTTTGTCTCCAGTGACATTGTGTATATACATCTCTCACATGCCATATCCATTTGTTTGAGAATTAACTGGTTCTCGATAAAGATAAGGAGATTTCTACAATGCCTCAGGATGCCCACATCCACCAAGGTGGCAACAGTAACAGTGGGAAACTTCATATCTATGGCAACCAAGCCTTTTTTATTGCTTAAACAGCTGTACTGAGAATATCCCTCAATGTCACAAGTATCGATTTTGCAACTGTGGGGACAGTGTTTGTCACTGCATGCTGGTTGTCCTGTGTACAACTCAGTATTGGAGCTCATTCCATCATGGTTTCCAAGGAAAATGTCACCCAAGTGGTCTGAGTCTGTACAGAGCACTGCCAAACACTGGAGGGGAAACTAATACGTACATCCTGTAAAGTTAAGGATGGAGCATGTAGGCAGTTATTCTGAAGTTGCACATAAATCAAGTAGTGCTTACTGAAAACAAAATTACCTTGTGAAGAATGCTGAAAGAGAGGAGTTGCTTGAATGGCTACTGCCTGGCTATTACTACTGCTGGTCTCACCATGGCCTCAGTCTGCTGGGAGACAAAGCTCCTTTTCTTTTTCTCTCACAAGAAGAAAAACATTAGCACCAAGCTCAAGATAACAAGCAGACACAGGCTGTTTGTTAATCTACACACTTGTCCCAGATGATGCAAAGGTCTATAGGCTTGTTGCAGCTGTTTCCAGGTAGATGCCTTGATTAGCAACCAGACCAATCATTTGACTTTTGCATGTATTATGCCTTGGCTCATAGGATATGACTAGGGTACTGACCTGATGGTGATTAGGAGCATAGCTGCTGCATCACAATATAATGTTCAATGTCAGGTGACATAGATGTCCAAGGTTGGTTTAGCAAGCTCCACGGCAACAGTGATCCATGTTAGGTAACAGTTTCACAGCAATTCATGCATTCTGCCCTTCAACAGCATAATGGATGTGATCAGCATGGCATGGATGTGAGGCCTACTGCAGAGGAGTGGCCACCTTTGGGAGAAGTTTCAGTCCCTCCCACATGTCATAGGCATGTCACACTGTACATTTATGTTTTCAGAACACAAAACTGTGTTACCACATCATTTCACACAACATCCATTTGTTGTCTGGTTGTTTGACAGGCATTGCAGACTCGCAAAGCCAAAGTACCGACTGCAAAGTTGAACAAGTTTTCTGTGCATCCACAGACATCCACATCTTCACTGCAAAGGGTGCCTACAAAGAGTGGGTTTGAGGCTGTGAGCCCCAATGGTGTAGCAGCATGACCCTTACTTTGCTGGAGTTGTACACTGTCACATTTTTACGTATGCTATTGTGACCCTGCCTAATAACAGGATTATGGTTCATGCAAGTGCCACATGTCTGGCAAAGCAGAGTACTCAGTCACACTGTCAGGTACTGTTTTACCTTAGAACGATACCATAAGGGTAATAACATGTTACATTTAAGAATCTGTCAGGCCTAACCATGGCCTGTTGTGACATATACACAAGCAATAATCTATTGCTAATGGTATTATCAGTGACTGTTGAAGAGATGTGGACAGCATCTCCAACTCTCTACTCCTACCCCAAACACAAACAAAATGTGAGAGAGATGCAACTATATTAAAAACCTTGAATCCATGTTCTTTCACACACACCATTCAATACATAAAATAATGAGCAGGTTGCCAACATGCACACTTCACTTCTTACTCCACCAAAACTCACATCACTGATATATACATATGCGGAGGTCCTTAACAGAAACATACCTAAGCACCAAAGACCTCCCAAACACAAATACAAGCACACTACACATAATACTACATCTGCAGGACACAGTACACATAATAGCTCACTCACCACTATCTCCCTGGTCAAACCCTTAAGGTAAAAACACAAAAACACAAAATCAAACACCAAGAATGATACCGCAGTATAAAGAAAAAATGATAAATTTCAACAATTGGCTAAGTTTCTGGTGTCATTCAAAGGGGATCCAGTGTCTGTCAGCCTATGATGACATGTTCAACAAGCCTTGTTGCTTCACAAGAGATGGCTTGCACCTGTCACCCCTAGGCTTTCGAATACTGGCCAAGGGTCTTGCTGCCCCCATAGTGCCATTTGTAAGCAAGGCTCAAAAGTCAAACCCACCTCCTTAAACAGCACAAATAAAAAAATGAGAGTTATGCTACTCAACGCCAGGAGTTTAAATCTCAAAATGCACAAGCTCGAAACACTCCTCAGTATGGATAACGTCAACATCTGTGCAGTAACTGAAACCTGGTTCAAGGAACCACAGAGCACCCCAGCACTACAGGGCTACAACTCATACCACACGTTTCGGCCACAGAACATGGACCAAAACACAAAAGGAGGAGGGTGTATCCATATTCATCAAGGATACCTACACCTACAGGTTAGTGGCACAGCATGATACCTCTGAGATCATCCACGTGCAACTAACATCAGGCAAATCTGCAATGCAAATTGTGGCCTGTTACAGATCCCCCTCCATGAACTAGGACCACCAGTCCGCCTTTCTGGAGACACAGGAAAACATGAAGGTCCTACCGAACACCCTGATATTGGGCGATTTCAATTACCCTACCATTAACTGGGAAATCTACTCAAGTACAACTCCCAGGTACAGCGCTTCCTGGAATTTATCAACTCAAATGCCCTGGATCAGCTGGTAAACTCCCCTACCAGAGGTGAAAACATATTGGACCTGGTCATCACCAACATGGGCGACAGGTGTTCTGCACCAGAGGTCAACCCGTCACTGGTTAGATCAGACCATAAACTAGTCACTCTGGATGTCCACACCACACCACCATCCCCAACCAAGGAAACCACAGTGAAAGACTTTTCTATAGCAAACTTCACCTTACTTAAGACAGAAGTGGTAAGTTTCACAGCCCCCAAGCTAAAGGACAACAGTGTCCAAGGTGCAGGAACCTTTACAAATGCACTCTATGAGCACCTATAAGGATGCATGGATCATGCCATCTCTAGTAAAACCAAGACTCACTCCCCTAAGAGAAGGAAACCAGTCTGGTGGACCCCTGCCATAAAGAGGCTATACAATAGAAGGAGGAAACTAGTTCAGAAAAAAGCAAATCCCATGAAGGAAAGGCATCCCTGATCAGTATCAGTAAGAAACTAAGGTCCCTCATAAAATCATCTAAAGCTAAATTCAAAAGAAAAATAGCCAAGGATTCAAAAGATAACCACAAAGCCTTCTTTAGCTATGTCAAGAATCTAAGTGGCAACTCGCAGATATGCTCCGAACTAGTGCAAAACAGCACAAAATATACCGAACCTAGTGATATTGCCAACATCCTGACAGATAGATTCAGTGCAAACTTCACCCCCTCTCACCCCCAAAAGGGCCCACTATAATACTGGAAAAGCGTAGAGTCCCAAAAATCACAGATGCACAGGTGAAAACAGCCCTTTCAAAAGCCAAAAGCACAGAGTCAATGGGGCCAGATGGTGTCCCAGGCTGCATCTTACATGAACTACAGAACAAACTAACCCCCCACCTAAACACACTGTTCAACCTCAGCCTCTCTACAGGCTACGTGCCCATAGAATGGCAGACAGCAATGGTTATTCTGCTCCACAAAGGAGGGGCCAAAACTGACCCTGGTAACTATCGCCCCATAAGCCTGACTAGCTTGGTCTGCAAGGCTATGGAGCGCATCATCATGGAACTCATTAACAAAGACATTGGGAACCTCCAAACACTTGACCCGACCCAGTTCGGCTTTGTTAAGGACAGATCATGCCCACTAAACCTGACTGACTTCTTCAAGACAGTTACCAAGGCCATAGATGAGGGGAAGGTGGTTCACACATCCTACCTTGACCTCACCAAGGTTTTTGACACCATTCCCCACTCGGAAATTATAGAAAAATTCACCAGCCCGAACATAAACCCTTGTGTCACAAGATGGGTTGCCAACTGGCTTACAGACAGAACTCACATGGTAAGAATAGTGGGCTCCAGGTCCGACTCTAAACCAGTCACAAGTGGTGTCCCACAAGGCTCGGTCCTGGGACCCCTACTGTTCGGCATATACTTCTCAGAAGTACAGGCAAACACAGGAGGACTATGGCTAACCAAGTTCACCAATGACTGCAAACTGGGAGCCATAACTGACTCTCCGGCTGACGCAGACATTCTCCAAAATGGCCTTACTGAGACGGACACCTGGTGTCAAAGTCATGGTCTCAAGCTAAATGCCAAAAAATGCATAGTCATCCCGTTTGGGAAAAACAAAACACCCATGAATTACCACATAGGTGGCAACCCCCTTAATATAGAAGAGGTAATAAGAGATCTGGGGACCCAGGTAGATAGTAATCTCTCCTTTGACAATCATATTGCCAAAGTAGTTAGGAAATCCTTCTATGTAGCCCATCTAATTACTAAAGGGTTCGTATCTAGAAATAAAGAGGTTATAATGCCCCTCTACTCATCACTCATCAGACCCATCATAGAGTACAATGTCCCATTTGGGATGTACCTCATAAGACACTTCCAACAGCTGGAAAGACCACAAAAGTACCTCACCAAGAGGATTACTGGCTTCAAACATATGTCCTATGCAGCCCGACTGGAAAAACTCCAGCTGTACTCAGTGGCATATCGCTTACTCAGAGGTGATCTCTGCCTGACTTACAAAGCCATGTCCAACTCAGAATTGATGGATATGCCCCACCTAAAGAAATCCAAGTCACTGCGAGCCACTCGCTCTAGTGAGCTAAACCTCACCACAACAATAAATAGAACATGATGGAGGGATAGATTCCTGTCAAAGAGACTCCCCATGCTTTGGAACAAAATTCCTAACTACATTAGGCAGAGCCCCTCACTAACACTCTTCAAGAGAAACCTTGATTAGTGGATGGTTAACAGAAAATACACCCTTGGGATCACTTCATAGGCTCTTCTTGACAGAGGCTCAGTTAATTAATCAATGGGGCGGTGAAAGCTGACACACTCTGGCTTGGCTTATAAATGCCTTCGGGCAGATAGCCTAGTACCTACCTATAAACCTATGAACCTATATTAGTCATAGGTGATTACATCATGAGACACACGGATGTCCCTCTCACCAGGCTAGATAAAGGAAAGGTCACAGTCAGCTGTCTGTGAGGTGCAGGATATGCCATATCACACATGCACTCAAGTCAGTCAACGGCGAGTACTGTTATGACTACATCATGGCTCATGTTTATGTGTACAACTTAAGACATACCTCTCTGGACTGAGCTCTTGGACTATGTGTCTCAAGCAGGTATGCCCCTGACCTTAAGCTGCATTTTACCTTCACCTAGGATGATGCCTCCATACAAATATAAAATGATTGACTTCAATAATTGGCTTAGCATCTGGTGTCATTCTAAGGGGATCCACTGTCTGTCAGGCTGGGATGACATGCTCAGAAGACCTCAATGCTTTGCAAGAGATGGTCTTCATCTGTCAACCCTGGGATTTCAGCTACTGGCTAAGGCTCTTGCCACCCCCATAGTGCCCTTTTTAGGTGCTGTCTCAAGGACAACATTTCCAGTGTAAAACCCCCATCTACAAACAACATCAAGGTTATGCTGCTAAACGCTAGGAGTGTCAACTTGAAATTGCACTCACTGGAAGCTGTCCTCACCTTGGAAGATGCAGACATTTCTGCAGTCACAGAGACCTGGTTCAAGCCTATTAAACCTGGTGGAATTCTTTGAGACAGTCACCAAGGATCTGGATGAGAGAAATTTGTGCATACAGCTTGGACTTAGCCAAACTGTTTGACACTATCCCCCAATCAGGCATTATTTACAAACTCACCCAACTAGGCATCAACCCTTATATCATTAGATGGGTCACTAACTGGCTCACTGATAGTCAAAATAGGGGAATCCATCTCCAATAGCAGACCTGTAGCCAGTGGTGTTCCATATGGTTCATTCCTGGGCCCTCTACTATTTGGAATTTATTTCTCTGAAGTATAAGCAAAAACTAAATGTCTGTGGCTGACAAGGTTTGTTGCTAACTACAAACTGGGAGTGGTCATAGACTCTACAAATTATGTCAACATCCTACAAGTGGATCTTAGATGAACAAATGATTGCTGCCAAAATTATGGCCTTGGACTCAATGCAGATAAATGTATTATTTCTTTTGGTAACAGTGATGTTCCTGCTAAGAAGAACACCAGTAGCAACACTTTAAGTACTATGTACTCAGGGGTGAGAGACCTGGGCACACAAGTTGACAGCTGTCCTAACTTTGATCACAATGTCTCTACAGTGGTAAGAATGGCATTCTATCTTGCTCATGTCATAAGTGAGGACATTATCTCCATAAAAAGAAGAAGTTATAATCTCCCCGTACTCTTCCCTCATTAGGCCAATAATTGAGTACAATGCCCCTTTTGGTATGTACCTTTCCAAGCACCTGAAGCCAATCAGAGAGAACAAAATGGTTAATCACAAGGGAAATTTAAGTCTTCAGCATCTGTCCTATGGGGAACATCTGAAATCACTGTTACTTTAGTCTGTGTCATACAGACTACTCAGAGGTGATCTCTGACCCTGCTTTATTGGAAATGCTGCATATCCATATGTCAAATGGTACACAGGTTAATCATTGTAAAGACCTTAACCTGGTATGTGACATTAAAATAACCTGCTGGAGAGAGAGATTTGTCTACCAGAGCTTAACACACCTTTGGAACAGACTCCCACTTCATGTCAAACAGAGCACCTCATTGGCCCTCTTCAGATGCAATATAGACAATTGGATGGTTGACCATAAATTCAACATGGGGGAGTTCCACCTGTGTCCCTCTTGGACAGGGGAAATAGACGCTGATGGTATAAATAAGGGTAAGAACCTGGCTTGGATTGTAAGGGCCCTACGGCTATTAGCCTAGTAACTTCCAATGATCCTAAGATCCCATAGGCTGATGTAAAATGCTCTGCCTAACATCCACACATACCAACTTGGCTGCAGTGAGAATAGTACCACTACCTGCTTTTGCTTACAGAACACTGTACAACACACACACCAAGTTGGTTGGAGTGAGATTAGAACCGCTACCTATCTTGTTTTACATGTTACATAACACAGAACTCAGTACACATTCCACAGCTCAAGTTTGACATTAACATGGCTTTAGGTAATCTTATGGTAGATGACATCAGCAGGCCTTGTGGAGGACAAGCGGTTATAGTTCTGTATCAGCTGCTAGACCCAAAACATTGCAAGACCCTGCCTATTTGTAAGTCAGTGTGGGATTCATGCTAGTTCTGTAGGGAGATGCACATACAAATACATACACACCAAGTGGGCTGGAGTGAGATTGGAACCCCTGCCTATCTAGTATTACACACTACAGATCACAGTACTTCACACATGTACCATGGCTCAAATCTGACATTAACATGGCATTAGGTAATTTTATGGTAGATGACATCAGCTGGCTTTATGGAGGACAAGAGTTTGGAAGCCTGCATCAACTGCAAGAGCCAAAAAGTGCAGAACCATGTTTGGAAGTCAGTGTGGGGTCCACACTTGTTCTCTTGGGTGATACACATACACACCAAGCGGGCTAGAGTGAGATTAGAACCTCTACTTATCTAGTCTTACGCACTACAGATCAAAGTACTTAATGCACACTCCACAGCTTAAGTATGATTTGCAAATGACCGCAGAGGAACTAGTCATAGAGGACATAAACAAGCCCTGTGTTAAACAGTTTGGGAGGCCTTCAGAGTCACATTGCTTCTTACTGTCATCTGCATCTAGTAGTATAGCAGTGAGATAACTGTTTTTTTATTCTAACAATGTGACAACAGTACCTGTTTTGAGCATATGTGTCTGTTTGCATTTGGATGGGCAAGCCTGTAGCCAAAAACAATTTGCCTTGTCGATGAGTGAGCGCACAACATTATACATTACACAACTTGTTCAGTTGTTGATGTATGTGTGGTGAAATACAGCAGAAACAGGAGGCTGTAGTGAATGTGGATGTTTCTGGCGTAGATACAAACATATGGCTTCACAGTATATGTATATATTCATATACTCTGCCATACATTTTCAAGGTTTACACATGTTGTCTTAGGGAGATGTGGTATGACTCTCCACTGTCCAGATGTTTGCAGCAAGTCCACTTGTCTGATTCATATTTATATGTACTTCACACTAAATTGTGGCTTGCTGTCAAATGTAGCATCATTTACACTTGTCATGATATGAGAAAAGACTGACAGAAATCTGAACTTCAGATGTCACGATAGTCCTCCAAATGCAACAGATGTTATTCTATACAGTTCCACATTTTGTAAGTGCATTATTTACTGTTGATCCCTTACTTTTGTTCCTTTGACCAATGTTATACATGTCTTCATCAGATAAAACAAATAATTCAACTCGTTGCTTTTATACTAATCCATTATACAACTGCAATTAAAATTTAAAGACACAGGAATCTTAAATAAAGTACACTGTTCTGATACACATATATAGACTTGTTAAAAATATTTAAAAATAACATACATATAAAATATGTTAAATATGTTGTAAAAACTGTATGTTAAAACCAAAAAAGTGCATGTATAATATTTACTATTTTATGCTTCAAATGCTTTAGCTATTAACACTGGCTTTATTATTATATACTCATTCAAACCAGGGAAAACATTAGATCTAAGCCTCAGTTGCCATTTCAGTTCCCTGTTGAGTAGTATATTCTTAGGATCTCCCCCCTAGGGTTAAACTTAACAACATCTATAATCCCAAATTTAAAACCCTTACACGGAGGAGAAATACATTCAAGAGAATGCTTGTACAATGCACTATTTTCTTTTTTATTTTTAATGTCATTAAAGTGTTCATACATTCTTTCTTTCTTTCAGGGCTCTTTCCATCCTACCTATGTAGAATGCAGGGCACTTTACACAGGTGACCAAGTAGGCAATCATTTTAGTATTGCAGTTGCCCTTACAAAACCAAGCGTATGCTGTCTTCCTTAATAATATAAGGGCACTGTTTGCAATTGCCACAAGAACTAGTTGCCTTTCTTATATAATCCTTTGGTGTCTCTGTCTGTTCAAATATTCTTTTAAAATTCCTTCCTGTTTTAAAGGAAAATATAGGTTCTTTCCCTACAACTTCATACAATTCGTCATTAGTTTTTAACATACTCCATTTAGTTCTTATAATATTGGTAACTGTG
>NC_056741.1:1686573309-1686605809 GCF_019279795.1 Protopterus annectens
ATAATAACACTGAGACGACTGTATAGGTTACAGACTTACCTTGCAAATGCAGCAGTTGACCTGACTGTAGTTCAAGGCTGACTCTGTCTGATGGAAGCAGTACACAGCCAGTACATGGATAGGTACAGGATGTGTGACTGGCCTAGCATAAATTTTAATATATGCATGTGAGTAGGAGTAAGGTGTCAGTCCCTAGGTCTGTAGGTTGTCAGTGAATGTGCTATGCTTTATCTTTTAGCCAAAGCCAGGGCATACAGAGCATGCCTACATCTGCCTATGGGGACATCATCAGGGGGTTCCTCTTCTGAGTCCTCCTGGGATTGAGGCTTTGGTGACCTAGGCACTGGTGAGGAGTTGTGTATCCCTTCCCTTTGCCGATCTTGCTGCAGCTGTTTCCACAGGATCAGATTGTGTAGCATAGCACATGCTGTGAATATATGTGCACATATGGCTGGAGTATACTGCAGGGCTCCACCATCTATATCTAGGCACTGGAACCGTGACTTCAGAAGCCCAAACACATGCTCTGTGATGTTCCTAGTTTGTGCATGTACATCATTATGGTGGTCTTCCATGAGTGTGTGTGTGCATTTCTGATGAGTATCATCATCTATGGTTCAAGGGGAGTAGCCAGCATCCCCCAGTAAATGGCCCTGTGGGATGTCCTCCCTAGCAAACATCTGGTACAGCTGTGATGTGTGTGCCAGGGTTGCCAGCACACACATTCATGATAATCCCCTGGGCATTGCACACAACTTGGCAGTCGATGGAGTGGTACACCTTGTGGTTAGCATAGATTCTACTTGCTCATCAGGTGGTGCGTTGATGTATACATGAGTGCAGTCTATGGCACCCAGTACTTCAGGATGGTGTGCTACACAGTAGAAGTGTTGTATATTGATGGCCCTCACCTCAGGGGAAAGGGAAAATGATATGTGTTCTCTGGTATGTGAAAGCACATAATCTAGGAATTGGTGGAGTATCCTGAATGCAGATGCCTGTGACACCCTCATCATGTCCCCAGTTGGTCCCTGTAGCTAGTATCCAAAGAGCTACACATAACTTTGTTTCCACTGGGATGGGTTCCCCCCCTGTTAGCTCTAGCTCTGAGGTGAGGGTGTCAGAGCTCAGTGAGTTTTTGTAATATGGGCCTGTTCACCCTGTAGTGTTCTATAATCTACAGCTCATGTAGCTCCAGAAGGTTACCCTGGGCCTGAACACTCTTCTCCTTCTCGGCCTAGACTTATTGTCAGCAGCAACAGCAGCAGTGACTTCAGCATCTATCACATACAGATGTAGAATTGTTGCTCAACATTATCTCAGATAAAATTTCCAAGTCTCTACTCCAATTGTTCAGAGTATTGAGGAAAAATCAGAATATAGCGTGTATGCATACTTTATACAGTTCTGCTGTAGGTAAACCATGCGGGATGGTTGCATGATGCAGTTCACCTGCCTATGATATAATTTACATGATTTAAAGGCCCTACTTTATTGCGCAATGTGGTGCTATGCACAATGTTGCACAGCATAGCTTATACAAAAGTATATATTATTAATTGAATATATCCAGCTTTAATTGATAGCTGCCTACATCATCACTGTGACTTGGGTGGTCTGTTCACATGAACATGCTAAACTAACCTGCAAACCATGCAAACACACATGCTAAGCACTAAAAAAATCCTAAAAGTAACATGACACACACCCCTGATGTCATCCACATCCAGTGAGAATATCAACACCGTGTAGGAGCCTACACAAAGGGATATGCAGACATGGTTGCTCCCTTTAGTGAGTCAACAAATGCACCTCATTTGCATATATATTCATGTTGACAGCCTGGAAACTACAAGGTTCATAGCCATGTAAGTGGTAACAGCATGAATGCATCATTGTACAGAGCCGATGCAAGGTCCTACAATACATTTGTTTGAACTACATTATAAATGTTATTTTACAACTTTTTTTTCTGTTAAGCATGTTTGTGCAACACAGCACATATTGCAGACGTGTAAATTATTAATTAAAATATTATTATTTTTACATATTCCCTTCCTTTTTCAGACATCCACACTGTATGTTTTGCACATTTATGTATGTGATCTAACGTTTTCAGGTGAGTTATGTCCATATTTGTGGACTTTTACATCCTCTTCTTTCTGTGTAGACTCCTGTATGAAGAAAATTTCTGTGTACGCTACAAACACAGACACAGGGTCTACATGGATGCCTTTCTGCTTGTTGGATCGCTTCACCTGGCTAATTTGTATAAGATTTACCTGCTTAAGCAGAAATTTACATTGCATGGAAGTTTCCCTATTTGCACGTGCTTGTGCGGTGCTAAGCAAAGTCTACTGATTCTAAAAATCTCCTCGCTCATGTATGCATCATGTGTACATGGAAAAAAATATTGTAGGCTTTACTGAATTCCCCTGTAAGTCTATGTGATAACATTGCTATATGTATAGCTGGAGTGGAATGTTAATATTGGGAGAACATATTTAATTTGGGAATAAGGACATTTCTAACAATGGAACAACATGAGTTTGGTCAAAGAAGATGTAGTAGGGATTTAATTTAAACTCTGTTACCAGTAATGTTCATATTGGTATAGTGGATCTCCAAGGTATTTTGATGAGGAACAATTGGAATATAATTGTTCAAGTTGTCCTTAATAGTAATTTGGGTTATAGCTCTAATGCAGCCAGATTAAATAAAAAAACTATGATGGAGTCCAGGCAAAATTCAATGCAGATTACTGTAATCCAGTGCAAGTGAAACCAGTAACTATTAAAGCTGACCACATCCATTAACATTCATGATGAGTTCTTTCATCTTATTTCTTTCTTCAGGACTTGTACAGATCAATTTTTTAAAAACTTAAAATGGGATTTAGAAAAGACTATCAAAAGTAGTAAGGCTTATACCATTGGCAACAGCCTTTAATGATTCAGAGGAAGGCCCACCACAGTGATTCCATGTTGTTTATAGGATTGGACCACCACCATGGCATGCTACATTCAGTGAATTATTCAGCTGTGTAAATTAACATGGCTGTGTTTCCCCTGTTGTAGTCAATGGAGGATGCTGTATAAAAGGTAAGAGCAGGCAAGTGTGTGTAGAGGGTTAGTGGTGGCAAGGGTATGTGATTGTGTGTATATGTGGAGGTAGTAGGGATATGTGAGTGAGTGAGTGAGTGAGTGAGTGAGTGAGTGAGTGAGTGAGTGAGTGAGTGAGTAAGTGTGTGTGTGTGTGTGTGTGTGTGTGTGTGTGTGTGTGTGTGTCCATAAGCAGGATTGGGTAAGGGACTGATATACAGACTGTATGTGGGTGTGGGTGTGCGGGTATGGGTTTGTGAATGCCTGAATGTGTGTGTGCATGTGTGTGTGTGTGTCTGTGTGTGTAGGGGTGGCTGACATATTTCTAAGCTCCCCTAGACTAATCAGCAAAGCCTGTAATAGTGGGGGGACATTAGACTACATGGGGGACATGTAAATATTATTCAACGTTATGTAAAAAGTTATTTATTTATTTATTTTATTTATTTTAATTTTGTTTACCAGGATACTCCAGCTGTGTTTGATAACAAAAACATCTTTTTAGAGGAGGCCTGTGAAGGAGGCATATTGCAAACAAATTTTATACAAATTTTAAACATGCAGGAAATTACACAACCATTTGCTTATTAGATACACAGGTATGCAAAGTTATATAAAATGTAGTTATTCTAAGCAAGTTTTTTTTAATAAATAGATATAACTTGAACAAAAATTGTTATACATGAAACAGTATCTGTTTGGTGAGCTTTTAAAAGGTTAATCAATGCTTTGAATAGATATATTACTGATCTTATGATTAGTGATTAGTAAATTGCAAAGATCAGATGAACAGAAAAATGAAAAATGATGTAGAATATGAAAAGGTGAGAGGAAAAGTGAGATAGGAAAGATTATTCAGGAGTAAAGAGATTATCTTGGACAATCTGGATATAGAAACAATACCCATCATTCTGCAGAGCTAATAGTAAATTATATCATATACTCAGAATGGACCCAGAGGCAATCTACTAGTAGATAAATTTAGCTCTAACTTTACCCAGCTCTCCCATCCTACATTCCCAGATCGCATTTCCATAGCTACAGCTGTCATAAATCCTCCATGATCTAGTCCTCAAAGCCTAAGGCCAAGCACACTGCTTCTCTGGAGCCATCAGAAAACAGGACCTGTCAAAACTGTTACAAAGGTTATTCAGGGTCAGCCTTCAAGCAGGCTTTGTGCCTAATGAATGGAGGATGGTAACTGTAATCACCCTGCACAAAGAAGGGGCATCAACTGACTTGGGAAATTATAGACCCCTAAGTCTGACCAACTTCATCTGTATGGCTATGAAAGGTTCATTACGGAATTAATAAATAAGGACATAAGTAACCTACAAGTTCTCAATCCAAGCCAGTTTGGTTTAGCTGATGGCAGATCCTGCCTACTTAACCTAGTTGACTTATTTGAGGAGGTTACTGAAGCAATGGACCAGGGCAAATCAGTACACACTGCATATCTAGACCTCACAGTCATCTGACACCATCCCACAATCATGTATCATAGATAAAATGTCCCAGCTATATGTAAATCTTTATCCAACTTATTGGATAACAAACTGCTCACAAATAAAAAACAGAAAATTAGAGTGGGCTGCTCTACCTCCCTGAAATGATCTGTCACTAGTGGTGTACCCCATAGTTCAGTCCTTGGGTCACTTCTCTGTGACATTTTCTTCTCATATCAAAACAATTGCTTTTAGGGATTTATGGCTAACCAGGTTTACAGAAGACTGCAAACTTGATGCCATCATAAACTCTCCACTCACTTCTATAAACACTCACTAAATCACAGCTCTGTTCTTACATCACACCAGGCTGAAACATCATGAACATTTTCTCACCCAATACTGATGCTGTACTTGCTTCTCACCACATTGAAATATTACCCTATCTCTTCCTGTGGTCATCCCATCTTCTTTCTCTTCCTCTTCCTCTGTTACTCTTTGTTCTCTTCTCATTTTCCTATTACTCTTTCCATTTTCTATACTGTTCATTATCCCCTCCATCTCTTTTCAGTAATTATTAATCTGCAAAACATAATCTTAGCTCTCTTTTGTATACAATCAAGCTCTCAAATTGTAAAAGTTCTAGAAGCACAATGTTATTAACTAGCTAGTCACAGAAACCTGTAAATACTTATAAATGTAAATGTTGTACTGTTGCTCCTTCTGTCACCTTATTTGCATTATGTAAATATTGCACTGTTGTCTTTCTTGTCATTACACTTGCATTACAAATTTTGTATTACAGAGCATGTACTAAATGTTCTGTTATTGGAATTTTTCTCCTTGGGCCTCTGCTGAAAACGGCTTCTATGCCCAGTTGAACTTTCCCAGTAAACAAATGTCAAATAAAAATTAATACATAGAAATAACACAGTCAAACTTGTATGCTTCCATCAGTTTTTTTTTTTAAGTTCCGTCTTAAATGTTTCTGGTTTTGTTAAATCTATGATTTGTTCTAGGAGATTGTTCCAAGCAGCTGCTGCAATTTTTGTGAAAGATTGTTTTGTGAGTGAAAGTGAAATTTGGATCTATTTAGAGTTTTGCTGGTGGAGTTCCTGAGACAGTAAAGACTAGTCTTATCTGTAGCCTATTACGTAGAGATGAATAACTATTATGAATAAGGGTTTATGTTAATGTAAGGTAAGTAAATCTTGCTGAAGAACATAAGCAGTTATGGCAATTATTGTGCAATGGCGTTCAATTGTGAGACTTACATGATTTAATCTGAATGCTTTATTCTCTGCTTTCTGAAGGGTGTTAGTGCTCTGAGCAGTGAGTAGGGAAGAGCAGAGCATGCTGTATTCTTGGCAAAGAAACATTTATAGCAATAGTCTCCTAACTTCCTTTTAAAGTAGATGGAAAATTGTTGCACTTGGCAATTGACATCTGGCACAAATGTTAGAGTCTGGTCAATGTTAATGCCTAGAGTTTCTGTTGAGTTGAGTTATGTGGAGTAACTGTTGTCCATCTAGATAGATTAGCAGGATTCGAAGAGATTTGGAGAGCTGTGAAGTTCCAAATAGCATTACTGTGGATTTATGAGTATTTAATGTCAGTTTGTTAATTTATTGCCAATTCCAGAGAACTTCCAAGTCATTTTGTAGTTGGATGTTTGTATCTTGCACAGATTTACTAGATTTGCTGATCATTATATGATCTGCATTTAGCAGACAGCTGAGGCTGGGTATCTTCAAAGAAAGGTCATTAATGCACAGTAAGAAGAGCAATGGGCCTAACACTGATCCTTGTGGAACACCCAGGTTTGCTGATGTAGCATGCATCTGTAAATGTTCTATTATAGAGATAGTCTGCCAACCAATTGTAGGCTTTGGAAGACAAGTCTTAGAACTAAACTTTGAAGTAGCTTCTGGTGATTTGACACTCTCAAATTCTGTTGCTGTTGTAGCTGTATAGCTAAACTATCAGCATCCTTCCCACCCCCCCATCACCACCCCTCCTGCCCCAACCACCACCTCAATCATCAACCTTCCTCCACATCCTTCTGCCTCAAGCCCATCCCCACAAGCACTATAAAAAGACTTTTTCTCAAACTCAAACCTTCCACCCTCCTTCCTCAAACAATCTGCAGACAGCATTGCCTATCCCATTCTTATGAACAGATCCATACAAGAATCATACATCCCTTCTATCTGGCACCATGCTTAAATCATCCCCCTCCCCAAAAGTGGCAAAATACTGATACCACCAACTTCAGGCCTATTGCCAGCCTTTCCCCCTTTCTAAAATGCTAGAGAAAAAGATACAAGCACAACTCATGGCACTCCTAACACTAAACAATCTTCTCTCCCCTACCCAAGATGGCCTCCACCCTGGACACAGCACCATGATTGGCCTTCTTTCCTTTCTTGAAACCATAAACCTGAAATGCAACTCGGGCAAGTTCATATCAACACCATTCCTAGATCTGTCAAAGGCCTTTGACACCATCTCACACTCCCTACTTATATCCCAACTCTCCACCCTACACCTCTCTCCCACTACCATCGCCTGGTTTTCCAGCTACTTGTCCAACTGCCAACAAGCTGTCCAATGGAAAACTTCAACCTCCCCCTTCCTTCCCATACCCACAGGTGTCCCACAAGGTTCTGTTCTTGGCCCTCTTCAACCTATTCATTAACAACTTTCACCAATCCATCCCAGATTTATCTATCATCCAATATGCAGATGACTCAGAAATCACCTGCTTAGCCTTCTCCCCCTCTGAGCTCCTAGCAAAAACCCAACTAGCCTTCTCCAAAACAGAAACCTGGATGCAGTCTAACCATCTGGCACTAAATGCAAATAAAACCAAACTAATGTTTTTTTTTCTCCTACCAAAATCTCCTTTGACAAATCCACATTCACCATACAGAGCCAAAACAACACCCTCCTTGAAATTGTTCCCAGCAACAAGCTTCTTGGCATCATTACTGAAGAAGAACTAAATTTTGACACCCGCATCCACTCTGCAATCAAGAAAACCCACCAAAAGTTAGGTCTCCTCTACAGGCACAACCACTTCCTAAGCCCCTCCACCCATCAAACACTTGCATCCATCTTCCTGCTCCCCTCCCTTATGTATGGTGCCACTCTTTTCACCAATCCCCATCTTGGCCTTCGGTCCAAACATGAATCCTGCTACCACAAGATCTCCAAATTTGCAACCAGTTCAAAAAACTCATCCCACCACTGCCACTCCCTCCTCACCCTCAACTGGTTGAACTATCCAACTTACTCAGTTATCTACAACTCACCATTGTCCACAAGCTCATCTTTAAACCTGCCAACTACCCAGCACTCGCTACTTCCTTAAAACCTTACATTCCCAACCGCTCACTCAGATCCAGAAACCAAAATCTCCTTTAGGTCCACAAACCTGCACAACCTCCAGGCCATCTACTGCTGTCCCAATCCTTAGCTAAACAGTGAAACTCTCTCCCCACACACCTAACCATACAAATTTCAAATCTCAGCTACTCTCTCATCTTTCTTCCAAATGGGAATGGCCTTGCCATGTTCCAACTCATCCTGCCGCATTCCACCATGTACTGACTCATCCAAATACCTCTACTATTACTTCATCCCACCAAAAGCAATCCCTCCCCTACTAAAAAACAATTTTCTCTCTAATATCTATTGTACTATACTCTCCAATCTCAAATATACTATTACCCTCTCCTTTAATTATGTCTTTTCATTTTTGTAGCATTGTGACAAGCCAATTGCAAATATCATGAGACTTATCTGTAAATGTTTAATTAGCTGTATGAACTATGTCCTTTTGTAACATGTGAAATGTTACTTGCAATTATTGTGGAGCTTTTCTCCCTGGGCCTCCACTGAAAATGGGCTCTTCTTGGTCCAGTGGACTTCCCCGGTCATCAAACTTAAATAAATAAATAAATAAAGTTGGTGGGCACGTACTTCATGAGGCAGTTGTAATGAATCTGCTGGCATGTGCATCACATGGTTGCTGCTGCAGTAGAGCTGATGCATATTTGCATCACATGACTGCTGTAGTGGAGCTGACAGGCATGAGCATCACATGGCTCCTGAATGGAGCTAATGGGCATGTAAAGTACATGGCTAATCTAGTGGAGCTGATGTGAATGTGTGTCTTATGGTTAACCTCTTGAAGGCCATAAACAGTATTCATCTAACAGCTGCTGCACTGAATAGTGGAATTTAGACAAGGTTGCCTGCACAATGCTGTTGCAGTCTTCAGGAGGAATCTGCACCATTTGCAGAAGGCAAAGATGCAGCCAAATACCAGGACCACCATGCTGTGGATGAGATTATAAATCTTGCATTGGGGAAGGTCAATACACATGGTAGTACCCTGCATCACCACTCCAATATTACAACCCTAATGTGTTTGATAAACATGTCGAGTCATCTCTACTTTTATGTGTATTCCTAATATAGCAACTTCCCTAATTAATGTAAAACTATTCTGTTGTGTTGTTAACATCTTCGTTGTTTTCACAAAAAAAATGTACAAAAGGTCTTGTATTACCATGAAGAGACATCCTTTTACATTCACCTCTGATTGCATATTGGGATGTACATTTTCATCTGTGCATATTTGTTCAACTTGCTTTTTGCTGCTCTCTTTCTCTCTTATGTCTTGTCTTCTTCTCACTTTAGCACTAGAGCTTACAGCTCTAGTTCCAGTTTTCTAGTCCCAGTTGACATCCTGTCATTCAAATGTCTCTCTCCACCACTTCCTATGCCTTGTCCTTCTCCACACATTCTACACATACATGTTTCTAGGCATGTGCACTACATGTACATACTGCCTCCATAGAGCACATCTTATCCTGTGCTCTACAATGCTTGAAGAAGCACTGTGCAGTCTGATATAGTTTTAGTAGTGGCAGTAAAACCTAGGAACACCTTGTGGATGCCTGTACACAGCTATGTTCAAACATTGTTCATCTGTACGTGCAAGTAGCAACATAAAATACATGATGCGGGAAAAGCAAGTTTATATCTTTATGCACACTATTCATTTTAATTTGGCCTAATTTGCCAAATTACATAAATACATATTACTATCAACAAGTAACATGCAGTTAGCAGACTACTTATTCTCATTTCCCTTTCTTCTGCCCATCTGTTCTAAATGCTTTTAAATGCAGTATTTAATTCACACTCCAACAATTGCTCTAGAAGCCTAGTGTGTGTAATCACCACACGTTATGTAAAGGACATTTACTGAGGTGCACTGTGTAGGTTGTTCACAATAGTCCTTCTCCTTCTTCAACATCAGCTTCCACAATCCACATCCCTTCTTAACCCTAATGACCAACATTATATCTTTTTTATCTTCTCCCTCCATTGCATAGATTATCGGTCCACCAAACCTCACTGCTTAGTCTAGTTCATTTAATCTCCTTTTTTATGTTACTTTCCTTTGCACACTTTCCAATAATTCAATATCCCTGTGCAGTCCCCAGAACTACCTAAATTATCTCTAGTATAGTAGGAAAATTAACTCCTTGTCCATGATGTCTAGTCCTACCAAGATGCGTGTATTTACCAGGCTGTGGATTGTGATTCATTACTGAGACTAAGCAGAAATTCCTTAAGATTCCAAGAGCAGAATAAGTTATTTCTTACACTTATTTCATTGAATTGCACTTCTGTAACTCTTATAATTGTGTTATACAGTTAATCTACTACATTTTGCACTGTTATAAAGCTTTTTTTACTGTCTCACTGTATTTATGTACTGTTTTATATGGTTTTAACTGTATTTTTCATTGTTAGATACTGTTTCATTACTCTAATTGCATGCTTACTGAATTACTTAACTGTAAACTGCTTTTTCATACTAAGAGTTTTATTTTCTGTTTGTGAGTGCTCTATCCGTGCTTTTCTGTGCTTTTTTTTTTTTTTTTTTTTTTTTTGAGGTTTCTGTGTTCCAGTCAGGTATCATGTAACTGATTTGTTTGCAGTTAAAGCATTCTGTAGAGTCTCCTTTCTCCTGTATCTGTTTAAAACTTTCATTTAGTGGCTACAGCTAATAGCTGTAATAGTGTGCATTACTATAATTGTATTTTTATTGAATTACTAAACTGCAAACTGCTTTTTCATACTGAGACTTGTATTTTCTGTTTGTGAGTGATCTTTGTGCGCATTTATTGTGAGGCTTCTGTGTTCTACTCAGGTGGCATAATCTTGATAGAGGTCTGCTGTTGTCCAGGCCTGGTAGTTTTGTTTTTCGGTTTCCTGTGTTTCTGGCAGCCATTTTCTGCTGATAGTGTGTTGTCTTCATTATTATTGAGAGTAACAGGGTTTCCTGACCTTTTGCAGCATGAGTGATTGGGTAACAGCAAGGACTAGTAGGACTGAATGGTAATTTGAGCTTCTTGTTTCTTCCATCCTTTCTGGTATATAAACCCTGTGTCTGCAAAGGGCTGTGGTTGCATTTACCAGACTGTGGATTGTGATTCATTACTGGGACTAAATAGAAATTCCTTAAGATTCTAAGAGCAGAATAAGTTATTTCTTACACTTATTTAATTGAATTGCACTTCTGTAACACTTATAATTGTGCTATACAGTTAATCTACTACATTTTGCACTGTTATAAAGCTTCACTGCATTTGTGTACTGTTTTATACTGTTTTAACTGTATTTTTCATTGCTAGATATTGTTTCATTACTCTGATTGCATGTTTACTGAATTACTTAACTGTAAACTCCCCTTGAGTACCTTGTTCCCCATTAGCCATTGTTTTCAATTATAAAGGAATTCCCAATATTATTCTAGCATGTCCAAAGGTCAGTTGTCAATCTCCTCTCCGGTCCAGCTGGTGAATCTGGGAATCTTGAGGCAATCTTACAACTGCCTCATGTACACAGACAACCCTCTCCTCCTCCCAACAAATTCCAACACATGTGAGAGATGCAACCGTATAGCCAAACTGGAGGCTAAGCTCTCTCAACTCAGTACTGGCATAACAAGTCAGGAGGAGAAGCAAACCACACTCACTACAATTCCAGTCTCACATAGACCTACCATGACAGCAAACCAAACACATAATCACACAAAAACATACTCAGAGGCTCTAAATAAAGATCTGCCTGAGCAGCAGAGACCTCCAAAGCAGACACCCAAGCAACTGCTACCCCAAAACAAAACATGTGCAACACATATCTCACAAAGCCATTGTGCCGGACAGTCACAGCCTTTAAGGCTAAACAACACGCCTGATACACTTGTAATAGGTGACTCTATCATCAGGCACACTGATGTCCCGCTCACCAGGCTGAACAAGGAGAAGGTCACGGGGAGCAGCCTGTCAGGCACTAGGATCCGCCACATAACACAAGCACTCAGGTCACTCCAAGGCAAGTACAAATATGACTCAGTCATTGTCCATGCTGGTGTGAATGACCTGAGATGTACCTCCCTGGACTACATGAAAAGAGACATAGAGGAGCTCTCTGAGCATGTAGCCCAGGCCGGTATGACCCTGATCTTGAGTAGCATCTTACCCTCACCAAGAATGATGCCACAAGATGATCAATTTCAACAATTGGCTTAAGTACTGGTGTCATTCAAAGGGGATCCAATGCCTGTCAGCCTGGGATGATATGCTCAACAAGCCATGATGCTTCGCTAGGGATGGCTTGCACCTGTCACCCCTGGGCTTTCGGATATTGGCAAAGGCTCTTGCTACCCCCATAGTGCCTTTTTTAGGCAAGGCTCAAAAGACAAACCCACCTCCATAGGTATCACAAGGGATAAGAAACTAAGAGTAATGCTACTCAATGCCAGAAGTCTAAACCTCAAGATGCACGCACTCAAAACTCTCCTTAGCATGGAGAACATCGATATCTGTGCAGTAACAGAAACCTGGTTCAGGGCTCCCGAGAGCACCCCAGCACTACCAGGTTATGCCTCATACCATGCTTTTTGGCCCCAAAACTTGGACAGAACCACAAAAGGAGGGGGAGTATCGATATTCATCAAAGATCCCACACCTCCAGGTTGGTGGCAAAGCACGAAGCATCAGAGACTATCCATGTACAACTAACAGTGGGTAAAACTGCCTTCCAGTTTATAGCCTGCTACAGACCACCCTCCCAAACCCAGGAACCTCACTCAGCCTTCCTGAGAACACTGGAATATATGAAGGTCTCTCCAAACACCATTATATTAGGTGACTTCAACTACCCAAACATAGACTGGGAGCATTACTCTAGCTCCAACACCCTAGCCCAAAGGTTCCTAGAATTTATAAACTCAAATGCTATGGAACAACTTGTTACCACTCCCACAAGAGGGGAAAACATACTGGACCTGATCATCACCAACATGGGGACTCTATGCTCCAGACCAGAAATGTATCCCTCACTGGTAAGATCAGACCATAAACTAATCTCACTGGATATTCACATCCCGACCCCAACCCCTGCCCAGAAAACCACAGTGAAAAACTTCTCTAAAGCAAATTTCACACTCCTCAAAACCGAGGTGGAATCCTTCAAAGCCCCCGGGCCTGTGGAAAATACGGCCCAGACCGCAGAATCCTTTATAAACGCATTCTATGAACACCTTCAGGAATGCATGGACCATGCAATCCCAAATAAAACCAAGACCCAGTCCTCCAAAGGCAAACGTCCTGTCTGGTGGACCCCAGCCATAAACAAACTATACAATAGAAGGAGGAAGCTACTAAATGATAGAGCAAAATCCCAAAAAGGGAAGGCATCACTGATCAGTATTAGCAAAAAACTACGGGCACTCATAAAATTGTCTAAGGCCAGCTTCGAGAGAAAAATTGCACAGGACACTAAGGATAATCACAAGGCTTTCTTTAGTTATGTTAGGAACCTGGGTGGTAATTCCCAGATATGCTCAGAATTAGTCCAAAATGACAAAAAATACACCGAACCCACAGATATTGCCAACATCCTAGCTGACAAGTTCAGCACAAACTTCTGCCCCCCCTCGCCACCAAAAGGGCAAATATCTATCCCAGCAGAGTGCTGCCCCCCTGATATCGCAGATGCTCAGGTAAGAGTTGCCCTCTCCAAAGCAAAAAACACAGCATCAATGGGACCAGACGGTGTCCCGGGCTGCGTCCTACATGAACTCCAAGAAGAGCTAAACCCAAACATAAAACTACTGTTCAATCTCAGCCTTACTACAGGATATGTACCCAAAGAGTGGCGTACAGCAACAGTGGTCCCTCTCCGCAAAGGTGGTGCCTCAACGGACCCGGGAAACTATCTCCCCATAAGCCTGACTAGCATGGTCTGCAAAGCTATGGAAAGGATCATCATGGACTTAATAAATAAAGATATTGGGGACCTACAGACACTGGATCCTACCCAGTTCAGCTTTGTTAAGGGTAGATCCTGCCTCTTAAACCTGGTAGACTTCTTTGAAACAGTCACCAAGGCCATTGACGAAGGGAAGGTGGTCCACACAGCCTACCTGGACCTCGCAAAAGCCTTTGATACAATACCCCACTCGGGCATTATAGATAAGCTCACCAGCTTAAATATAAACCCCTATGTCACTAGATGGGTTGCAAACTGGCTCAAGGACAGAACCCAAATGGTTAGAATTGCTGGAGCCATGTCAGACTCCAAACCAGTTACAAGCGGCATCCCACAAGGCTCAGTCCTGGGACCTCTCTTGTTCAGTATATATTTCTCGGAGGTACAGACCAACACGGAAGGACTGTGGCTGACCAAGTTCGCAGATGACTGCAAACTGAGTGCCATAATTGACTCTCCAGCTGACACAAGCATCCTCCAAAAGGGCCTCATAGAAACAGACAACTGGTGCCAGAGCCATGGCCTCAAGCTAAACCCCAAAAAGTAACCACACCAAGTGATACAGACCACCACTAAAACGAATCCACAGAAGGCAGGCAGTTGTAGAAACACTTCTTTAATAGGAACAGACTGAGCGCTTTCACCAAACACACTTTGGCATCTTCAGAGTCAAATGTTCTATTACAAGCACAAGACTTATATACCCACTAATTACACTAATTCAGTAATTAACTAAACAGATATTCAATCAACTCTTAAACACACACATACCACTCAATGTTGAATCACAAGTATTGCATACAAATATTTGTATATAAATTGATATATGTATATAAATACATACAAATACAGAACTTACTACAACCTAACCAAATACAAAATTATAAATTTATATTTTTATAATGTATTAATGTTGTACAATATATAAAAATATATAAAAATATAAAAATGAAAAATATATATGTAAAAAATATATGTAATACAATAAAATTAAAAATATGAAAAACTGTAAAAAATATTTATAAATTCTAATACATAAAACACAAATTAAATTCTGTATAAGTCCATAAATTTAAAATACAATATATACACCTTGATTATTACATTATTAATATAAACAATTCACTGTGCATATCATATCAAATAAAATTTCTGCCTCAAGGCCGGTTTCAAAGAAACACAATCATTTAAGCCAAGCTGCTTCAAAGCATTCAGCCTAAGCTACCATTCCGCTTCCAGAAGGGCTACCCAGTTACCAACATCAAGGCCCTGATCAACAACCACCCTGTCAATGATGAAAAACACAAACTTCTTAAAACCACAACATTTGACAGAGTGCAAATATAAGGCATTGTGTACATCTTTAATCCTCATACTTCTCACATGCTCTAACACCCTATCCCTTAACCTACGCGTCGTCATTCCAATATAGAATGCATCACATGACGCGCAGAAAGCAACGTAAACAACATTTTTACTGTTGCAATTACATGCCCCCGGACAACCCAAAGTACGTCCAAAGTTGGCTACACAGACATATGGCCCTTCTGCTATAAACCTACATGCCCTACATGCTCCACACTTACTCATCATAGACTTAACAAATCTAGAATTCCTTTCTAATATGTTCTTTAAATTAGGTCCCTTGCTGAAAACAATAGAAGGTTTGAATCCAATAATAGTCTTTAATTCTGGACTTAAAATGTTATCCCACAAACTTCTCATCACGCTACACATCTCAGACGCCTTTTCACTAAACTGCAAAACAAAGACGGGGTCATTACCAAATTTGTCTTTTTCCTTTTCTCCTTCACTCATCCTTCCCACATCGTTGGATACAACAACACCACCAAGACCCCTATGGTTCCTCAAAATAGGGGAATAACTTGCTCTTCTCCCTTTGTATACCTCCTTCTTGGTTTTTCGTAATAAACTCAATGGATAACCACGATCCAATAACATTCCTATAAGAATGTATATTTCCTTCTTGAACATCCCTTCATCACTAACCAATCGTGATGTATGGACCATCTGACCTTTCGCCACCCCTTTCTTTTGATGGAAGGGGTGGCAACTGTTGAAATGTAACAGTGAATTGGAATAGTTCTCCTTCCTATAAATAGTACTTAACAAACCATCACCCTCCTTAATGATGGTGATGTCCAAAAAGTTTGTATTATCCCTACTCCAAATATGGGTAAACTTCAAAAAATTTGTGGTCCCATTGAGATAATTAACAAATTGAACAGCCTCTTCCTCGTTACCCCTCCACAAAATGAGCAAGTCATCAAGGAATCTATTGTAAAGCACTATTTTGGAATAAAATCCTGATGAAAACACAAATTCCCTCTCCCAAGCCAACAAAACTAGATTGGCAAATGTCGGTGCACACTTGGCACCCATTGCCACTCCCGAGCACTGCTTGAAATACTCCCCCTCGAATTTCATAAAATTATTAGACAAAACCATATCCATCAAACTATACAACAAATTAATCCTACTTTTGTCAATTTTACCACTTGAGTTCAAACTTTCAAACCCCAAAAAGTGTATAGTCATCCCCTTTGGCAAAAACAAAGTGCCCACAAATTACCACATAGGTGGTAATCCATTAAGTACAGAAGAAGTAATTAGAGACCTGGGGACCCAAGTTGATAGCAATCTCTTATTTGACAACCACGTGGCCAAAGTGGCTAGAAAAACATTTTATATAGCCCACCTAATCATGAAGGGATTCATATCTAGATTAGGGGAGGTCATGGTGCCTCTTTACTCATCCCTCATCAGACCCATAATCGAGTACAATGCCCCTTTTGGGATGTAACTTACCAAACACCTGCAGCAACTGGAAAGACCCCAAAAGTACCTCACTAAGAGGATCAAAGGGCTCAAACAGATGCTATATGCTGCCCGGTTAAAGAAACTCCAGCGCTACTCAGAGGCCTACCGCCTGCTCAGAGACGACCTGTGCCTGACGTATAAAGCCATGTCCAACCCGGAATTAAGGGACATGCTGCACCTCAAAAAGTCCAAATCCCATTGAGCTACACGCTCGAGAGACTTGAACCTCAGCACTGAAATAAATAGGACATGCTGGAGGGACAGATTCATAACCCAGAGGCTCCTTTCACTCTGAAATAAAATCCCAGTCCAGGTTAGGCAGAGTCCCTCATTGACTCTCTTCACGGGGAATCTTGATGAGTGGATGGGAGATCGTAGGTTTACCCTGGGTATCACTTCTGTGTCACTGTTAGACAGAGGCACAGTATACTAACCTCGAAAAAGGGCATAGCAAAATTAATTTAAAATGGGTGGCGAAAGCCAAACATACTCTGGCTAGGCTTATAAATGCCCTAGGGCAGATAGCCTAGTATGAACCTATGAACCTATGAACCTACGAAAATGCATTTTCATGCTGAGAGTTGTATTTTCTGTTTGTGAGTGCTCTATCCATGCTTTTCAGTGCATTTTTTCTGGTTTCTGTGTTCTAGTCAGGTATCATATAACTGATTTGTTTGCAGTTAAAAGCATTCTCTAGAGTCCCCTTTCTCCTCTATCTGTTTAAAACTTGTATTTAGTGGCTACAGCTAATAGCTGTAATAGTTTCTCACTTTCCCTCCCTATTTTTGTCTTGCTTTTATACTTGGTGGCTTTGCAGTTGCTTGCCCATACTGTATATCTGATCTGGGACACTCATCCCAGTCTAGTGTCATTAGTTCATTCTACCTAATAGAGACAGATCATTTGAGAAGGCCAACCCACTTAGATTCTTAACTTTGAATTATATTCTGTTCCAGCTTTCTCCTTTTCCACTATACTATAAAAAAAAAAAAATCTAAGCTTGCTTCCCCCCTTTCCTGCAACTAGTCTTGTCCTGATACAGATTTGCTATATCCAGGACTGTTTGTAAGCTCCTGAGCCCTCCAGGTCTGTCTGTGTTGGAGGGAAGCCTGCTAGTTTATCAGTGGGAGTGGTAAGCCCTAGGTAACATATCTACCACATAAGGAGTGGGTTCTGGCTCAAAAATTGTAGTTATTGACTGTTTGGGCAGTTTTTCCATCTCTCTCTCTCAACTTCCTGATTTAAAAGCCCACATTTGCACTTGTTTCCACCCTTTCCTGTAACTAGTCTAGCCCAGATGCAGTTTGCTGTATCCACGACTATTTGTAAGCTCATGAGCCCCCCAAGCCTTTCTGTGTTGGAGGGAAGCCTTCTAGCTTATCAGTGGGAGTGGTAAGCACTAGTTAACCTATCTACCACAAGAGGAGTGGTTTCTGGCCCAGATATTGTGGTTTATTGGCCTTTTGGGCAGTTTCTTCCATCTCTTTCAACTTTCTGGATTAGAAGCCTATGTCTGCATTTGTTTCCTCCCTTTCCTGTAACTAGTCTAGTCCAGATACAGATTTGCTGTGTCCAAGACTGTTTGTAAGCTTCTGAGGCCCCCAAGCCTTTCTATGTAGGAGGGAAGCCTTCTAGCTTATCAATGGGAGTGGTAAGCACTAGGTAGTCTACCTAACACAAGAGAAGTGGTTTTTGGCCCAGAAATTGTAGTTTATTGGCTGTTTGGACAGATTTCCATCTCTCTCAACTTTCCAGTTTAAAAGCCCATGTTTGCGTTTGTTTTCTGCCTTTCCTGTAACTAGTCTCATCCAGATACAGACTTGCTGTATCCAGGACTGTTTGTAAGCTTCTGAGAAGTGCCAGGATCTGCTCTCCAATTTTCCCTTAGATCTACTAGTTCTCTCCTCTCCTGCACTTATACTAGCTTATTAGTCTAGCACTTTACCAGACTTCTTGTGGCAATTATTGTAGCACACAAAAGTGCTACCAACACTAAATGTTCTACAAGGAAACAAATCCAGTAATTATTATCAATGCCCACCCCTCCTGGCATGTCTAAAGGTCAGTTCCCTGTGCTTTCTCCTATTAACCTGGTGAACTTGGACATCCTGAGGCAATGTAGCAACTGCCTCATGTACACTGACAGCCCTCTCCTCTTACCTTCCAACAGTCAGACTTGCGAGAGATGCACTTATATATCCAAATTGGATGCCATGCACTCTCCAGCCAAGACCAGAATAGCTGGTCAAGATGAGAAGGTCAACACTTGCACCACACCACATGGCACACATAGCCCTCCAGACACACACAACCACTGCCTTCACATAAAAACACAAACCACGCACCCACCTTCGCGTAGGCTCTCAATAAAAATCTACCCAAGCAGCAGAGACCTCCAAGGCAGAAATGCATTTGACCACCACAACACTAATCACAAGATACATAACTCTCCTATAAGTGTGCCACTCAACCAAAGCCCCTAAGGCAAAACAGCATGCCCAACACACTAGTCATAGGTGACTCGATAGTGAGGCACACCGATGTCCCACTCACTAGGTTGAATAAGGAGAAAGTAACAGTCAGCTGCCTGTCAGATGCCAGGATCCACCCCATAACTCACGTACTCAGGTCCCTCAACAACAGGTACAAATATGGCTCTGTCATTGTATATGTGGGTGTGAATGACCTGAGATGTACCTCCCTGGACTACATGAAAAGAGACATGGAGGAACTCTTGAATTATGTAGCTCAGGTGGGTATGACCCTAGCCCTGAGCAGCATCCTACCATCACCCTGAATGATACCACAGTACAAGCAGAAAATGATTGATTTCAACAACTGACTAAGTTTCTGGTGTCATTCTAAAGGGATCCAGTATCTGTCTCCCTGGGATGACATGATTGACAGACCTCAATGCTTTGCCAGAGATGGCCTGCCTCTGTCACCTCTGGGCTTCCAGATACTGGCCAAGGCTCTTGCCACCCCTATAGTGTCTTTTTTAGGAGGTGTTCCAAAGACCAAATGGGTCTATATTACGAGAGCGAAAATACTATTAAGTGAATACTAAAACCCCGACACCTATTGCCCGAATGCACTAAACTGCAAAATTTTAAATGTCGAACTGTCATACTCGGCCAACCCCACCACCTGCTACATACTACCTACCCAAACAAAATAAATAAAGCACATACATACACTAACCAAACCCTACTTCTAACCCTAAAGTAAAGCACAAACGCCCTACTTCTAACTCTACACTAAACCCCACTTACACAACTATCTATGCACTATCCTTAACCCCTTCCTAACCCTAAGGTCTGTAACTACCACACACTTTCTCTACATACATATATCCAAACAAAATAAATAATCCACATACATACATTTAACAAAACCCTATGTCTAACCCTGCACTAAATCTAACATACATAACCTATCTATGCATCAACCTTAACCCGCACCCTAACCCTAAAGTGTGTAACTATCCAACACTTACCTTTACAACTATTCCACAGATGGGCCAACCATGGTAATTCGACATTTCCGAAATTGCGGTTTTGTACTTTCGCTATGAATCCATTTTGCACAATACGTGTCGATGTTTATGTATTTGCGTAAATGAACTTTCGCTACATTAATATAGAGCCAGACCAAATTACCACGATAACAGCTACAAACAAATGCAATCTGAGGGTCATGCTGCTCAACTCCAGAAGTCTAACTCTCAAAATGCACTCACTCGAAGCACTCCTTAAAATAGAGAACATCGACATTTGTGCTGTAACAGACACCGGGTTCAAGGCAGCAGGAAGCACCCCTGCACTACCAGGCTATAACTCATTCCACACCTTTCGACCCCAGAACTTGGACCACAGCTCCAAAGGCGGTGGTGTTTCCATATTCATAAAGGATGCGCACACCTCCAGACTGGTAGCCCAACATAACACATCAGAGATACTTCAGGTGCAGCTAACACTGGGTAAGACAGTGACTCAGGTCGTAGCCTGCTATAAGTCCCCAACCATGTCCCAAGACTCGCATTCCATGTTTCTAAGCACCCTGGAGATTATTATGGTCCAACCTAACCCTCTCTTACTAGGCGACTTGAACTACTCCTCCATTAACTGAGTAAACTACTCATGCACCAATACACTTGCCCACCGTTTCCTGGAGTTCATTAATTCCAATGCCCTGGACCAGTGCGTTCTTATCCCCACTCGAGGTAGCAACATCCTTGACCTGGTCATTACTAAAATGGGCGACCGCTGCTCAACACCAGTAGTCAGTTCATCCCTGGTTAGATCCGACCACAAACTAATCACCTTGGAAATCCACACCCCCCCCCCGCAAAGGTAACCACCATGAAAAACTTCTCCAAAGCTAACTTTGGGTACCTAAAAACAGACATGGCTAACTTCACAGCACCCATGCAAATGGAGAATATTTGCCTGACTGCACAATCATACACCAATGCACTGTACAAACACGTACACAAATGCATGGATCTCGCCATACCCAACAGAACCAAGATGCTCTCCTCCAAAAAAGGGAAGCCAATCTGGTGGTCCCCTGCCATAAACAAACTCTACAACAGAAGGAGGAAAATGATGCAGAATAAGGTGAAGTCCCAAGAATGAAAAAACTCTCTTATCAGCTCAACAAAAAGTTGAGATCTCTTATCAAATCCTCTAAAGCTAGCTATGAAAACAGAATTGCAGCAGATAGTAAAGACTACCACAAGGTCTACAGTTATGTAAGGAATCTACATGGCAATACTCAGATTTGCTCTGAGCTACTGCACAATGGCACCTCCTATACTGAGCCAACAGATATTGCCAATATACTGGCTAACAGTGTCAGTGCCAACTTTACCCCCCCCCCCAAAGGACCAATCATAATAGCAGTAGATTGCCAGGCACCCATTATTACTGCTGCACAGGTTAAAACAGCACTGTCCAAGGCCAAGAATACAGCTTCTATGGGACCAGACAATATCTCTGGCTGTGTTCTACATGAACTACATAGTGAACTGGCACCTCACCTGTTTGCCTTGTTCAATCACAGCCTCACCTCAGGCTTTGTCCCTACAAAATGGAGCACTGCTACAGTCATCCCTTACCACAAAGAAGGAGTGACTACAGACCCTGGGAACTATCGCCCCATTAGCCTGATGAGACTGATATGCAAAGCTATGGAATGCATCATCATGGACCTAATAAACAAGGATATAGGGAAATCTCCAAACTCTGGTTCCCACACAGTTTGGTTTTGTGAAGGGTAGATCATGCCTGCTCAGCCTGGTTGACTTCTTTGAGTCAGTCACCAGAGCTGTGGATGAAGGCAAGGTGGTTCATACAGCCTACCTTGATCTGGCCAAGGTTTTTGATACTATTCCCCAATCAGGAATCACAGAAAAACTCACTAAGCTTAGCATCAACCCCTATATCACTAGGTGGGTTGCAAACTGGCTCACAGATAGAACTTACAGTGTGAAAGTAGCTGACTCCAAGTCAGACTGCCAACTAGTCACAAGTGGAGTCCCACAGGGTTCGGTCCTGGGGCCACTCCTCTTTGGTATCTACTCCTCTGAAGTCCAGGCCAGCACAAAGGGACTCTGGCTGACAAAGTTTGCAGACAATTGCAAGTTGGGAGCTATTATTAACTCCCCAAGTGATGTTGCTATCCTACAGAATGGCCTCCCTGAGACCAACAACTGGTGTCAGAACCATGGCCTTAAGCTCAATGCCAAAAATGTGTCATCATCCCCTTTGGGAAAAACACGGTTTCCATGAATTACCACATTGATGGTAGTCCACTGAACACAGAAGGCGTTATAAGAGATCTGGAAACACAAGTTGACAGCAACTTCTCTTTTGATCACCACATTGCCACTGTGGTCAGAAAGTCCATCTGTTTGGCACATCTTATTACTAAGGGTTTTGCATCCAAGAAGAGAGAGGTCATTGTCTCCCTCTACTCTTCCCTCATTAGGCCAATCATCGAGTACAATGCCCCATTTGGCATGGACCTTACTAGACACCTGCAACAACTGGAGAGGCTGCAAAAGTACCTCACAAAGAGGATCCTAGGCCTTAAACACTTGTGCTATATGGACAGACTCAAAAAACTCCAACTATTCTCTGTCTCATATCACCTACTTAGAGGCGATCTCTGCTTGACTTACAAAGCCATATCTGACCCAGCTCTGTTAGAAATGCTACATCTAAAGAAATCCCAATCTCTCCGCACCACACGCTCCAAAGACCTCAACCTCAATACCACAATTAACAGAACATGCTGAAGGGACAGGTTCATAACCCAGAGACGGCCCATGCTATGGAACAAAATTCCCATGCATGTCAAGCAGAGCACCTCGCTGACCCTCTTCAAGAAAAATCTTGATGAGTGGATGGGAAATAGAAAATTAACCCCGGGATAACTCCAGTGGCTCTACTCAACATAAGCACTGGGAACTAATGTCGGGTGGCACTATGCCAGGGTAATCCTATGGCTAGGCTTGTGAAGGCCCCAGGGCCATTAGCCTAGTACACACCTATGAACCTATTATGTTGACTCCAGCTGCACTTTTCCTATTGTGTCATCCATGGTCAAATATTCCTATCATCATCTCTCCAAAATTATTTTATGCATCTGTCTTCTTAAGTTTCTTTAAGTCAGTACATTTCCCCTCTGTTATTTTATCCCATAGTGATTACTCAATCTGTCTCACTAGCTTCCTTAGCCTAGAATTAAGAATGGCAGTTGGAATTAAAATGCAGTTGACACAATGTTTTCCTGGTAGTTGCCCTCCCATCAGTTTGATGATACATTTAATTAAGGTGTCACCTATCTGATTTGGTAGCAACTTATGTGGATGTTAAAGATACCGTGGCACTAATTGAAAAGTGTAAGGGTTGCTCAGATCTTATTTTACATATATGCAGTTATACAAGTAAATTTTTGTGCACACAAACACACACACACCTATTCACACATGTGCAGAACACATAAATGAGCACAAATGAAACCAAAAGTATATTATGTCCATTCTGAACAGAAAAGGTAAAAATATATTATATTCACATTGATAAATATGTCTGTATCACTGTTTCCCTCTTTTTTATCTTCTTCTTCACCTTTTTTCCCAATGCCATTTTATTAATCCATTACATCAGACAGACTACTCCATGGAAGGCCTGATACTAAAATTAAAATTCAAATACTTTGGCCACTTAATGCAATGACAGGACTCACTAGAGATGACACTGATGCTGGAAAAAAATAAAAGACAAAAAAAATGGTGGCAGAAGCTAAGATGTGTAAACAGTATCACTGTGAATAAAGAACGAGAATCTGGATGAATTTGAAGTAGTTCTTGATAGGCAGGCCTGGCATATAAAAGCCCTTGAAGTAATGAAGAGTTAGATTCAAACTAAACAAGCACTAACACAATCCTTTGTTCATAGAAGTGATTCTTCTTAGAAAGGATAATTCTAGAGTCATACCTTGCCTTGTTTAATGTTCAATGTTAATGACATTCAAAATCATCTGTAGCAGCTGCTACACTGATTGGTGAAGTCTAATTAAAATAAAAAAAAAATGTTAGTGTGTGCAATTTAAGTAAAGAACAGTGGTTAGCACTTAAACAATTACGTAGTGTTACTGATAAATATGTGTTTACGGAAGCTGACAAGAGAGGGAATTGGGCTGTTTTGAATAAGAAAGACTATTATAATATGGTCTTGGAATTGTTATCTGACAAAAAAACCTATAAGGAACTACCCTCTGGTCCAATGAAACAATTCAATGAGGGTTTGGTAGAACTGCTTGAAAGAGGTGAAAGGCTTGGTTTCTTTGATGGCAGAGATGTTAAAAAGTTATATATAAGGTGACCTAAGGATGCAAAGTTTTTTGCAATTCCTAAACTTCAGAAGTCCCTAACTAAATCCCCAGGAAGACCAATAGTTTCAGGGGTATGGGGGCCTATTTACAGAATTTAGGCATCTTTGTAGACTCTCAATTAAAGGTATACCTTCCAAGAATCCAGTCTTACATTAAAAATACATCACACATATTGGAATATATGAAGCATATACAGTGGGAATCAGAATATTATTTTGCATGTGTAGATGTGAAATCTCTATATACGAACATAAAAATTGATAAAGGCTTGGAAGCGGTTAGAAGGATGATGGGGGAGGGTCCTAGAACCTTGTTTATTTGTCAGCTGTTGGAATATGCCTTAACACACAATTATTTTGCGTATGAAGGTAAAATGTTTTTGCAGTTGGAAGGGACAACAATGGGGGTGGCTTTTGCCCCCTCATATGCAATATTATGTATGTCCTATTTTGAAAATGTGTTCATATATCCAACACAATTTATGAAGAACAAAATAATTTTAATTAAACGTTTTATAGATGATCTGATATTTGTGTGTAAAGGGGAAATGCATGAATTTGAGTGCTTTATGGATACATTAAATAAGAACACTTTTGGATTACAGTTTGCTTATAGAATGAATTGGAAAATCATGCAATTTTTGGATGTTGAATTTTATATTGATACAGAGGGAAGTTTACAATATAAACCTTATCACAAGGAAACAGCAGTAGAAAATTTCTTGGAAGCTAGTAATGCAGATCCCCCACATTTAATAATATTTTTGCCTTATGGTGAATTCAGGAGAATTTCAACTAATACTTCTGATAAAAGTGTATTGGGGAATGAATTTAATAAGGTAAAGAGGAAATTGTTGAAAAGGGGATATTGTGGGAATATTATACAGGTGGCCTTGAATAAGCTAAGGGGAAACAAGAAGTGGAATGAGGAGGTTAATGTTTTCAGAAGACATGTCGGTTATACAAAGGAAAATAAAGAAGGAGTAATAGAAGTGGATCCCATTTTTTGTGGCAACATTTTCTCCATTGACGTTTAAAGTAAGAAAATTGGTGGAACATTTGTGGCCTGTTATCAGAAGGGATGAAATGGTAGGAAAGTTGTTCCCAGAAAAAGTTACCTTTTCTTGTGGTCAATTTAAAAATTTAAAAGAGTTATTAAAATCAAAGAATGAAGACAAAAGTAGGGGTAGGAATGGTGCTTTCCCATGTGGGGCCTGTAAAATATGTAGTAAGATAACAAAATGTAATTGGTTGGACAATAAATGGTAAAAAGTTTTGGATTAAGGGTGAATTTAAATGTGATTCATGTGGTGTGGTCTACATCATTGGATGTGGATGCACACCCAAGAAATGGTATGTGGGGCAAACAAAGAGAAAGGTAAAATTGAGAATATTGGAACACTTGAGTGATATAAGAAATAAAAGGATGAAGAGTCCGATTGCTGAGCATTTTTGGACAACACATGGGGGAGATGTTGATAGTTTTTTCTTTAGTGTACTGGCACAACCTTTTGGGGGGTGACAACATGGGAAATGAAGCATTTAAAAGCAGATTGGTAAAACTAGAAAAAAATTATTATTAATTTAGGTACTTTACATCCTAGAGGGATGAATTTGGAAGTAAACTGGGACTTGTAAGATTTATGTATAGATGAACAGACAGTGGAAAAACAGTAGATACCATATTAATGAATTTAAAGAGGTTAGTAGGAAAAATGTAGTGGTATATTTAATCATTGTTAGTGGGATGAAAGTTAAATATTGGTAGGCACTATTACTATAGGACATTTAATGTGAAACAATGAAATGGAAAATTTAATAAGTTATTATATTAATAAATTTAAATATATTAAATAAAGAAATTTTATAACTGAGATGTGCAAAATGTGGAATAAGTTTATAATATGTGAATGATGTTTTCCATATATATGTGAGGCACCTTTAAGGTTTGGGAAGTTATTGTTATTATTAAAAGGAAATGAATGTATTTAATCAATTAGCACTGTAATTAAGGGGGATATAAAATGGCTACTGAATGTAATGAGATTATTCCTTTGAAGGCTGATGGAGTCGAGGTACCAGAATGTGATGTTGAATAAAGAATTGTAGCCATAGCTGTGCTCTTGCCTGTTTTTTTTTTTGTTTTTTTTTTTTAATTTATTTTATTGAGGAGAATTCCTATGTCATTGTGCTTCTTAGTTCCTGTTTGGGACTGTGCCTGTTTTTCCAGTATGAAGTCTAAATAAAGTCAATTTAAAAATTTGCAGCTATTTAAATTAGGATAAAACATCCTAATGTCAAACTATTCATCCAAGAGCATCTTAAACAATTCCAGTCTTTCAGTTTTCTACAGTACAGTTTTCTACAGTCTACCACCTCTATGAGAGAAAAGGGAATTCTGAATAGATGCTCTTTACTGAGGTCACTGAAAAGCTATTATTTCTTGTGACTACTTGATGTTGTATAAATTTAACTCTTAGTGTTGAGGATACAATATCATTCTTGTGGTATTTAAACATCAGAAGAAGGTCTCCCATCATTATCCTATAACCTTTAGACAATAGTGTTAAATATTCAAGCCTTCCTTGGGACATATTGTAATAACACAATAACCCACATGATTCTAAGACTGGTCTAATGATGGAGTGAGATGTCAAGGTTCATTCATCTCTGCTTAAATATAGTCAGTGGCATATTTTATTGCGCAATAAAACTTTTACATTTTAGATGTTCTTCAAATCTAAGACCTCATTCTACCACCTCCCTCCCTTCCCACATCCCTTGTACTATTGACAGCAGTCCAAATGAAATTGTTCAAGTTATAAGAGTGGCCCGAAATTTTGCTCCCATCCACATAAAACAAAGTTCATCCCTGTCCATATTCAAGCAATACTTAGATCTATTGATAGAAACAGAAAGTTTACGCCAGGACTGCTCTCTGTACTAGTAATAAGTATTAAGATAGATTCAGCTACTAAATGCTTTATTCCATACATGGGTCCCCTCAAACAATCTATGGTATGATCTCAGTTATTCTCATTAGGGGTAATATATAATTATTGACTATGAGATAGGTAAGGCCAAACTATAACCAAATGGGATGTTACCTGGAGCACAAAAAGGGAAATAGCCTAGGCTTAAAATGGTCTAAGCCTTGGAGACATTAATTTCCAGGATCTTGTGCAGTGCTAAGTGCTGTCCCCATTTGGCAATTATATTTTGTGGTAGCTATATTTCTTGCCAGGAAGATAGCCCAAACTGCTTGTGGCTTCAACTGGATCAAATAAGTGCATCAAATATTCAGTGCAATCGTAAAAAAAACATTGTTTACAAGATTGGTAGACCCACACCCTCTTCCTAATATAGACTAATGATACCATCACAAAACATTAGAGAAAATCAAGACGTCCACACAAAGTGAACCATTGCACACCCCCAAATACAAATGGCAACAGTAGTGATTTCTAATAGAAAATGCATTTAGGGAGCTCAGCTTCAAGGAATTCATCTCAGGGAGTTTATAACACATCTAATTAATACTATAAGTGTAAGCAAACACCTGAAAACACTTATAAGCATGGACTCACTGCTTACTTCACATTTTCTTAATATTTGTATTTATCTTGAAAACAGAAAGTGATGAGATGCAAATCATGCTTTTTTCAGGTTCTACCACTCTTTCTTTGATTTTAAGAGAATCTTTAGAAGTTTTATGAATAGACATTCAACGGAGAATTGTATGACAGACTCATGTAGAGTATATGTATCTGACTGTGTACTGTTAAGCACTAATCAATGTAGCTGCGTAGGGATTCTTACAGCTGACTTCCACAGATGATAATCTGCTCTGCCACAATTTCCATCTATCAGCCCCACTGTGTTAAAGCAGCAATTCAGAGAAGTGTGTCTGGTGAACTTTTACACCAGGATCAACAGAATAATTGTTAGTGTATGAGCTCCGACTTTTCTAACTAGATGATCTTGAAGTTAGGAAGCCACGTTTGGGGGAGTAACTTATAACTTGTTTTATTTTTTCAGTTGTTTATGTATTCATTGAATAGTAACAAATTAATTATGTCAAAAATAACCTAATGAGCAGAAAGTTGTATAGGAAGTGACCTGTCATTTGTTATCTTTGTATCCCAAAAAATATTTACTGCTTATATTTTGTAGGGTCCATTGATGGAGGGGAATAAATCCCTGATTGCCATTCTTGTGAGACAGTTTTGACTAGGTAGTCCAGTCTCTGGATGGTCTGGCTGTATGATGGAGGAGGGAGAGTGGAACTGAGTGGCTGAATCCAACTTCTATATCCTGGGCAGGGGAAGGAAGGTGATCTGGTAGACTGTGATGTAAACACCTGGTAGAGACCAAGGGTTAAACTGAGCTGTGAGTGGACAAAAATAGGAGCTCTAGGCTGTAAAGTAGCATTATAGCACTGTAGCCATATGTTTGCATATGCAAAGAGGCATACCTCTCAATCTTGTAGTGCAAAAAAATCTACATAGAGACAAAACTAATGGGGGAACAAAGATCCACAATCAGAGACAGATTTTAATTATTTATTTTATAAACCTATGAATTTGTTAGAATAATGACTCTTGCAGTAACATGAATTTTATGAATGCTATGAAGTTTGAAACTCAAATGTCTGAAATTGTATACAAATTTCAGCCCTCAATGGTTTGCAAAAAAGACACATATTTTAGGAATAAACAAGAATATGAGACAAAAATCTGGACATTATGTGAAAATCTGAACAGTTAAGAGGTTTGCAAAGAAGCATACATGTGTCACTGGGCCAGCACTGCAGGCATGCTTCAGCAGAGAATGCTCTAGGCCTCAAACATGGAGAGAAGTTTGGGATGACAGTCTCTCTGCCATTTGACCTTCATGCATCACTGGCCTGTATATATATATATATATATATATATATATATATATATATATATATATATATATATATATATATATATATATATGTGTGTGTGTGTGTGTGTGTGTGTGTGTGCGTGTGCGTGTGTGTGTGTGTGTGTGTGCGTGTATATGAGCACAGTGTGAAAAAACTCCTCGGCTTAGATGACATCCCAGGCTGCACCCTAAATTAACTCAGGCAGAAACTTGCAGCACCATTAGGCACCCTATTCAACCAAAGCCTGAGTACCTGCTTCATCCCAGCCGAGTGGAGGACAGCCACTGTCATCCCTTTCCACAAAGGTGGAGTGTTCACCGATCCAGGAAATTATAGATTCATCAGCCCAACTAACCTGATCTGCAAGGTCACGGAATGGATTATCATGGACCTCATTAACAAGGACAGTGGCAACCTCCAAACATTCAATCCCACACAGTTTGGTTTCATCAAGGGGAGGTCATGCCTGTTAAATCTGATCGACTTCTTTGAGACAGTCATCAAAGCCATGGATGAGGGGAAGACAGTGCACACCACCTACCTAGACCTGGCCAAAGCCTTCAATATTATTCCCCACTTGGATAAAATAGATAAACTCTCTTAACTAGCCATCAATCCATATGTTACAAGATGGGTAGCAAACTGGATCACTGATAAAACCAACCTAGTCAAATTAGGGGAAGCCACCTCAAGTAGTAGACCCGTAATGAACAGTATACCCCAGGGATTGGTCTTGGGGATTCTGTTTTTTGGGATATTCTTTTCTGAGGTGCAGGCCAAAACTAGTGGGCTATGGCTGACCAAGTTTGCAGATGACTGCATGCTGGGAACTGTCATCAATTCCTCTACTGATGTGGACATCCTCCAAGAGGGTCTTCCCCAAACAAATGACTGGTGCCAGAAACATGTCCTCAAACTGAATGCCAAAAAATGCATCATCATCACCTTTGGGGAGAGTGATGTCCCCACAAAAGTACCACATTAATAACAAGTCTTAAGCACGCAATCAGCCGTGAAGGACTTCGGCACCCAGGTTCATAGAAAATTGACTTTTAACCACTATATATCTTCCATTATACAGATGGTTTTCTATACGGACCATCTCATTAGTGAGGGTATCTCATCTAGGGACAAAGAAGTCATAACATTCCTGTATTCTTCCCTTATAAGACCCATTACTGAGTACAGTGCCCCTTTCGGCATGTACCTCACAAAGCACATGCAGCAGAGGGAGAGACCACAGCGATTCCTCATTAGGAGAATCTAGGGCTTCAAACATCTACCCTACACAGATAGGCTAAAAGCCCAGTCCCTGTACTCAGTCTCCTATAGACTCCTCAGAGGTGACCTCTGTCTGGCATATAAAGCAATCTCAGAGCCCACCTTGATGGAACTGCTGCATACCCGGAAGTCTAGCTCCACTCGAGTAACCCACACACGTGACCTCAACCTGGTCTGTGACATCAACGGGACTTGTTGGCAGGAAATATTTGTGTCCTAGAGACTCCCCCTTTTGTGGAATAGACTCCACCTCCACATCAAGCAGAGTATCTAATTAACCCTTTTTAAGTGCAAACTGGATGGGGAAAATAAAATATACCCCTGGGATTCCACGTGCCCCTGCTGGACATGGGCATTGGGTGCTGACTTGTCAGAACATGGGCTAAATTCTTGGCTAGGCTTGTAAGAGCCTAAGGGCCAATAGCCTAGTAACTTCCTATGATCATAAATACAAGACCATGCACCTTCTTGGCATTAAACATCATTCCTTTAATTTTATACTGATCATATAATGTGTCTAGAAACACTTGGAGATCACTTTAATTCATAATATTAGTCACTACACTCCTGATTTTGGTGCCATTGGTGAATTTGATAATCCAAATATGTTGCTGAACAGACAGCTTAGATATAAGTATGTAATCCACAAAAAAAAAAAAAAAAATACCCCAGGTGTATTGAGAAACCATACAAAGTTGCCAAGCTCTGAATCAATTGCCAGCGCACACTTGAGGAAGCAACTACAGCAATAACATTTTTTCAATGGTTAAGCACTTTTGCCTTTTGCAAAAAGTACAGACTTCTTCAGACCCTCTGTGTTAGTTGTTCTATTACCAGGCTGTTATATAACATGAACTACTTCATCATGTGACTACTGAACAGCTCAAATAGAGCATTTAAAAGTAAAAAGTATAGGAACAAAAAAAAAAATACATTGAATAACAAATATTAGGTGAAAAATAATAAGTACATTGAAACCTGGAACTACAAAGTAGCATATTCATATGTAAAAATATGAAATGTACTTACAACTGTGTTTAAAAATCAAAATCTGGCAGACTTCATTTTCAAATAACACACAAGAGTCACATTCATATTTAATACCTGGTGAGTTATAGAAATCTAGTTTTAGGTGCTATTATCTCCTCCCAGATGCCCCTTCTTGGATTTGGGATTATTCTTTGCAATCTGGTTCAGATATGGACTTTAACTTGACTGATTTAGGATCCTAGCAGTGTCATCAGTATTAAATATGAGGCAATCATCGTGGCCTGTAACAACAGTCTTCTCTACCTTCTGACACTTGATGAGTGACTAGAAAACCTCCCAGCAAATATGATTGCCAGTTTGTCTGGTTTGTCAATGGTGTAATAATCTATTTTAAGACTAACATTGGTAGCCTTATCATTCCCTTACTTAGATGTTTAAAAAATTCAATGTGATGTTGTCCTGACTTGCCTTCATTCTGTACTGGTGGGTTTGGAACTGATCCTCGGTTTTCACTCAGCTGTTTACAAATGTTCGAGGTCCCCAACTAGCTCGTGGCTTACTCCCTATCCCATGATGCTCCAGGGAATTCCCCAGATCTTGTTTGCCACTAAACAAAATTGGGTGCTTCACAACTGGCTCTGGTTCAGTTTTACGTTTACCTGTTTATAA
>NC_056741.1:1686608309-1686630809 GCF_019279795.1 Protopterus annectens
TGGAAAGCACATTTTTTCTTCAGCAGCCTTAACACTCAGGTCCCTGAATTATCTCACACATTCTACCAGGTTACAAAGAGATCTCCTGAAGGAGTTAGGAGATACCCTCCAAGGTTCAATAGCTGCAGGGATGTTAGATAAAGGTTCCTCCCAGCTCTCCACCTTGAATTCAGTGGTAAACTCCTCCATGAGACTAATTTCCTATGCAGCTGATGGAGCAAGTAGGGCAGCAGGTGCAGGAATTTCCCTAAGGAGGCATTCCTGGATGCACTTGTGTAACTTTGTGGAGCCTTTTAAGTCTTCCTTTGTTGCTCTCTTTGATGGCTTGTCCATATTTGGGTCTAAAGTTAAAGACACACTAACCAGGTGTGAACAGGAAGGAAAAATGGTCTCTGCCACTGAAGTCTGTTTTCCCTACTTTCTAGGCCTTATCCAAAAGGTCAAAAAGGTGGAAAAATATGGTAACGAAAATCCCAGAGAGTTTTTCAAGACACACATGATGAGACTTCCACCAGGGGCAGAGGGGGAAACAATAATGGAAGATGCTGGCTATGCAGCAGAGGGGGTCCACAAAACCAGGGTGATAGAGAATCATTCTTTGGCAAGCCCTTTCAGTGCTCTGGAAAGGATACCCATCTGTCCTTCTCTGGAGGCAGTCGGGGGTTGCTTATCTTTGTACCTAGAGGCCTGGCTAAAAATAACTAAAGACAAATGGGTACAAAGGATCATATCCAAAGGTTACTCCATACCCTTTTCCTTTCCTGCTCCACGCATAAAAAACATTCCAGAAGTTCCTCCCAGTGACAGGAAACAGGCAACCCTAGAAATACAGAAGTTGCTAGAAAAATGAGTCATCCAAGTGGCCCCCACAGACCAAATAGGATCCGGGACTTACTCAATGTTCTTTTTAGTTCCAAAGAAACAGGGGGACTGGAGACCTATACTGGATCTCAGCAGATTGAACAAATCTATAAGAAAGACAAAGTTCCAGATAGTCTATACTTCCCTTTCTGGGAAAAGACAATTGGAAGTGCTCTACAGACCTCCAGGATGTGTACTGCCATGTAAAAATGGACAGGTAATCCAGGAGTCATCTGTGCTTTCAGCTGGGAGCCAGTCGCTATCAGTTTCGAGCTCTGCCCTTTGGTCTCACTACAGCCCCCAGAGTGTTCACCAAATGTATGGCAGTAGTTATGGCACACCTGAGACATTTAGGATTTCAAGTGTTTCTGTGTCTAGATGGCTGGCTCAACACCCACCACCAAGAATCTACTAACAAAAGCAAAAGACACCACACTGAAACTCTGTTCTTGTTTAGGGATCAGAATAAATTAAGAAAAATCTGCCTTATTGCCATCTCGACATATTGTTTTTATAGATGCAGATTTATATGCTACAAAAATGATGGTAAAGCTTCCCCCAGAAAGAGAACAAGCCCTTCAGTGTCAGGTCGCAGACCTTCTTTTCAAAAGGAAGATTCAGGCAAAGACAGTTTTAAAAGTATTAGGCATCATGGCAGCAGCGATAAACATAATTCCATTAGCGCGGCTGCACATGAGAATTCTACAGTGGCTGCTGTTCACTCAATGGGCCATGCAGGAACTTCCGATGTCACACCAGATCATGTTAACAGAATCTTGCAGGAAAGACCTTCAGTGGTGGTGTCACTCCAGTCAAGTGACTTTAGGTTGATCCTTTGTTCTTCCACATCCGCTAGTCGCAGTGACCACAGATGCTTCCCAGATGGGGGGACCATTATCAGGGAAGGATGGTCCAAGGCACTTGGCATGATTATGAGGCCCATTTGCACATCAGTGTCCTAGAGATGAGAGTGATGCTTCTAGTGTTGCAGGCATTCCAAGACTCTCTCCCACTAGGAATGATTATGATTCAAACAGACAATATGTCGGTCGTGTGGTATATAAACAAACAAGGAGGAACCAGATCATACCCCATTTGTCGAGAGGCCCTGAGAGTATGGCAGTGGGTGAACTCATCCTAAAGCTTTCTGGTAGCAATGCACATCATGGGGAAATCCAGAACTACCTCTACCAGAGTTGGGAATTCTAACCAAAAAGAGAGTATCCTAGACTGGATCCTTATAAACAGTCAGCCCCATATGTATATGTCTGGGACCCTCATAAACGACCTCAGTGATCACCTCATCACATACATAAGGAAAAATAAAACAGGTAGTTCTTCATCTCCCACGTATAGGTCAATTAAAAACAAGAAACATTTCGACCTTTCAAAGTTTAAGATGGAACTTAAATCTTGTAACTGGGCAACTCTTAAGCATCTCCCCCTAGAAGAGGCAGTTTCTAAGTTCAATACCACTTTCCTAACCATACTTGATACTCATGCCCCAAAAAGATTAATCAAAACTAAAACAAATATTGCACCTTGGCTTACAAAAGACTCCAAATCCAAAATTAAACTCAGAAACAAAACCTGGGAAAAATGGCGTACAACCAAATCTCCCTTAGACTGCATTAAATTCCAGCAGCAAAGAAATGTGACAAAAAAAGCCATATTAATGGACAAAAAAGATTACTACTGCCAACTACAAAATAAACACCAAAACAACCCTCAAAAATTCTGGGCGGGTTTAAATAACCTTCTCCATCCAGGGAAATCCTCCACTCCTACCCCAGAAAAAATTTTAGATAAAGACCCAGAAGATGTAGCCAATACCTTTAACACTTTCTTTACGGATACTATCCAAGCCTTAGCTAACCAACTATCTACCACCAGCTCCCCTGTTACAGAACCCACTCCGAAACCTCTTCACACTTTCAACCTACAACCAGTCTCTACTTCCATTATTCGATCCTTACTACAAAAGCTAAAGCCAACTACCCTCTCCGCAGACCTTCTGCCAGCTGAATACTTACAAAAAGCTGCAGATGTCATAGCTTACCCCATCTCTATACTAATTAATCGTATCATTTTAGAATCTACTATTCCCTCAATTTGGAAAATATCCTACGTAATCCCACTCCATAAAGGTGGCTCATCCACTGAATTATCAAACTACAGGCCTATAGCCATAATGTCACCGCCGACCAAAATCATGGAAAAATGTCTACACAAACAACTCCTCCACTATCTTATCCAGAACAAACTACTGACCAGCTCACAACATGGCTTTAGACCCAACCACAGCACAACTACGGCCCTCCTCTCTTTTACGGACATAATAAATCATAACCAGAATAATAAAAAAGTATCATCAGCACTCTTTCTGGACCTATCTAAGGCCTTCGACATGGTTAACCACCGACTACTTCACGATACCCTAAGAAATCTCCACCTGGATAACCTAACATTGGATTGGTTCCAGGCCTATCTCTCTGGTAGGAAACAAGCAGTACTTTGGCAAAATAAGCTCTCCAACCTCCTTCCAAACACCATTGGGGTTCCTCAAGGGTCCATACTGGGACCACTTCTCTTTTCAGTCTTTATTAATGACCTCCATAAAGCCATCCCTGAGGCCACCTGTATTCAATATGCTGACAACTCGACATTAGTGTGTTCTGACAAATGTCTAGATAACCTACTATCAAAAACCCAATGCTGTTTAACAGCAGTAGAAAATTGGCTATCCGGACGTCAGCTAATACTGAATCCAAATAAAACCAAATTATTACTCTTCCATCCAACCCAAAAACTCTCTTACACTTCCTTTACCATACAATCAAATAATGGGACGATTATCTCCCCAGACTCCTACACTAAACTATTAGGAGTTACCATTGATAATAAACTCAGATTCGACATCCACATTAATCAAACTATTAAAACCGTTAACAAGAAACTGGGGTCATTATATTGAATCAAATCTTTTCTTACACCAATTGCAAAAGTTACCATTGCCCGCTCTCATTTACTCTCTACCCTTCTATATGCCTCCCCAATGCTTACCAACCTTAATAAATCTGACCTAAATAAACTCTCATGTTCCTACAATCATATTGCTAGATTTGCAACTGGTACGCCATATAGAACCCATCATTGTATTAACCTAAAAAACCTCGGCTGGATAGAACTCCCAAACCTTCTCCAACAGAACCAACTCAGTGAGGCATTTAAAATACTCAAACACCCCAAAAAGTCTCCAGCACTGGAGAACTTAATCATACCATACATCAATCTAAATAGCCTTCGTTCTTCGAGCAGGACACTTGTTCAAACAGTTAAATCCTGTAACTCAGGAGGTGATGCTCTATTTGCCAATGCCATTGGTAAGATATGGAACTCCCTTCCTTCCAGTATCACCACCATTACCTCCCTACCCCACTTCAAAAAAAGTCTAATCCACCATTTCCAGTCTCACTGGCTCTGCAAATGCTCATATCCGGATTAACTTCTTACCAAAAAGCTGATTTCTTTTTTCCTCTATCCTGCAATCTCCTTCTTTTTAACTCTCCATGACCTTCTTTTGCACCCCCTTAAGAATTTCTCCTTTCTTATTATTCCTACCTAAGACACTTCTTATACCTTTGAAAAAAAGACTGCCTAGTATAAGTAAAACTACGCTGTTGTCCATGTCTCATATTTTTCTCAAGGATGTCTTATCTATGACTGCTATTCATGAGATATATATATATATATTTTTTTTTTAGTAATTCAATATATGATATGCCTTTTTTCTCCAGTTATATTTGTTAATTACAATACGTATTAATATGTATCTATGTAACTTGTATGTAACTCACTGTCAATGTGGAGCTTTTCTCCGCGGGCCTCCGCTGAAAATGGACATATATCCAGTCGGATCTTCCCGGTCAACAAATGTAAAATAAAATAAAATAAATAAATAAATAAAATAATAGCAGACAAACTCAGCAGGGCAATATTGATGCCTCACGAGTGGTCCCTGAAACAAGACATAGCAGAAATGATTTTCCGAAAATGGGGCCAGCCTTGCTGCAACCTTTTTGCCATGTCTATGAATGCCAAATGCAGCAGCTACTTTACCTTAATCCCCCCTCCATGGGAGTCCCCAAGAGATGTACTTGTACACAATTGGCCCTCGAGTCTTGTCTACACCTTCCCTCCCTTCCCATTGATACCCAAAGTTCTTCAGAAAGACAGAGCATTGGGAATGACCTTAATATTTTTTGCCCCATACTGGCTTCATCAAATCTGCTTCCCCTTCCTGTGGCCTCATTTTCAGGAGAAGCCTTGGATTCTGGACCCAGTTCCAGATCTTCTGACTCACCCATCAGGAATTCTCCATCCATCTCTTCAAACCCTCAAGTTGACAGCATGGCTACTCTGATTCCAAACATAGCCAGGCTACCTGACCTTTCACCTTCAGTGCAGCATATCCTGATTTCTTCTCACAAAGCTTCTATGAGAAGATTATATCTCAGCAAATGGAAAAGCTTTCCTACTGGGCCTTGGAAAATCATATTGACCCTTTCTCTACACCTATATCCTCCATACTGGAATTCTTAGCAAAGCTTTTTCAGGAGGGGGAAGCTGCAGCTACTATTCGAGTTCAATTAGCAGCAATCTCTAATTTCCATTTTGGAGAAGGGGGACTGAATATTACATCCCACAGACTTTGCAAAGCTTTCTTGAGAGGTACTAACCTGTTAAAACCACCCATTAAACCACCTCTACCCCCATGGAACCTAAATGTTGTATTATCCCATATAATCCTTTCCCCCTTTAAGCCTGCATCACCCCGTGACCTTAATTTCTTAACCTGGAAGATGATTTTCTTAGTAGCTATCACTTCAGCTAGGAGAGTTTTGGAGCTACAAGCGTTGTCCATCAAACCTCCTTATATGCTATTCCGTAAGGACAGAGTCTCACTTTGTACAAACCTGTCCTTTCAACCAAAAGCATGCTCAGAATCAAACTTAAACCAATCCATAGACTTACAGTTTTTCTCCCCCCAAGTATAGCAGTAAGGCAGAATATATGTTACACCAACTAGATGTACATTGACAATTACATTTCTACTTATACAGAAGAAAGGACTTTAGAAAGACTGACCAATTATTTGTGTCCTTCTCAGACTGCAAGAAAGGCACTCCAGTAGCTAAAACTACTCTATCCAGATAGTTGTCAGATTGCATTACATTTACCTACAAATCCATAAACAAACAACTTCCAGACAAAATAAGAGCTTATTCTACCAGGGCTATTTCTACCTCTTCTGCCTTTCGTACAAAACTTCCAATTGATACCATTTTGTGCTGCAGCAACATGGGCAAGGCCTCATACCTTTATTACTCATTACAAAGTGGACAGGGTCTCTTTTGGGTCCACTGTTCTGAAGAATGTTCTACTGTGAGCCACCCAAGAAAGATGGTGCTAGGGATGCTGTCCCACCAGTACAGAATGATGGTGAGACAGGACAACATCACATAAAGAAATTATGTACTCACCATAACATTCCATGTGTGTTGTCTATCTCACCTTCATTCTTATGTCCCACCCTCCTACCCCCAGCCTTTGGCTCTTGGAGGATCGAGAGGTTGCTATTTGGCATCTAATATGCTATGACCTTCTTCTTGGCTTGTAGAATAATAAAAAATCTTTTTTATATGCGCATATTAGTATACCAGCAAACAAGATCTAGGGAATTCCCTAGAGAATCATGGGACAGGGAGTAAAGCCACGAGCTAGTTGGGGACCTCGAACTTTTGTAAATGGCCAAGTTGGAACTGAGGATCGGTTCCAAACCCACAAGTACAGAATGAAGGCGAGATGGACAACACACATGGAACTTTATAGTGAGTACATAACTTCTTTTTATTATGGCTTCTTGTGTGTTAGTTTAGTTTAAGTTAATAAGAATATTTGATTCATGTAATTGTTTTACTAAAAGTATTTTTAAGTTTGGTATTGAATTTTATTCCCATTACCGTGGAATCACTTATAAATCTTCCATAGTTGTTTCTTTTGAAATCTTAATTGTGCTACTCCGTTTGAACACCATAATGTGCATCTCCTCCTCTATTGTCTTACATGATCAGAATTAACATATACTAATAAAGTTATAAATCATTTCACATCTACCTCATTTATTATTATGATAGCTAAAGTTAATTCAGATGTGATGAATGCAGAAATATCCCCACCCTTCTTATTGGTTTGGTTTGGTATACCTGATTCCTCTTGTAACCTGACAATGTGAAGGGTCTATTTATTTTATTAAACCAGGTTTCTATATAAGTAGAATGCCATATCATTCACCATCTAGCCTTGGCTCATGTTTTTTTTTTATTTATTTTATTGTTCAGAGTTCTGGCATTTGTCATTAATTAGCATTAATTTTTGATCCAATGAATCTGCTCGCCATCACCCTGATGGCTAAAATGCAAGATTCTCTTACAGTCCTAAGTTTCAGTACTTTCCAAAGTGTAAGAAGCTTCACTGACTGTATTAATCATTACTTCTTAATGTCATTGGTCATACATTTTTTCGGGTTCTTATTAGCAGAGCAAAAGACCGTAGTCACGAATACAGAAAGAGCGACATGTATTGTGCGAAATATGGAAACGCCGAATGTCCGAAACAGCGAAAATGGAAATGTCAAAATGCAATGGTTGGCTCGTCTGCGGTATAGCTCAGTAAGGTAAGTGTGCTATAGATAGGACTTTAGGGTTAGGATGTGGGTTAAGGTATGTTAATAGATAGGTGATGTAGGTAAGATTTAGTGTAGTATTAGAAGTAGGGTTTTATTTAGCTATATGTATGTGTATTATTTATTTGTTTTGGGTGTATGTCTGTAGGGGAAGTGTGCGGTAGTTATGGACTTTAGGGTTAGGGAGGGGTTAAGGATAGTGCATAGATAGTTGTGTATGTGGGGTTTAGTGTAGTGTTGGAAGTAGGGTTTTGTTATATGTATGTGTATTTATTTTTTTGGGTGTATGTCTGTAGGGGACTTGTGCGGTAGTTACGGACCTTAGGGTTAGGGAAGAGTTAAGGATAGTGCATAGTTAGTTGTGTTTGTGGGGTTTAGTGTAGGGTTAGAAGTAGGGTCTTGGTGCTTTAGTTTAGGTTAGAAGTAGGGTTTGGTTAGTGTGTAGCAGGTGGTGGGGTTAGCCATCTATGACAGTTTGTTATTTTATTTTTCGCTGTTTAGTGTGTTCAGGATTTTTGTGGTTCGCGTTATAGGTGTTGACGTTTAGGCATTCGGTTAAAGGGTTTTTTGATTTGCCGATATCAACCTGTTTTTTCAATGTCTTTATCACACCTGTAATGCATGGATCAGGGAGTATGTTACAAAATACAAGCTTAAAATTATCCTTAGAAAGATGATATCCTTAACCTCACTGCAGAGTTCTCCTCTTTCAGTTCTACGCCATCATTGTTACCAGCCACCAGAAGCACTATACCATACTTTTTGATTTACAACTTGTGTTTAATTGCATTCCTTATGACCCTCACTCTGTAACCTCTCAAATATGTCACTGTTATAGTTTAACACTGAAGTATTGGGAGAATATCTCACACCTCTCAGAATGTTCTTCTCAAGGGAAGGGATAGCAAAAGAAATACTTACAGACTAAGGTATTCTCTTTCTAAGGTCATGTGCCATCTCTGTCAGTGTTTCTGTCTGAAGCAACTTAGAACCCCCATGTATCACCCATGTGGAATATTTTAAAGGAACTTAAAAAAAAATCAGTGAAATGGAAGTTACATATACCATTGGGAAGAACTGTGACCTGCACATACCACATCTCATGTTTGCTATTTAGCAGTTTTGCAGGCCTCCACATATACTTCTTATATAGTACACCCCTAGAGTGTATACTTCTAATATAGTATACATTTGAAGGGGGCATTGGTAGCAGCCAAAGGGAAATGGAAGGAGGAAAGAACTCCTTTCAAGTATACCTTTCAACTGTGTAGCACTTTGCAGAAAATGCAGACTTTTAGCCTTCATTTATAATTATCTGGCATGCCTGAGTTGGCACAAAAAGCAGTGGATGTTCCAGAAGAGAGAGAGAGAGAGAGAGAGAGAGAGAGAGAGAGAGAGAGAAAGATGATAAAAAGAGAAAGAAAAAAAACACAAACCACTTGTAGATCTACACCTCTACAGCAAATAACAACCAGGCTAAGCAACCATTGCCCTACTATTGGTCTTACAATCAAATGCTGGCAGTAAAGTAAGCATTTGTTACTTACCTAGTAACCGTTATTCCCATTATTTCAGTATTTTAAGATGCTTTGCTAGTTGATTTAAAATTACTACATTTTTCAATGTAAATCAATGTTTTCTTGTTTTGTGTATGATATGTATGTGTTCAGTCACTGCTTAGTGTTACTGTCAGCATTGTGAATATACACATGCTGAATAAAGTGAAAGAACATCATTTTTATGGATTCTTAATTTCAAATGAAAAAAAGTGAAGCAATAAGTTTAACAACTTAAATATACAACTGGTTCCCATTTAAGGTTCAAGAGATTTTTATTTATGTATTTGTTAATGGGAGGATCAGGAGGCCACAGCAGGGCTCATCATTGCATTCATGCCACTATCCATGCACAAAGTTCAAGTTCCTATTTATATTACTCACTCAGGCTGCCTTGAATTATTGGTACCCAAGGCAGCTTGACTGAAAGTGAAAAAAATGCATGCAGATCAGAAAGCTGAGTGTAGGTCCATGACAGCAAGTGTTTTCTTTATTTTAAGGATTGGACATAAATAGACCAATGCGTGACACTGCTAGCCACTCTGTAATCAGTAAGCATTGTTTATATGCAAGAGTATAGGGACATATGTATGTCTATGTGTGTGTATGTATGTTTGTTTGTAGATGGAGTTAGAATTAATTGACTTTATGATTTTGACAGCATTGTGCTAAAGTACATTACTGTGGCAATTATTTATGCATCTATTCATTCATTTAATCACAGTCATGCCACTGAGATGTAGTCAATAAAGTTGATATATTTAATGGGGACATCAGTGTGGGTGGGGTGGTTATAATGGGTATCACTGTAATGTGAACATTATTTTTTCATTCATTTAGTTGCAGTCAGGCATCTAGAGTGTACACAGTCATACAAGGTGCAGTAATTAGTGAGCACATCTGATCATGTATCTCTCTCTTATATATATATATATATATAGGTCTACTTCTAAATTTCAAAGTTTCAAAACTTTGAATTTTTTATTGGTCGAGACCATAAAATCAAAGTTTTGAAACTTTGAACTGTTTAAATGGAGATCACCGTACAGAGTAGAATGGTATATTTACCATTTTCCTTGCTGTAATATGATCTCAGCATTGGTATATTTAATTATCAGGCAGTGTAGCAGGGAGCTTGCCACCTTGCAAAAATGTAAAAGTTTTTTTTGTTTTTATTTTTATTTAGATTTCGGAGTTTCAAAACTTTAATCTTATGGTCTTGACTATAAGAAATTTGAAGTTTTGAATCTTCCAAATTTAGAAGTATGCCTATATATATATATATATATATATATATATATATATATATATATATATATTTTTTTTTAATGTCTGTGTGTGTATGTGTGTGTGTGTGTGTGTGTGTGTGTGTGTGTGTGTGTGTGTGTGTGTGTGTGTGTGTGTGTGTCTGTGTTTATATGTGTATGCAGTAGAGTTGCAGTGCATTGACTGGATGCTTCTAATAGCAGCAAAGTGCCATTACTGCTGTCATCTACTCATGTTAAACAGCAATTACTCAGTCTTTGCAAAACTAATGTGTACTTGTCTGAAGCAAGTTGGGATACTCTATATGGCTACTGTATTGTAACCAAAGTTGAACTACATTATTTGGTATTATGTGTAAATCACAATCAGATATCTGAAGTGCATGAAGTCAGCAAACTGGTCACAATTGCTGGGTATAGTAGAGTACTTCACTGTTGCTATTATTTGAGCAAATCAAAGTTGAAATATATTACAGTGGCAATTATTGCTAATGAACTATCATATGTCTGAGGTATGCACAATTTAGAAAGTGGTTAGAATTGCTGTGTAAAAAGGGCCTCTGTCAATGAAAGTGAGTGACCCCGCTATTATTTCCTTATGCTAGGCAAGCATTATTCTGGCTTTGTATATTTGTGTGAAACAAGACAGAATACTTTACTATGGCTATGGTTTGTGTAAAACAAAATCCAAATACATCACTGTGGCACATCATTGTTATTACACTTCAAACTTGCTGAAAATAGAAATCTGCAACTGTGTCTGCACACTCTCTATTTACATGTGACTATCTCAGTTTTCTTGTAAATGGAAATGTGGTAAGATGATGGTACTACCATGCAATCAGGAACTCCAACTGTATTTTTTTAACACAGTGTTTTTTTAATGTCTGTGTTTTGTCTCTTTAGTTCTCCTGTTGATTCTACAAGCAGTGGTATACTTGGACATTGCCCCCCCCCCCTTTATTTTGGTGTTTAATGCTGGCTTTAACCGAACATTTAGATTACAGTGTTCATGTTCTTTAACTTATATTTCTGAGTGCTATTCCATAATCCTACATGAAATGAGAGTAGTTATGTTACTTGTTATGCACATTTATGCTAATTAGGTGCCCATATTTCTAAATTTATTACCTACTTTCCAAGAGTCTTTACCAATATATTCAATATCTGCATGTTGAGAAGTATGTTTTCTATGTGCTTCAGAACATTGTACCAGTTTACATGATAAACTGAAGAAGATAATGTCAGTTGTTTAGGAATATATGGAGAGATAGTATATATAAAACAGGAATGCAGAACAGGGAATTCCAATACAGGATCAAGTTCTAGTTCTGGTTCCTACAGCTAACTATATATTCTTGTTCAAATGGTAGGGGTGTTTTGAAACAAATTACAGAGTAAATGAAGTAAGTTACAAAGTTAGATGAATGGGGAAGATAGACATGTTCACCAAATATAGCATGCAAATGTCTTAAAACCTTTTAAGTAACAATACCTAAAGTAACAGATGGCATTCTTTCTGAGTCCCAAAAGCAAGAAAATTAAGAATTGCTACTTATGAACAAATATATTTTTCAGAGCTTTCCAGTAGTGGTACACTTATTAAACAAACAGTTTCTTGGTAAAAAGTCAGCATGAGACTCTATAAGCTGTCTGAGTCCCAGAAAAGAGCAATCTGAAGGAAATACAGAAATTTCTAAAATCAAAGGTGAATGTAGAATGGAATAGTGAGTGGAAAAGTCCAATAGTCTGCTTTTGTAATAACTTTCAAAACTCAACAGTATCTCCAAAGCCATTAGTGTTCCTATGTCACAGGTAGATGAGTTAATATAATGGGTAGGGAATAATTGTTTATTGACCACCCTGGATCTAACAAAAGGAACCCTTTAACAGATGATGCTAAGGGAAAAATCTGCCTTTTCAATACCTGATACTCTAGTCCAGTACACCACCTTCCCTTGTGGCTTTCATGGGGATCCATCTAATGGACCACATATTTAGACCTATTTTTCTCTATTCTGCAACTTATTTGGATGATACAGTCCTTCACTCAGAGGATTCAGATTTGCAGTTTCCAAAAGTCCACACCATGTTTCATTCACTGAAATAAGCTGCGCTTACTGTTGGTATGTCAAAGTGTAAATTGAGAATGACAGAGCTATGGCACTTAAGCATGTGACTAGGAGGGGAACTATTCAGAAGGAAAAGCAAATCTTTTAATGAATGGATACTTACACAATCTGCAAGAAAAGTTAAAGGCCCTTTTAGGCCTCACAGATTGTTTTATGAAATTCATATGCCATTTTGCCTCAATTGCTTGTCCGCTTACAGAGCTTACTAATGGAAATGTGTCCAATAAAATCAGGTGGATACCAGATGCTGATGAAGCCTTCTAAAGAACAGCCTATATTTATAATTTGTTTTAATGGCCCCTGACTTTTCTAAAGTCATTAGTTTTGTGTACAGATGCCTCAGAGGTGAGGTTAGGGACTAGAGGTAAGGAATGAGGTACACCTCATATGCTACTGGAGCAGAATGTTTTCCAAAACAGAAGTGAGATATTCTAAAATAAAGAGAGAATGTCTGGATGTTAAGATGGCCTTAGGATCATTACACTGCTAGCAATTAGGCAACAAATTTACCACAGTTATGCACAGTTATGGATCAAGTCACACTAAAGTGATTACTTCAACAAAAGGAATGCAATGCCAAGCTTTTGCCAGTGGGCCAGGCATTCTAGCTATTCCAGTTTCATATAAAGGACTGTGTCACTGTTTACCACAATGAAACAGACAGATCTTCTATGAGGCTTGAAGCAGGTGGGTTCAATCTGCAGGGTCATTTGTAAAAGAATGTGATGCTGCAACTCATACAGGGCTAAATTTGGTATACAACATGCATAATTTGTTGCTGTAATATATTTGAATGTGCAACTTTGAGTGTACCTGTTGATACTGTAAAAACTTACTAGTTCATAGTTCTTTTGTATAGTGCAATGCAGAATCCATGGTAGCACAGTCCCTTTGACAGAAATGAATATGGCTGCATCTGTAAACTTACAGCTATTTAAGGTAAAGACAAAAACAGAGAGACTGAGAGCATTCATTGGGAATAATGTCCAGAGGAGTCTAGAGTGTGCTTGTGTAAAGGAGAGATGAAATGAATTTAGGTGGCGCCACAACGTACCCCGGGAACTATCTCCCTATAAGCCTGACTAGCTTTGTCTGCAAAGCTATGGAGTGCATCATCATGGATCTCATTAACAGAGACATTGGGAACCTCCAAACACTGGACCCCTACCCAGTTCGGCTTTGTTAAGGGAAGATTATGCCTCCTAAACCTGGTAGACTTCTTTGAGACAGTTACCAAGGCTATAGACGAGGGAAAGGTGGTCCACACAGCCTACCTAGACCTTGCAAAGGCATTTGACACCATTCCCCACTCAGGTAGTACAGACAAGCTCACCAGCCTGAACATAAACCCCTACATCACGAGATGGGTTGCCAACTGGCTCACAGACAGAACCCACATGGTACGAGTTGTGGGAGCTAGGTCTGACTCTAAACCGCTTACAAGTGGCATTCCCCAGGGCTCAGTCCTAGGACCCCTCCTGTTCAGCATATACTTCTCAGAGGTATAGGCAAGCACAGGAGGACTATGGCTGACCAAGTTCATAGACGACTGGAAACTAGGGGTTATAATTGACTCTCTGGCTGACACAGACATCATCCAAAAGGGTCTCACTGAGACAGATACCTGGTGTCAAAACCATGGCCATGAGCTAAATGCCAAAAAAGTGCATAGTCATCCCCTTTGAAAAAAACAAAGTATCCACAAACTATCACTTAGGTGGTAACCCCCTAAATACGGAAGATGTAATAAGGGATCTGGGGACCCAAGTAGATAGTAACCTCTCCTTTGATAATAACATTGCCAAAGTGGTTAGAAAATCCTTCTATGTGGCCCACCTAATCACAAAAGGGTTTGCATCCAGATCAAAAGAGGTCATTGGGCCCCTCTATGCATCACTCATCAGACCCATCATAGAGTACAATGGCCCATTTGGGATGTACCTTACAAGACACCTGCAACATCTGGAAAGACCACAGAAGTACCTCACCAAGAGGATCACTGGCCTCAAGCAGATGCCCTATGCAGCTTGACTGAAGAAACTCCAGCTGTACTCGGTTGCATACCACCTACTCAGAGGTGATCTCTGCCTGACATTCAAGGCCATGTCCAACCCAGAATTGATGGACATGCTCCACCTAAAGAAAACCATATCCTCTCGAGCCACATGCTTCAGGGATATAAACCTCACCACAACAATAAATAGGACGTGCTGGAGGGATAGATTCCTGTCCCAGAGACTTCCCATGCTCTGGAACAAGATTCCAATCTACATTAGGCAGAGTTCCTTGCTAACCCTCTTCAGGAGGAACCTTGACGAGTGGATGGGAAACAGAAAGTTTACCCAGGGATCACTTCAATGGCTCTGCTGGACAGAGGCACAGGAAACTAATCTAAGGGGGCGGCGAAAGCCAACACATTCCGGCTAGTCTTCTAAATGCCTTCAGACAGATAGCCTAGTACCTACCTATGAACCTATGAACCTAGCACATTGGCTTTTAGAAGGGACACACATCTGAGACACTTAAAATTCTGATTTAACATATCAGTACCAGAAAGAGTGACTTGTGCTTGAGACACTGGCAATTTTATGTTTTTGGCAAAGACGGCATAGAACTATCTGATTTTAGGAAAGACTTTTGTCATATTTTGTTTAAATTATCTACTTACACTAATTGTGCTATTTCCTTTCACTAGTATTATACTTCTAGTTCCCATTACTAGATACATGCATTTCATTTCAATATATTCCAATGCTGCTGGCGCAAGTAGTTGTCTAAATGTGCCAAGGAAAGGGGATGATCTTTAAGGTGTAGCCACACAGAGGATATATACATACAGGAGTGGTGCCTGTTTTATTTGCCAGTTTAGTGAAGTAACAATGGCAGTTTGTTGCTTCACCCAGTGACCACGAGGTAAGGTCTTTAAGCTTATAATAATAAACTTATATGTTTTTTTATATATGCTTATGTGACAGTGTCTGAATGCAATTGGCCTAGCACTAGTTAATATTACCACAGAAGTTTTATAAAAAAGAACAAAATACATCTTTTCTTGGATGCATTCATGTTGCAAGAGGTGGATAGTTTATTAAGTAAAGACTGTCAATTGGTTTATTAGCTAGCATTAAATTCTCTTTAGTGCGTGGGTAATATGTACAGGCAGTTAATGCTGCTTTGTTCTGGGGGTTACTAATGAGCTTGCTAAGTTTCATTGTTTGTATTTTCTCCTCCACCCTTCCATTTGCTAACCAAAAAAGGGGGGTGTAAAAGCAAGGCAAATATATAAAAAAGGAGGAAGGGTCAAGTAAAGGTTGTCTTTAGATTAAGCTGGCAAGAAATTTAAAGAATTTTAATAAGCTTCTTTAATGCTGTTTGGGGTACAAACAGAGCAATAATAAAATCGGCAAGCAAAGGAGAGTAGTAGTGTTGGAATTTAATTCATCCTCAAGTCTTGGTGAGTACCTTCATGAGGTGGACTCTGTTTTTACAAAATTCACACAGACAATACTGATATATAGACTATATTTCATATAGCATATATCATGGACAGATGTGTGTTAAAAAAATAAAAAAGGACAGCTGGGTGCACAAGTCAAAAGATAAGAAAGTGCCCAATCCTGATAGGTGCATTGGTGCCAGGACTGGAACAAAATGACATACGTGTGAAAATGAATACATGTAAAGTGAAGGATTAAGTGTAGAAAGTCTAACACAGCCTATATCACAGCATGATGGAACAACGACTCCCCAAAGTAAGGAGAAACAGGAAGAGCATGATACATCTGAAGAAGAAATATGGACAAGAGAAAGAAAAATAGATTTTATATGGTGCAATATTTATGCAAAAGAGAAAGCAAAATTAATCAATACAGAAAGAGCAACACCAAAGATATTTGAAGACAGATATAGCAAAGGCACCTGGATATAGAATGTTTTCTTAGTTTTTGTGTTGTAAAATTAAGAGGGAAAGCAGAAAGAGGGATTAGTAATGAAGAAGTTAAAGAAATTTAGCGTAAGACATCTAACTCTGATAACGCCACAGCAGGGTAGAATAATGGATCACTAGATAAAGGAGAAACTATTGGAACAGGCAATATCTGATCAGTCGTCCTGTGAAGATACTTTGGAGTTTTCAGCAGGACACCAGTGTAAAAGTTCAGTTGGAGCTACACAGCAAGGGAAGGTACAGGAAACTGTGGCAACTTTGATGCAGTCAATGCTGTGGAGCGAAAGGTCTGTGAGTTCCCATATGAAAAAGCAAGAGGTGACACAAGAAGAAACTAAAGAGAATATAGCACAAAATGATTCTCTTGAACTTTCTGTAGAATGCCCACAGGAAATGGGGAACAAAGAATGTGTTTCACTTAAAGGGAGAGTGTCAAAGATTCAGCTTTCAGAACACTTGTTTATTTTTTGTCACCAATGCAGAATTTAAATAGAAAACAGGGACCCCATGTCATTGAATCTCCACTTTTCTGCATCCTTTTTGTACAAATTCACTGCCTTTGCTTCTGGAGCATCCCGCTCTGGATTTGGACAGGTAAGACCACCCACTATGTGACATCAGACACACCCCTTCACACCCATCAGTTCATTAATAATGACCCTGCTTTATCTTTCCCAGGATTGTCTTCATTCCCAAGAGAAAACAGATACCATGGGTCTTTGGTTCCCATCTAGTCAACCTCCAAAGCATGTTTGTGGAATTAAATTACTTCCTTTGTCTTGCTGTAATGTAAAATGAAATGTGCTGCCTGTATTAAAATCATACTTTTTTAATGTCAAAAAAGACTTAAATGTAATAATATTTTTTCAGCAAGACTGTAGTAATGTTCTATAGTGATTGCTTCCTTCATAACTTCAAACACCGATGCAGCAAAAATTTAACAATATCGGCATTGTATGAACTGTTCTGTACTAGTCTTTCTTTATGTAGGTCAACTTCTCTTTCTTTGAATCAGGGAAAAGTGATGGTGGATAGATCCAAAATCTCCTCGTATCTATTTAAAATTCTCTTGAATTCTCATGAAATGTTAAAAAGACAATGGTTTGCTTCGCTGTGCATTTTCTGATCAAGAGGTACCAACTCTAATACGTGACATTATTGACAGATTGTAATCCTCAGTAGGAAATCAAAAATATTTTCTAGGGGTAGGAGAAACCATGAGGCAAAATCAGTGATGTTCTGCAAAATCGGGGATAGTTAGAACCATTAACACCACATGCCAGAATAAGAGAATGTAGAAACATGCATTTTCTGAAGAAAAATAAGTATGTAACTCTTTTTATTATTATTATTTAAATGTAATTAACCACATTTTTATTTCCCCCTGGATGGATTACCTATTGCCATAGAAACCGTTAGGGTGTGAACAGTGATAGTGCTGCAGTGTAATATGGTTCATAAATGAATGCCAATACCGCATTTGCGGTCACAGCTGAAGCGCCAATGCGCCTAGTGATTTAATCGCAGCATAGTTTTTTTACATTAGTAGCAGATATATTGCCAGTATTTTAGATGAGACTTTTTGTTTTTTGTGTTTATCTAGCTGGAGAACAGATTTTTTCTTTATAGGGATCCTTTAAACTTTGGGCATTTTTGACCAGACCAAAATCTCCAAGAAGTTAAAACCATCACATAACTGGATGCTACTTCCCACCTGGCCAAAACAGCCCTCCACTAGAAAACCTCCTCAGCTGGTCTACCCACCATCTCCCCCAAGAAACTATCATTTTAGGTGATTTCAATATTGACTGGCAATCCTGTTCTGGCAACCATCCAACCCATCATGTAAACCTTCATGGCTTCACTCAACTTGTCCAGTCACCAACCAGGATAAATAAAAACTCCAGCAAACACACTACCCTGGACTGGATACTAGTCAGTAAGAGCCCCCAGTCATATATAACAGACAGCGTATCAGATAGCCTCAGTGATCACTCCCCAACATTCCTACTCAAAAAATACCTATACCAAGCTAAACCTGTCATCTACCGTCAAATACGTAAAAAAATAAACTTTAACCCACTCACATTCATCTCATCCCTCAAATAATGTAGCTGGCATCCTCTAAAGTACCTCAGTCTTGATGACGCAGTTGAATTTTTTAATACTACCTTCCTGAGCATCCTTAATTACCATGCCCCCATAAGACTTTCCAGAACCAAAGCACAACCCTCCCCATGGCTACAGAAAACCACTAAGTCAGAAATGAAAAACAGGGATAAAGCCTGGGAGCACTGGTGCAAAACCAAAACCCCCTCAACTAGACAGAAATTCCTAGAACTACGCAACAGAGTCAAAAAGCTAATAAAACAGGACAAATTCCAATACTACCAGTCTGCCCTAGACTCCTCCCAACACAGCCCCAAACAATTCAGATCCTCCATAAACTCCATCCTCCACCCAGGTAAAGTCAGTACCCCTCCTCCTAACATCCCTCATTCCTCAGAAAATATTGCTACCTCATTCAACACACACTTCACACAAACCATACTATCACTAGCTAAACAACACAACCCCCCTCCCCTCCACCCCACACCTCCAACTAGTAATCTCCCCACTGTCTTCTCTTTTTCTCCTGTACCTACCTCCAACATAAAAAAACTCTTAACTAAACTTAAGCCCACCAAATTAGCAGCAGACAACCTCCCAAGTGAATACCTACAAATCGCAGCTGATGCTCTGGCCTACCCAGTATCCATTTTGATTAACCGATCTCTGTCAGGAAGTTACGTTCCCACACTGTGGAATGTATCACATATAATTCCCCTCCACAAAGGTGGACCCTCCGCAGAACTAACCAATTACCACCCCATAACTATTTTCTCTCCAGTATCCAAAATACTAGAGAGATGCATACACTGTCAGGTCTGACTACCTCCTTACTAACAACCTCATTTCCAATACTCAACATGGTTTCCGACCAAACCATAGCACCACCACTGCCCTATTCTCCTTTGCTAACACTATCCTTCAGCATGAAAACAATGGCTATCTCTCCTCTGCTACTTTCCTAGACCTATCTAAAGCATTTGACATGGTCCCACACAAACAACTTATCTCTGTCCTCAATAACCTATCCTTCTCACAATCTGTCACCAACTGGTTTCAGAGTTACCTGTCTGACCGCCAACAATCCATTGTATGGCAGAATGACATATCTCCCCAACTACACAGGTATAGGATCCATCCTTGGACCCCTACTCTTCTCTGTTTTCACCAATAATCTAGCCTCTGCCACCAAATATGGCACACTATTACAATACGCAGATAACTCAGCCATCATCTGCTCAGCCCAGTCTCTACCCAAACTGCAAAAAGTCACACAGGAAGCCTTTTCCTCTGTTGAAACTTGGTTATCCGATGCCCAATTAATACTCAACCCAAACAAAACTAAACTACTCGTCTTCCAACCCACCAAACATACTCAAAACAACTCTCACTTTGAACACACCAAATTGCTAGGAGTGGAAATAGACAATAAACTAAAATTTGACATTCACATATCTATGACCATAAAAAAAAGTCCACAAAAAACTAGGAGCGTTATACAGAAATAAGCAACTTCTCACCAAAGCAGCAAAGATTTCAATAGCAAATTCCCACCTTATCTCCACCCTAATTTATGACTCTCCAATATATACCAACCTAAGGCAATGCGATCTAAACAAGCTAGAGACCTGCTACAACAAAATCACCAAATTCACCACAGGGGCATCCTAACATAGTCACCACTGTCTCTCACTTGCTGAACTGAGCTGGCTTGAACTCCCTCACCTCTTTCAATGGTATCAACTCTCACTCACCCACAAACTAGTAAACCATCTACTAAATGTCCCATCCCTCCAGAATCTACTCCAACCCTATCGCACCACCAGACCACTAAGATCCAACAACAAAAATCACTTGCAGATCACTAAAGCCAATAACTCTGCTGGTGAAGCACTATTCTCTTGCGCCATAGCCAAATTATGGAACTCCCTCCCATCCACAATTACCACCATACCATCATGCACCCACTTCAAATCTTTACTAAAAGTGCACCTAAAAACATGCTGGCTATGCCCTTGCAACTCCCACTCTAATATCACCCACCCCATCCAACCACTACCTTTCTTTCCACTCCACTAACTACCTTGATTATAGCAAGCTCAGATGCTCATAAGCCTAGTACTTATTATACAGCAGGAACTTCTTATTGTAACATTTGTTAATGTCTGTTATGTACTTCACAGATAAAGATTCTAGTTGTCTACTGATGTACTATGTTCTTTATCTGTGAATATGTTGTAAGTAATTGCTATGTAAATTGTTAATCGCTATGTAATCCAATGTAACTACTGTCTGTTTATTTTAACTGTGGAGCTTTTCTCCCCGGGCCTCCGCTGAAAATGGACCTACGTCCAGTAGGTCAACAAATATAAATAACTAAATAAACAAATAAATAAATAATAAAACTGCAGGTTTTGCATTAGTATGCATTTTCTGAATGATAGTAACTGCCAATGTTCTTCCTAATTTATTAGAAAATCGCAGATATTACAACAATAAGGAAATATCAGAGCAGCTATATCAGTATTGTAATGTTCTTTTACAAAACAGTGTAAGAAACTTCTCTATGTGGAAGATTTTCAGTCCATATATTTCTAGTTAATCACTGTATATTAATCAGATCAGACAATAGTAGTAGAAGTAGCGAACGTAAACTCGTTTTAAGTCAAAACAAACAAAAAAAAAGTTATAATAGAAAATATATAATTGTACAGTATTACTAAGTATTTGAAAGTAATCCAAGCAAGGCAGGCAGTCTGTTTCCAGTCAAAAATCCTTTATTAAATACACAGACAAGTGGTCCAAGTAAAACAAAAATAGAGTAATAATTTCCTCACAAGCTTTCTAAATATATATATATATATATATATATATATATATATATATATATATATATATATACTTTTTATCAGACATGGGAGTGGTTTATTGTGCTGTAAAACAATGTGTTATTGGTACACATGTTAAATTCACATCCCTTCCCCTATCAGTGTGACATTCGAGCTGGTTCTGCCCTACTTAGTAGCTGTCATAATAATATATAACCCTTATGTACTTTAAATAAAATTATATAATGATGTTGTACCTCTTATTTAACCAAATTATTAAATAGATTATTAAGTGTGTGATTTTATCCAAGACAATATACTACATGGCTGGAAATATATCAACCTTAGTTCATTTGGCAATCAAAAAAATATATATAAATATATACATATACATTTTGCATGTAAATTCAATTTCTATTTTCATAACCTATTGTTAACAAAGATCGCTTCCGTCCTTTTAGACTCTTCAGGTCTGTGTACAAGAACTCTAAAAACCTATATAATTGTATAATTAGTTAGTATTATTACACATCATTTTGAATAAAGTAGAAAAAAGAACCAGAAAAAAATAAAAATAAGAAAAAATGTATGTATGATGATGGAAACAAAATATACACTTAAATTTCTGTGTGAAACCAAAAAAAAAAAAAAAAAAAATCAGTGGAAACTCAGGGGGAAAATCTCCATGAGATAAAATACAACTGAAAAACTTTTTTTTTTTTTTTTGGGCTGCAGCTTGCCTTACTCTGCACAAATAACGACTCAAATCGAGGTAAAAAGTATTTCTTCACTTGTCATTTCCCTTTAGCTATCACCCATAATTAGGTTTACACCACCAAGTGGCTAGTCTTGCCGAGGTAGTTCATCCATACTACACATGTACAGTCACACCTAGGGCCAATTTAGAGTGTCCAGTCCACCTGCTGCATGTCTTTGGAATGTGGGAGGAAACAGGAGCACCCAGAGGAAACCCATCTGAATACACGGAGGACATGCAGACTCCTCACAGAAGGTACCCCATCTGAGAATCAAACCAAGGAATTTCTTGCAGTGAGGTG
>NC_056741.1:1686635809-1686655809 GCF_019279795.1 Protopterus annectens
TGTGTGTCTTATTAGTTAGATATTCTTTTACACTATTAATTGTGTTTTTTTCTTTTTTGTTAGTGACAAAAAGTTGGTTATCTAACAGTGTAGTACCTCGCAGGATGCGCAGTAGCAAACCCCACCCCTAAACACCCACAACTTACCAAGCTACATTAATAGTAATTAGCTGTCACCGGATTAATAATTTTATTGGAATCGGAATGTATAAAACAAAAAAATCAAAGCATTAAAAAGCCTTTGATTGCAATTGGTCAATTTCACATAATAAGCATTAAACAAAAAAAGCAGAAACATGACATTCAAACACCAGACAGATTTTTAATGCCACAACCAACCCCTGGATTCATGAAGCTTGCGACAGGCGCAGGCGTAGCGTATGCAGGATAATGCCAAATATGTCTGCCGAGCGATTCAGGTACGAGCCAATTCCACATGCACTACCGGCGTACGCCAGATCTACGCAGCCCTTGGCATACGTATAGGTTCATAGGTTCATAGATTAGTACTAAGCTAATTGTCCTTGCGAGCCATTTTAAGCCTAGCCAATTATCCCTTGTGAGACTCGAACCCTGCACCTTGTGTTTGTAAGGCAAACACCTTAACCATTAGGCCACCCTCCCATGTGCTGTGTCGCACCATGCTAGTGAAGGCATGCAGCGAATCATGAAGTGGTACAGGTGTAGCGCAAGCCCATGGAAATGTAAACCAAAATTCATGGTTTACATTTTCCCAAACAGAACATCGGAGTTATGGAAGCGGACCAGACTCATGTATTACAAAGTTAACATATGCCAATGGCTAAATACACAGACAATAGCACAAGAAAAGATGCACAACACCTAAAAAACAACATTTAATGTCATGTCCACAGTAACACACAGTACAACCGCAGGGCATGTGTGCGCAAACAGGAATACAAAGGAAATATATACAAATGTCATAAAATCGCAATGTAAGACAAATCAGGATTTTACCATAATATGCAATGGTAGGCATGGCACACCACAAGCAAGGCGCAAGGGTTGCCAAGGGCCTGTGACAGTGTTCGGCACTGTAACTATGAATTAGTAGTCAATGCCATGCAAATGAGGCAGGTAATACTGAATCGCAAATGTCCCGCTGGATTAAGGATGTACCTGATGGCGCAGCGCTATAACACTGAGGAGTGTATCAGAGGTGATACATGACATCAGCAGAGGGGTGTGCCACCGTATCAGTAAGCACATTGGAGCAATGCAAATCTGGCCTGGCTGTTGCTAAGCAAAGCTGCAGGACAGGGGTGGGGAGGAAGGTATAGAACTGTTTAGCTGAGAGCACACACGGTGCCCGAAAGTGCATGTGTACGGGGATGAAAATGTGCCCGAAACCCAGTAAGCAGATGCACGCGCCGTGAACAATAGCACAAACAGGAAGGTCAGGGGAAGAAAAAAAGGAACTGCTGAAGCAGGGTAATTGGCGTACTAATGAGCAATTAACCCCAATCATCTCACTGCGGCCAATCGACGGCAGTAGACAAGCCTGCATGCAGAAACCTGCAAAACAGGATAGGGGAGTCATAGGATTGCAAAGAAAGGAGGGGAGGACTTGGAATGCAAAGATAAAAGAACTGTCATAGCAGAGCATAGCAAACCCACAGCAGACCGGCAATAGAACATATTACGCAAGATAAGTCAGGTCTAGGAAAGTACAAATGAAAGCAGGCTGCTGGATGCATGCCAGCAAATGGTAGGTGTAATGTGTACAAATGTAAACGGAAGGGCAGGAGGTAATTCACGGCAGCCAAATGTAATGAAACACCAAAGGCAGCACAATAGTGGTTCCGTTAATAAAACACAGAAGATACCCTGTAGCCCCAATCGTACATACACACCCTATGACATCATCAGTGTTCACAGCAAAACAGTAGAAAGTGTGAAAGCACCCAACACACACCTGTGTATTCCCAAACACTGCACCATAGGTGTAAACAGACGGGGAACTTTTAAAATGTGCATGTTGGGAGCTGCCATAACTGTGATTCATCAGCATGTGTTACAGACCAACGGTGTTGTGGAGGATGATGCCGACAACCACCGTAGGCCTCGGAGGAGGAGAAGAGTGTTCAGACCAAGGGTAACCTACCAGGGGCTACATGATCTGGAGATAGAGTGGTACAGGGTGGACAGGGACATCTTACAGCAAATAGTAGAGCTGTGCCGGCCACGCCTGAGAACCAGAAACAACAGAGGGGAACCCATACCAGTGGACATGAAGGTATGTGTAAGCTTGCGAATACTAGCCACAGGTACCTTTCAAAGGCCAACTGGAGATATAATGGGGATCGCACAGGCCTCAGCATCCAGGGTACTACACCATTTCCTGGATGCCATGTTAGCACATGCCAATGAGCACATATACTTCCCCCGAACGCAGGAGGAGTTGGCCAGCAATATGCATCACTTCCACTGTGTGGCAAACTACTGGGTGCGATAGACTGCACGCACATACATATCAAGTCACCACCCAGTGAGTATGGTAGGTGCTACATAAACCGCAAGGGATTCCACTCCCTCAACTGCCAGGTCATGTGCAATGCCCAGGGCATTATCATGAATGTGTATGCTAGCAGCCCTGGAAGTAACCACGACTCCCATATCTGGCATGCCTCACAGCTGTATCAGGTATTTGTCAGGGGGGACATCCCACAAGGCCACCTTGTGGGGGATGCTGGCTATGCACTGGAGCAATGGATGATGACCCCCATCAGAAATGCGCACACACCAGTGCAAGAACGCCATAATGAGGCACACGCACAAACCAGAATCATCATAGACCGTGTGTTTGGGATGCTGGACACATCTGGTGGAGCCAGGCATGTGTGCCCACATCTTCGTAGTATGTGCCATGCTACATAATATGATCCTGTGGAAACAGCTGCAGGGGGGTCAAAATGGGGGAGGGCCTCACAGCCCACCGCAATTACCAAGGCCAACACAGGCACAGAGGGATCTAGACTATGGACACACTGTGCCAGCCCCAGTAGGCAGACGGAGGTGTGCCCAATATGCCTATGCTTTGGCAAAGAGGGAACGTATAGCACATACCTTGACAGTGTAGGCTCCCATGGACTGAAACCCCTCTCCACCTGCACACACAGTAAAATGGATGGCACACAAACACGACCACTGTAAATTGTGATGTATAGGTGACCCACTGTGGAATCCTACATAGGCAGCCCTCAAACATTGTACACGCAACAGCCATTGGAACACGGAAATGTCAACACCTGAACAGTAGATGCGCCTATCAGCATCTGTCGGTGCTGTGTGTATAGGTTCTCAGGTACATCAGTAGGTACACGCCTGATTGTCAGAGGCAAAGCACCAAATGGGGCAGACAGTGACTCCCATCGCCACAACATCGAGTAAGCAACTGTCGCTTACTGGAGCAGAGGCAATCACGGGAGCACATGTGTGTAAGCACTGTCCTACACACACTCAGAACGGATTCCACGCTGCATTACTGAGGGGCTCCACAAAATGTAATCATGGATGTTGTGTCAAGGCAGGGGATGTACCCATGACAGGCATTTGTCACTCCAGCATGCTGCATCCACGGTCATATGAAGGTGTAGCACATTATCGGGTGTAGCTAATTGTGATATACATACCCAATGCTGGAGTACAGCCAGTAAACATCACATGGACCATTAACTGGACTCATCAATTTGTAAACTAACGGAGTTATCCATGTGAGTGTAGTGTGGAGTAACTGATGTAGTGTACTTCACATACAAAATGACATAATACGTGTACAACCCCCAGATGTCCAAGTGGTACATGCAGTGACTGTCGTGCATGTTCCCGGTCCCATGTCCCGCAAGGGATGTAACGTAATCCCGACGGCACGGGTAATGCATTCTGGATGCAGGTCATCAGAATATGTGCAGCACACATTAGCGGGAATAAGCGTTGCCCACAGCTGGTAAGCGATGTTTAAATACGACTATACGGATATGCGCGAAACAGGGCTAAGCTTCACCGACCACTGCGCAGATCACGGTCAATGATGTACAGAACAGGTGAAACCAGCATTAGTCACCCCTGAACAAATAGCACCTGCTCTGAAGGGTAATACGACCACTGCCAGGAGTGGAACAGGCAATCATGTATACAATCACCCAACACCATTGCTAGCCAAGATGTGTAAGGTAGGGTTGCCACATTTCAAATGACCAATGTGGGACATACGCCAGATATCTGCAGGCCGACACATACACCCTGTCAGTACAAAAACCAGAATGTCAGTGTTTTGCATAGATAAAAAGCTAATTCTAGTAATGGTCGCAGGTACGTATTCTGTGTCCTGTAACATGTAGGTGGGTCAGATACAGAATAAGTGTTTTATGCAACTATTACATAAACTATAGGGAATATGTTTGTCCCCAAGTCACAGGACATTTGCTATGTGCATAAATATTTTGCAAGACACAACTGCACAAAGAGGGACTGTCCCTCGCAAAGTGGGACGGGAGGTAATCTTAACCTATGGCAGATGTGTAATGTGAGAGGTACAGACACAAACGTGTGGAGTCCAGGAAACACAGTATACACTGACAAACACACAATGAAAGACGTAGCATGCCTGTCACCACCCCTGTCTGAGATATATATATATATATATATATATATATATATATATGTATATATATATATATATATATATATATATATATATATATATATATATATATATATATATATATATATATATATATATATATATATATATATATATATATATATATATATATATATATATATATATATATATATATATATATATATATATATCTACACATATATAATACAGATAGAAAGGGTGATAGTGTGATATATGTCGATATATAAGGAGTCACTGACATCTGCAAATATATAGATAGGTCAACGACATTCAAAACACCTTTGAGGTACAAATAAATAGGGTACCGCCAACTATGGAACGTCTCACACACCGACACGCGTAACCAGGAGGCTGAAAGACAGAAAGAACACAGTACTGGAACAGTAGAACCGCGAGCAATATGATGATAGTAAGGGCATGTAGTCACTGCTGCCGGCGGTGCGGTCCACGTAGGTACCGTGTACAACTGTGGTTGTGAGTGATGTAGCCCGTGTATGTGTGTGTTGAGGGTGCCATGTGTGTTTCCGTGTGACTGTAATGTGTGTGTGTGTCCGCATCATGTGTCTGTAGGTGGCAACTTGGAGGTAGATGATTATGGTAGGTGCGGGTATGGCTAGCCATAGGCATGCGGTAAACACCTGTCCCACATTGGGAGGGACAGCCCCTCCCTGGGCAGGTGTGTCCTGACATGAAGCATTACAAAGGACAACTGTCCGCGAGTTTAGGACATTAATATTTCCCAAATATTATGCAATAGTTGCAGGAAATACTCATGCCTGTTTGTAAGAAACGGAAATGTTACATGCAAACTGATAAGTAGGCAAGGTCCAAGAACAATTGGTATGTAATGAGGATAAAAGTATGTGCTATCCTGTGTACTGACCGTGGCTATATGTCAGCCTGTAAACACCACTGTGTGACCCGCAAGTGTCCAACTATGGCCATATGAAAAGGTGGCAAGCCATGCCACAGAGGGTCTGACACCAATACCACTGCAATGACTGCAAATATCTGGGACAGACATACACGGGATAGTGGTCATTTAGAAATATCCCTGCACATATCACCGTACATCCGGAGGTATGGAAGTATCAACCTCACCTGCATACCACATAGAAACCAATTAACAATGGCCCAAAGTAAATTCCCGTAACAGAAATCTACTAAGTGATAGCACTGTAATTAGGGAAGGGGCCCACACACACATATATATGGACTACGTAGAAATGCAAGCCCCACAAAGTACACCCGCCTACATCCCCCACACTGGAAACAATAGCAATACAGACCGTAATCACAGCACAAACATCCAGTTAGTCAATTACATCTGCTGAACCGTTAACATACCTTGTGAAGACACATTTAAAGGCACCATGCAAAATTGTATCCGTCGTATAATGGAACAAATGGTGATGTTACAGGTGTTTGCAATAGTCCGTTATCAGACGGGTGGGATGACACTTACAGTCATAGGTAGAACCACATACTCAAGCCGTCACACACAATCCACGGGGGACATGACTCCAAAATACACTTGGCTCTACACATAGCAGTTGCAATTACACACAACAAAACACAATACAGGCCGTCTCCCTGAAGGCAGGGCAAATGGCCAATGCCCAAGTGGAGAATTCAATTATACCCCACTGTTGCCACATAATTGGCAAATGGAGTAGCTGCACAGCTGAAGTGCATGTAATTAGTCAAACTGGAACACCAATTGGCAGCAGTAAACCACATGTTGCAGGTATCGACGTATATAAGGATGACTTGCCAGATATGCAAACTGTATGCTCATACTGTAAAACAGTTTAAAGAGTGATACAGAAGTGCAAGATAGAGACGAAATACAGAAATGATATCAAGGTATGTAGAACACTAACTGTATGTATAGTATGTTCTGTATTAAGTTATGCCAGTGTATGCATAGCCTGGTTTGCAGTAATTAAAAGCGTCCGCCATGCATAAAGTGGGAAATGGTATTTATGTAGTGATGTCTTGCTGATCGTACTAACGCTTGTAGAAGGTGTGCGTCCAGCAGTGGACCACAAGGTAAACAGCACAGACACCACAAGGGATGCAACATGACGGCTTTAAACAGAACAATGCCATACGACCCGCCGTCAGTGGCAGGGTATGTCCAACAAGTACGTGCCATAGCAGGGGATAGTATATGTGGATATACTGTAACAGTATGCATGTGTATGGGCATATACCATCAATGGCATGTCTAAGGTGGTCCCGCTGTGCAAGTATGCTTTGAATTATGGGATACCATGTAAAATATGTGTAATGTATAGTACAGTAGATTGATATGTCAGATATGCTACACAGGAGAACAGGCATATGATGCATACCAAAGGTATCGTATAGTGATGTGAGTAGTATGTAATTAATTTATGTATAAACAATTATGATGAAATAAATAATGTAATCCACTCTGTGCATTTTGCAAAGGATGCAAACATTACTCCCATACTAGAATACCAGAAGAGATGTGACAGACAAACAAGAACATGATTGGCATGTACAATAACAGGATACATATGGCCTGTAGTCATGGGACATTGTAATAGCGTGACAGCTAATCTAAATGGAAGGGCTATTCCAGTAACCATGCACAAAGGACATGTAATAGCTCCACAGGTTCATAGTGGGGTACCATGCAGTCTGGCAAGTCTATGTGTAACAACAATTACAGTGTGCACACCAGTGGCACCTCTCTAGGGTAGTGTCCTGTGAACAGAAGAGCCATGTGTAACCTGCATCTCTGCACAGTACAGCCACTGCGGTGATCCCTGGCGTACATGTGTCCACCATCCACCAAGTGAGGTATCACATGAACACTGCTACTGACTGTCCATGCGTGATGTACTTAGGAATCTTATCCCAAAGCATGGTGAGGGTCCGGTCTGGGAATGCAACCCCCAAGCACATCCCACACACTGTCGCGTGTGTGCACATATCCGTGAGCATCATGCTCACTGTGGCTATTGTTTATGTCGCGTATGCGGAGTATATCCATTAACATATTTGCAGACATGGGCCCTGTCTTTGCAGCAGAGGTCACCCCTGAGTATGTAGTCCACAAATGTGTACAGACGTGGTGTCTTTACTTCACCCGCAAACTTTAACTGTTGTAGCTCAATAGACGTCATGGCGTTTTAATGTTGAGTTATGTAAAGCTGTAGCTGTTGTGTAAGGTACACCCTAAGCGGGGTGTTGTACCCATGGATGTGTGTATAAGTCCGGTGTTCAGAGGTCCAATGGGTGCCTATATACCAGCTACACACCCAGTACAGACAAGTGTGGACACGTAGAAGGATATCCATGCCACAGTGGCAATGTGATCATCACAGGAGTGTGTGTGACATACATGTGTAGTATGAACATGTACAATGTGACATGTACGTAGGGGACTAACATCTATGTGATAACCAGTGGGTGGATGGTGTACTGCAAAGGTGATGTTTATACCAAGTGTCATGCAGGTTGAGGCCATGATGTTCATATTAGGTATCCGTCACAGTGACGCCCGTATGGATGGGGTCTGTATCAGCTGGTGGATCAACAATGGTGCTTGGTATGCAGTGGTCTGTAAAGCTAGGCAGGGAAGTCCCCTCAGTGGTAGCCTGTACCTCAGGGAAGCATATACCGAACATGAGGGCCCCATGACTGAGGACTGTGGTATGCCAAGTGTAACTGGAATGCAGTATGTGATATGGTGTGCCACCCTCAGTGTGTGTGTCCCGTCCATTAGCCACTTTGTATAACATCCTGAGACATATGTTGTGATGTGCAGGTGGATGTGTATGTTGCCAATACCAGAATGGAGAACGGTGCTGAAAGGCAGCGAGAGGACAATGTAGGCTGTGTGGACCCCTGTGTCGTCATCAACTACTCTGGCGACTGTATGAAAGGTGTTCAACAGGTGTAGGAGGCATGCTGTGGCCCCAACAAGACCAACCCAGCTGGCATCAAAGGACCGGAGCACAACAAAGACTCAGCGAATGATGTCCATGATGATGTGCCCTATAGCCTTGCAGAACAGTCCAGTGAGGTGTGTAGGGCAATAGTCCCAGTCATGCATTGTGGCACCACCTGTGTGGAGTGTAACTGTCGCTGTGTGCCAGTCAGGGGCCACAATGTCTGGTACAAGGCTATTACTGAATATGGTGTCCCAGTGGGGAGACATGACGTTCAGAGGTCTGTGGACATCACAGCCTGGGATTTTGTAGGGTGACAAGGGGCCAGTGTCCTAGGACATATAGAGTGCAGGTCAGTACTGTGTAGATGTGACCGCAGGTACACCGCAATGTTCCTGCAAGGAATCTGGCCCCGTAGGAAGTGAGAGGGTGTAATGTTAGCATTGAAGCCATCAGACAGCATGTTGCCAACATCACCTGTTACTGTCATGTTAGAGAGTGACAGTTGTATGTGTGAGTAGATGTGGGTATTGCATACAACTACTGACATACCACCATTAATGCCTTGTGGTACATCTCGGAATGTATCGCAGTAATGTGTACATAGGTAGTTATGGAGTATGTGATGAGGGATCCCGTGGCCCTACCAAGGCTGACCAGTGAGTTACTCCACCCATGGGAATGTACACCACTGTGCAACAGCCCCCACATGTACTTTAATATGTCCATGGAACCGCACCCCCAGAGTGGTGTCTGTTATCTGGTGTGTACCATCATGGCTCTGTGTGGAATAGCATGATCCATATTTTCGTGTACGTGCTAATGAAGTGCACTGGGGTATGTATCAGAGTTTGTATGTGCATTGTCCACCTGCACGTGTGTCATGACGTCAACTACCGCTGTCATACGACATCTGTAGTAGGTGTTGTAGTACTCATCTACTGTGTATGCCGTGAAGTGTGTGGTGCCGGTATGTGGCTAAGAAGGGTGAGTAGCATATGTTCGGATTCCACCAATGAGGGGATAACCCCAGGTGTGGAACTGCAGTCACATGTTGGTAGTGTCCATGTCAAGGATACTGTTGGTCTTGGAGGTGGTGTGTATTGGTCTAACCAGCTGAACGGAGGTTATGACTCACGGACAGCGTACGCCTAATGTGTCGGTACATGTGCGGCTATCACAGTTAAGTGTGGGTTACTGTCAGTCTCACATCAGCAGCAGCAGTATGAGCCCAACTGTCCAGTACACCTTGAAATGAGGTCTGGTAACCGTAGGGTATGTTGAATCCGCAGCTGGTAATACTGTGCATACCAGTTCTGGACACAGTTATTTGCACGTGGAACACCTGTGATGCATTGTGCTAAGTAACCAGCCGGGATGTGTGGAATATGGGGACACCTCAGCCGTGGGTGTGCCAGTCCAGGTATGTGCCTGAGAGGTACGGTCTGTCTATAACCAGTCATTGCATGTGTGCTCTGAAGAGCCAAGAGGCAGGTCACAATCACTACAAAGATATTGAAGTGGTGCAGTATCAAGTGTGCCTTGCTTGCGTGCGTCACAGAGGATGATGTCAAGCATTGTGTTACATGACCACATGTTTCACAAGCCAGTTCCCGTTCTGGTGGTGACTGTTATTGGACACTGTGCAAGATAGGCAGTATAAAAGCAGCAAGAGTCCAACATGTGATCTGTACCCCTAGGGCTGACAGGTGCAGGTCAACTGTGCCACAGCATCATGTTGTTTGACCAGGTCTGTCAAAGTGGACATATACCAGATGCCTGTGGAATGAGTCACTCGTTGTACAGTGGTAACAGGTCCAGATGACCGCACAATGCTCCCCAGGACTCAGACCACAGCATCAGGACTACAACACTGGTGGGCTATTGCATGTTCCTGCACACGTAGTCTGTGCCCTGAGATACAACTTCAGTCACACAAACATGGAAAATGACAGTCACATTGTACCTACTGAGTTGTGGCATGTGTGCATAGGTTATGTTGCAGAACCAGTTACTTGACAGCAGGATGTAAGTGACTATCTCCTTGTGTAGCCTGCTGAGTGGAACAGAAGTGTGACTGCCGACAGTCACCTTTGACAGGTGTGTTGTGTATGTTATGACACCCTATTGGCTGTATGTGATGGGCACACATGTCTGTGGGCTACAGGTTAGTGTGGTTGTGTTTGGCGATGTGGGCTGCCATTGGTGCCCACACAGAGTATGGAGGGGTACTGTACAAGGTGTCTCTGTATGTGTAGCCTGTGGCGGGATCATGTGGGACTATGTGATGAGTGGGGTGTGTTGCGAATGTTGCACATCCCCACATGACTGTCAGGTGCAGTCAGGGCTGGTGACAGTATAACTCCCAGCAGGGCTGCATATCTGCATCCCCCACAGGCTGTACTGTTGTATGTTGGGAGGCGTGCATTGACTGTGTACATGAGAATAGCTCTATTGCCACATGTACAACATAATCATCATAGTGACAGGCAATAGCACTGGTACGTGCCAGTTGGACATGCCTGTATATAAGTGGTACGTGCCAGGTGGACACGCCGTATAAACCACCATGTCTCACGAGATATGTGAGTGATGTGTGTACGACAGTTGTTGTACTGTAAGCAAGCTGGAAATGTATAGACAGACAGTGTACCTATGAGGACTGGTGTGAAATGGGTGCTAAACTAAGCAGTAGCTCATAACGTGCCAAGAAGCTCTGAACAAGTGCCGAGCATGCCCATACAATACAGATAGGGTGTTGGATAATATCAACCCACAAGTGTTGACGACAGTCATGATTGGTGGCACCACATCAGAACACTGCTGGGTATGGTCTGCAAGTCCATGAACCATTATCAATGTAGATGTTAGCAGTACAGATGTACAAGACAGTATGGATGTTTGACTACAAATGCCTTTGTATGTCACAGGAGTGTTCTACTAGTGGCCTGTTGACAGACTCACAACTACTAAAGGTGCTACAGTGACATGTGCATATCACACGGTGTCAGCTACAGTAAACCAGGGTTAATGTGTTGTACCCCACCTGCATTGTAGCCCATACCACACAGACAAATGTCAGCCATCTGTGTATGTGAGAATGTGAATGACCATGACCTATGGGCAATAGTTGTCACAGTGTTGTGAACAACATACAGAATGGGCTGTGTGTGTGAGGTGTGTGACATATGTGCACATTCTGGTGGATGATATCAGCAATGACACCACTAGGGGAATACCCCTGTACCCATTAAGTAACACCTAGGCTGTGTCAACATTATGGACACTGTGTTAGGGATGGTGTTGTGCAGTACACCTCCTGAGCTGGAGATGTCTCCCTGGCCCTTTAGGTAGTCATCTGAGGTACCCATGACATGACAGGGTGGTATCCATGAGCACTGAGATCATTGGACAGGCATACACAGCACCCGTGTGACCAATATTGGAACACATATCACCCTCCAGGGGTAGGGCCCATGCGTGGATGGCCGATACCAGCCTCCACAATACTCACCTTCAGTATCAGCATGCTAACCACATTGCATACAGACATATGCCACACTATGCTGTTGGACATGCTACATGTCCATAGCCTGATCTGAAAGACATACGTCATGGACAACCACCGTCCTACGGTACAATAGCATACAGCCACATGCTGGACAGATCCCTGTGGCATACCTGTGACATACTCCCACCATATCATGCAGCCCTGTCCACATAGCTGCACATATCATCCTTGTCATACATGGTGTGATGGCCGTATGGTAGATGTAGTATCAACTATATGGATCAGTAATGTGTCACTGATGCCCCTCACGGTGGCGTAATGTGTGTCAGATACAGCTAGTAAACCCAGCCCGTACATGCTATAGCTGAAAATCTTACCTGCGAATGACGTCCGATTAGCCATTGTCCCATGTCTATCACATGTGCAGCACAGGCGATCCGTGGCAGGATATTGAACAGCTGTACAGTGCAGTTTAGATGTCTATGGCAAAACATATGCATGTACAGGTTTCCATGCGTACTTGGTGCATTGTCACTGCCCAAGTCCATTAAGGCCGTGTCTGTGTTGGTATGTGACATATACACAGGATCAAGATCAACAGCAATACCGTGGATATATCCAGGCATGTGCAGATAGGTAAGAACACCAGTGCAGGCAAACAGACATGCCCACATGAAGACAGACGTCACATGCAGTAGGAACACTAATGAGGTGACACACATATATGGGGATGATATCCAATGCATAATGGGTGTTACATGTGTGTGACACATACATGCCAGTCGTGTTAGTGTCATTTTGATTTGCAAATATAACTGTGCAGATGTACTAGAAATGTATGTGCAGCAGTATCACTGTACATGTCTGTAAATATGACCTGTCACCTTCATCATGTCTTACAGATAATGCCTTGTACACGCCTACCAGCATACAGCCGACAGGAGGATGATGTCGTAATCCCGTACCTCCATGAGAATTACGAGGTGTTATTTAGCCATGTGCCACAGCATGCACAGCAGTGGGATGACCTGTGGCAGGATCTTCACAGGAGGGTCAACGAAGTGGGTGGCCACAACCGCACCTACCAGCAGGTGCGCAGACACTGCACGGACTTGATACGTCATGCAAAACAGCATGCCACTGCAATCACCAGGGAACAAGGTGGAACAGGTGGTGGGCCACCAACCCAGCCTCCACTCACAGAGGAGCTACTGGCCAGTCTGGGGACACTCTCGGAACAGCTCCCTCAAACACTAGCTGCCATCGTGGAGGTGGGTGTCTCCCAACCAATGCGCCTGGAGTTGCCTGGTAAGTCAGTACAGAACATATGGCCAGTATATCCCACATACGTGTATGTGTCAGTGCACATCATGTAATGTAACAACATATGCAAGGTATGTGGACACACATGCTGCATGCTACATTATGCTACCCTGTGTATACGCCATACCTCTGAATTGTACAGGTATTTGCAGGATGTCCAGATGTCTGCCTCATATTGTTGGTGTGTTCCCCTTAATATCTGTCCCTTTCTGGCAAATAGCTGAGGAATGGAGTCATTAAATGATGACATACATTTGTGTTTATAACCGCACATTCCGTGTAAAGACCATGTGCATGCAAACCTATTAGTCTAGCAAATTTCTAAGTTTGTAAGAGCAAGTCACAGTTGTCCATATTTGTCCCCCATCATACTAGGCTTTGTCCACATTTATTGTTCTAAGAGGTTGAGAGGTATGGTATGCACTCATGTGCTTACTATATGCTATTGTACAGGCGAATGTGTTAACTTGCACTGTGCACTCTGTGGCTGTCATACAGTCATGGATAATGTTCATACTGCTGTGTCACCCTATACAGGTACCTCTGTCGTGCCACACAGACAAGAGTCCGTTGCAGGTGAGACTGTCATTGGTATCAGGTATGTCAAAGCATAGATCTATTCACCATGTGGCCAGTTAATACATGGGTATACAGGTCACATCACCCATCATCCACACAGGCCACCCATGTGCAATATATACAAATGAAATGACACATAGACATGAAACTACAGCATTTGTCATTGCTACATGTGTGTCCAGCTGTCCATACAATGGTGGAGGTGTTCTACAATGGAGGCATATCTACTATACAGTGGAACAAAACGTGTGGTACACAAAACAGTACCACACAGTGAGCAGTGATATGGGCAGACCACAGGAGTCACCATTGTGTTATATGCCCCTGCAATGGGTTCACACATTGTGATGTTCCATCTGACATGTCTCAGACACGTAGCATTTTGGTTGTAATATTTTCACACTTTCCCATAACCCATACACCACATACCACACATACACCCGTTGTTTGCATAGCCCTGTGGATGGCGACATATCCAACATCTATGGGTGTATGTCATATGGGACAACACAGACATGTGATAGACAGCCATCACATACATGACCAACACATGTGCACACATGGCCATGGGAGATGGCCGGAGACATGTAGCCACACAGTAGATGGGATGCGGATACACCCTGTCCCACTTTGTCCACACATGGTCCAATTACAGCCGTACTAGACCGATTGTACAGGTGATGTGGTACGCTGCACATCTTAAATGCCTGCCCACAGCTAGTGGAGGTGTCAGTGACATCTGCCTCATAAGATGTGTTGAACATGATGTCTGTGTCATAGCATGACAGTAGTCACCTTTACAGATTCCACTGACAGTGTCACCAGGCCACAGATACTGCACTTTTTCCTTGCTGCCGTAGGACATCACTGTTAGCTGTGCACCTTGTGTGCATGGTACATCAGTGTCACGTGTGAAATGGTGACGTGACAGGTCCGCTATGTGTGGACATGGTTGCCAGGCAGCTAACACTCTGTAGTCATCATGCAGGGGTGTCATCTGTATGTCCTCCAGTGACCTGTCACATGACACAGCATGGTTTGGTGTGTATACACCTCAGCATCGTGGGTCACAATCCACAGGTATGTCATGGGTATGCATGCAGTTCTGGATATGCAATGTGTACATATCATGCACTGTTTAGCAATATAGACACCTCATGATGCCATGCAATGGCACAGTGTCTGTACTTCACACTGTACAGCAATGTAGATGGCTCACAGTCCCCTACCATGCCCATGCACATTTGCTCAACGTGCATTCTATCTGTAGGGCATATGGACAACACTGCAATGTGATACCCAGTACGATGCTGTACATGTGTCAGGACACCATTGTGTCAGGCATGCATGCATGTTAATGCACACGTCAGCAGATTACATGTCAAGGTCACGTCAGCCATGTCTACTGTTATCCTGTTCTGGTCCACATGGTGTATCACGGGGATGCATGCATACTACCATGATCATGTGAATTGCATGGATAATGATGTGACACCTGCCTGCTGTAGTGTACATTCCAGTGTACATTGCTTACAAACATTATTGATGTCTGAGCTGCATGCTGTCAGCTGTATCACAAGCATGCTGCATGCCATCACAAGCATGCTGCATGCCATCTGTCATATCACATGCATGGTGTGTCTGTGTGTGTGTGTGTGTGTGTGTGTGTGTGTGTGTGTGTGTGTGTGTGTGTGTGTGTGTGTGTGTCAGTGTGTGTGTCTATTGTAATTTAGAGTCTTTCTTTGCATTCATAGGTGATGTAGGTGTGTTACCCTCCTGCGGTCCATCTGATAGTGTCCCCACAGATGCTAGCAGTGATGTACATATGCATGAAGTACAGGCAGGGATATCAGGGGCTGAATCTGTGCCAACCATTGCCATCCCAGCTATGCCCCCCTCTTCCCCGCACACAGTTCAGCTGTCAACACATACCGCATCACCAGTGGCCATAAAGGAAGGACAGTCAGCATCTGTTAGCATTGAACAGGAAGGTGTGGTGGCTACAGAAGGTGTGTCTCCACACCATGGTGGCAGTGTACTGACTGCAGATGTGCCACACAGGCATGTGGCTGGTGCTGCTCGTAGGAGGACCTCTGGCAGACATGCACCTGCAGGACGTAGCGCAGCAGCTGGAATCACCAGACGCATGTTCCAGACTGTAATGGAGGCACAGGCATGTGCCAAACGGCAGAACAGAGAAGGGCAGAGGCTGCAGAGGGCTGCTATCCATACCCTAAACAACAACATCCAGGCATTGGCAGGTGCTCAACAGCAGATTGCTCATGTTCTGGACAGGCGATTGGGTGACATGGTCAGAATCCTTGACCATGGCATGGCAATCCACGAGCATGAGCTGTCTGTGCTGGAACATCTGGTAGGGGTGAGGCATAGGCCACGTGGATGTAGGCCAGCTACACCATCTAGTGCAGGTCAGCGTGAGTGTGCCACCTCACATGGCCACTCCCATAGTGCCGGTAGCAGTAGCAGTGCAGCTGGTGCTGCGTTGCCCACACCAGGACACAGCAGGCCAGGTGAATGTGGCCCTGGACGTTCCTGGTGGGAACACAGTTCCAGTAGCCATGTGTCGTCAGACAGTAGCCATTCTGTACCTCTGCCTGGTAGTGCCCGTGCAACCCCTGGCGGGCACAGGACACATGGCTGTGGCCAGTCAAAGTGAGCTGTACAACCTGGTCTGTACAATATGGAGCTGTTGATAATACCCTTGTGTAGGCCTCAGAAATGACAGAACTGTGTGCACACATACACGCACACAGCAAACACAACTGTAGGGTTCCACAACACCCACATGCATATGGAACAGACATGTCCAATCAAATCACCGGCCCTTACCCACACACATGATGTCATCCACTGGTGCAGCATATGCCCCTGGCAAACAGTATCACCCTGTGCACATGATGAAGCCTGTGCCGCATCCCTGTCATCCACACCATCGGTGCAGGGATATGCTCAAATGGTCTGATGCACAGGGTGAACAAAATAGTGAGAGGTGTATCTAACATTACTTGTGTATGCATAGTGAGGGATGTGTATATTGCATTGGTTGTGTGTGAATACTGAGAGATGTGTATGTGACATTGGTTGTGTACTGTTGACATGCATCAGTCATACCATGTAGTCCAGGTGCAGCATGCATTGTGATATGTTCACAGTATGTGTCTCGGTTACAACAGTAACAGCATGTTGGTAATGATGCCCTGCTTCCCTCCTATGGTGTACTGGCATGTGCCTACAGGTAGCAGTGTTTGCAGTCCCCATGTGTAACTGTGGAGTACTCACAGTCACGTATGGTAATATCAGCATGCAAAACATACCCTCAACCTGACTGTTGGAAAGTCTAACATGACACAGATGTCCGCACATATGCTGCACCTGAAGCATGTGGTCAGTTGAACAGCGGACAGAGACGTGAACATACCAGGAAACATTACAGGTATGTTGACATGGTGCAGGGGTTGTACACAGTGGTCTGGCCAATGATGACATTAGAGGCCACTTGATAGCATGAGGCCACACTGTGTAGCAGTAATACCCTGTCACATTACAGGAACATGGCCACATTCACGGGGTCTACACCACTATAACGCACACCCCATAGTGTTGAGGTGAGGACGCTTGCCTATGTAGTCATCACCCTTGCAGTACTTTGCACCCACACGACGTGACACAGAGAAGGAACATGCACAGGTAGCCAGTACGGCTGGGACCGATGGCATCAACAGGGTAGTAGACTGCATCACCATGAGGGGTTAGTCACCATGAGGGGTTAGTGATCCTGTTTTCAATGTATGGTAGCATACACCCTCACACCAAGCACCAGACAGCCATACATACATACATACATACATACACACACACACACACTGTGGTGACCAGAAATGTGTATACGGATAGCCGATGTGTGTGATGCACCACACCTGCCGACGTCATGCTTTCCACACTGCAGTATGTACAGATCTCTACAACAGTGTACAGGGATGTGTAACAACTGGGACATAATCCCCACCATATGTGGCATATGTGGTCACACAAGGGGACACACATGGCAGTGCTGGGAATGATACACCTGCCATATGATGAGACGTTTGATAGACATGCAGCAGTATTGTCTGCATTATGTGTACCAACACTATGTCTGGCAATTGTGCTGCTATATGCACATGGGAGGATGTAAGTGTTACAGGTGTCATGTAACATACAGTTGGTAACACTTGACCGCTGTGTATGCATTATGTCATCACCGTCAAGTAAAAGTGACATAGCGTACTATTTGCACATGGCATGGTAGGATGGCATGTGACACACCTGTGAGCCATCCCTGGCACACATACATCTACACAGGTGGATCACCACTTTATGTACACACATCCCTCAATACGTGATGTACAACCAACCGTACTGTCTGTATGTCACCATATGCAGGTGTCAATGATGGGGCTGCATTGTGACTGCATGTTGTAGTTAGGCGCAGCTGTGTTACAGACATTGGCCACTGCACATGCATGGTTGCTGCATGCACAGTACAGATTGTACATGTGTGTTGGTCCTACATGTGTCTCCTGTAGCCATGTTTGCATGCATTGCTATTGGTGGACATGTGTGTTGACATACATAACACATGGACTGTGGTATGATATCACGGGTGTCATGGGTGACTAGTGCAGGGGAATGTGTCTTCAGTCAACATTGCTACCTCCTGTACTGCGAGCATTCAACAGACATGGACCCACCTTCCATTTGCATGCATATGATTGCTTAGGCCACTGTTCTGCATGAGGGACAGTAAAGGCTATGCTATGTACATATGTGTTGTGTGTGTGTGGTCCATGCACACATCCACTGCAATCACATGTATGACATATCCAAACATGTGTGTTCGTTGGTGTACAGCAACAATCATCTGTCACAGCTGTGTAAGACCCAGGGCCCCTGGTATGTCTTGAGCTGACCTGGTCATGTATAGTGGTATCATTGCAATGCATAACACCTGTTGGAACCCTGTCGGTACATGTGTACTCTGCACAGTTGCTGTAGACCTCTGTACAGTCCACTGGTCATGTGCCACACGGTGTTGTGGTAATGTATGGCTGTGTATTGCTGCACCAATGACATGGTGAGGTCTTGAGGGCTACAGTGTAGACTGCGGTGTGTATGTCTGTGATCTACACCTGTGACAGCTGTGATGGCAGCTGAGTGTGTACTGGTCACTGCATGTGTGTGACCGCCCTGTGCGTGGGGACAGTTATACCTTACTGTGCCCTTCCGTGTTTAGACTCCATCTGCATGCAAGACGGCCCACCCTGTGCATGGGGACAGTTATACCTTACTGTGCTCTTCTGTGTTTAGACTCCATCTGCATGCAAGATGGCCCTTTGCAACTGCTAAGTGTGTGAGCATGCCCAGGACGCTGTTGTGTAGATAAACACACAGAGCAGTCCAAACTGAGCCCTTGTGTGTTGAAACTCCGTCTGCATGCAAGACGGCCCTTTGCAACGGCTGTGTGAGCATGCCCAGTACGCTGTTGTGTAGATGGACACACAGGACAGTCCAATCTGAGCCCTTGCATGTTGATACTCCGTCTGCATGCAAGACGGCCCTTTGCAACTGTTAAGTGTGTGAGCATGCCGAGTACACCGTTGTGTAGATCAACACACAGTGCAGTCTGAACAGACATGTATTACTAAGCGTGTGGCCATGGCCAGTGCCAGCTTGTGTCGGTGATGTCCCTCTGTGCATGGGCATGGCCGTTGACATCCTGTATAGCCATGGTGGTCATCCAGGCAACAGATGTCCATTTTCAATGTCACGATGGATGCCTACCGAGTACACACTGGTCGACTATCTTGAAGGGTGTACTGTCTGTGGCGCGTCCCGTGTCTATGTATTGTTGTTGCAGTGCTCCGTAAATCTTTAGTAGCCCTAATCACACCACTGCCGTGTGCTTGTCTACGTCTACCGTGGGACAGTAATATGTC
>NC_056741.1:1686658309-1686685809 GCF_019279795.1 Protopterus annectens
ACCCTGTGCATACGATGTCACCTGTGCCACCACCTGTGATGTGTAACACTGATGCAGGATCAGACTAACCTGGTGCTGATGCACATGGTGGCTTTATTCCACTGTATTGATGTTAGAATGCTGTTAACACAAAGTGTGATACTTCCAGGTGTATATCAGCAGGCATGATGCATTGCAGCTATGACCATCAATGTAGCATAGTTTACAGCACTGTTAATTCTGATGATGTATTCTCCATCCATGTGCCATTTCACTGATGTGTGTAGTATTGGCAGCATGTGTGTCTGAGTGTGCAGTACGTGTGTGATGAGTGTAGTACACATGTATACATGCTTACAAACGTATACACTGGCATACACGACATTACACGGGCTTCACCATTCATACACTAGCTTACTCGTTCTTCAACACGCGCATGCGGCTGACACGTGCGCACACATGCTTACTTGGGCTTACTGGCACGCACGGGCATGGACACACTGTGGGCAGGTTTGCAAGTAACATCGGTGGTATCCATGACGTACCCCGTCAGTCTCCTGACTTTCCCTAGGATAGCTCATAACATGCGTCTTCCACTGAGTACTGACAGCAAACATGTGACACTGCTCCGGTAAGATTACAGTGTTTTATACATACACACTCATGTTGCTTCCCATCTTCTACTCTAATAGTCCCCTTATCCTACACTACACTGTAGAGGCTTGGCCCATATGGCATGACATGTTGTGATTCACTATCCTCAGCCTCACTTGCATCAGATTGCCTACAAATGCTTTGTTACATCTCTGACAGAGCGCTTCCACACATAATGACCAGTACGCAGTAGCCATGTTGTCTCCAGCTTGCCATTCATCTGCATGGCGTACTAACATCTAACTAAACCTACATTTTGTATGTATATTATACATATTTGACTTGTTTTGAAGCGCAGCACGTTCTTGTGGCACTGCGCTACGCTTCCACACCGGAGATCGGGGGAGGACAGCTACAGTTTTATTGATATCCAATGGACAATAATGTCACTGGCCTTAGATTTGGACATTGGCATGCTTCTTTGACTGTATTCATACTGCATCTGCAGCTGTCATTGCTCCATTTAGCAATGTGCAGAACGTTAGTCGCCTAACATCCGGGTACATTTCTGCACATAACTCTGCTCTTGCACGGACAGCTTACTGTTTCATGTATCGCATATTTACATCATTTGCGTAGCTTTCACATACAAATGGGGTATGTTGCTGATCCCAACATTGTCCGTGCAACGTTCGTGTTACAGGCGGTCTTACATGCCCCTACAGGACTTTGCTGAATAGCTTGGCAGACATATTTCCTTGCTGTACTCTCTCTCTACTCGTACACGCCGGAGGCTTCGTGTATCATGGCCTAGGCTTTGCTGTGTGCTATGTCTATTTGTGGTGTATGCATGGCTGTGGGTATGTCCCACTGTCATCATTTGTAAAGGTGACAGCCCTATAGGTACTTCATGTAGACTGCTGTGCCATATGACATGTCAGCACATACCTGCGGCCAATACTGAACGTCCTACTGCAGCACTTTTCATACCTTCTGAGTTATCTTGCAGTCGATAATGCTGTTTCCTCAGACATGTATCTGTTTCTGATCATACCTCTCAACCTCCTAGAGCAAAAAATCTGGACAAAGCCTAAAATGATGGGGGGACAAATAGGGGCAGATTTTAAATATTGCTCTTACAAACGTAGATAGTTGACAGAATAATAGGTTTTGCATTACTATGACTTTTCTGAAGGATTTGGAGTCTTAAACTCAAATGTTTGTCATTATTTAATGACTTCAGTTCTCAGGTATTTGCTAGAAAGGTACAGATTTTAAGAGGAACACATCAAACATATGAGGCAAAAATCTGCACATTCTGCAAAAATCGGTAAAGTTGCGAGGTATGTTTCTAATACAGGATATCAATTTTCTTACACCAATACACACAATATATGGCGGCATCACAGGCCAGATGCCATTACATTTCTATTGCAGGACACACCCACCCAGAGGGTTGTATTCCTCACAAAGGCCAACAGGTGCTTATCCACACTAATTATTCTATCATGTACCTTATGTGTACACCGGCATTTGCGCTTTCCGTCAGTGGCAGAGTTCACGTACAGGTATGGGGGACTGGACACTGTATCAGTGACACTGCATGACACCCTGAGGGACACATTTCTTTTGAGTCTATTAACCTTCCACATTGACTTTCACAGGGCATACATTGTCATTCACATTTGTCAAAGTACATGCTTTTGACTTGTACATGTTTTCTCATTTGTCCTGACGTCTTTCTTCTCACCTGTCCACCTAGTATCACCAGTTCTGTACATTTATTTAGGACGGGTTACCTTCATACCTCTCACCTGTATACATTATGGGTATACGCCCCGAGGTTTGACCTATGATTTTGTTACATTTGTCATAATAATGTCCCTTTCTGGTAAATTACTGGCAAGGCATTACGGACTGTGAGGTTAGATAATAATGACTGACATTTCTATTTCATGATTACTAACTCTCATAACATTCGTATTCCTGACTATGCCATTATTCTATCAATGTTCTGACTTTGTCTGGGGTATATTTAATATAGTCCCTATTTGTATTTCATGTACTATTCCTTAGTCCAGCTGTCTTATTCTGAAAGTTTGGCAGGTATGGTTGCCATCTTGGTCGTACGCATGTCCATCCATGATAATCACCTACATGACACTGATATAGGTCCCTACGTCTTCCTCCAATGGTTTACACAATATCTAGTAGATGGGTTGAACCTTTTTGGAGAATATAGGTGTGTGCTATACCCACATAGGTATATTAATCACTTCCATGGGGTGGACGTAATAAATCTGTGCCAACCAACACCTAGGCCCATTTCTGCATACTCATGATTCCCATAGCTGACACCCCTCCACAGTACCCATTAGACATGTTTAATGTGAGTGGTAATAAAGTGTGAAGACACTTCTAAGCACTCCCCACTCTCCGGATATCAGGTCGTACGTCATACATTCTATCTACCCATGTGTTATTACCCTTACACCTGCTACTGTTGCATGTACAGCTATATCGTAGTTGTAGCTGTGACTTCCTTTGCGTCGATGATGGTTCGCACTTCGTACGGGATCAATTTTTGGTGTCCTGCAAAGGACACCTATATTCATGTTTAAAGTGTAGAACTTGCAGGCCTGTCACACTGGTACTTTCCGGGCAATGGTTTGGAAAGCAGCAGTGTATTCACCTTTCATGCATGTCTGTCTGTCTATCCATAATAGCTATACCGTGACCTATTTATGTACATGTGTTATATCTACAGGGACATATGTTTGTTGTGTATATATCTATTAATGTATCATGTGTGTGTATATATATATATATATATATATATATATATATATATATATATATATATATATATATATATATATATATATATATATATATATATATATATGTACATATATACATATGTCTGTACATTCCTCATTTCATAATTTGCTTTGGTTTAAGTTTGTGGATATATGTGTATACACAGATATATATATATATATATATATATATATATCCATATCATACCTTTCAACTGTACATATTTTCGCTGAATGTACAGCTGTTTGCCTCTTATCGTTGGTCCATTTTTCATAACCTTGTGTCTATCTGGCAATTTAGTGGAATATCATTAAAGACTGACATTGGAAAATAATGACAAGCATTTCAGGTTACGACTTTATACCCTTCAGAGAATCCATGCTAGTGACACACCTGTTATTCTATCCACTTTCTATGTTTGTTAGGGCAATATCTGGGGATTGTCCCTATTTGTACCAGTTGTTTTCATGGCTTTGTCCGGTTTCGTACTTTACTGGGTTAACAGGTATGAGCCATGACATATAACGTGGAGAAAACAGCATTAATATGCTATGCTGTGAGCGGATTACACACGCGCAGGCGCACTTGCATATCCTTATTGTGGGTTACATATGTTTAATAGATATTTGTGCTTACGTGGCCTTTCATAATTCTGACTATAACAGTTACATATCTGTATTCCGGTTTACGGACTGATGCGAAACACATGTTCACCTTTACATATTTAAATGTGTGTACAGCACGAACGCATTCATTACACTTTAAAGTTATATGTGCAGTGGTCGTAGGTCAACCGGGACTGCATTCACGTTGGCCGGATGCCAGAACCACTATTCTATTGGTGTTCTGCCTCATTGATATGCATACCCATAGTACTTAGCTACATCAACATACACCTCACCGCTTCACTTACAACACAGGCATCCATTCTCCTGCTGGGAAAAATGCGGTACTACATAGGTTCATAGGTTCATAGGTTCATACTAGGCTACCTGCCCGAGGGCATTTACAAGCCTAGCCCATAGTTTTGTGGCTTACGCCACCCCTTTAGTATGGGGAACTATACCCATTATTTTGCTGTGCCTCTGTTGAGCAGTGACACTGAGGTAATCCCTGGGGTATATCTGCGATCTCCCATCCATTGGTCAAGATTTCCAAAAGCAGGGACAATTTGTAACGATAGCTCTTAGAAACATAGATATATGATAGAATAACAGTTTGCACATTGGCATTAATGTCCGGAGTATGAAGTCTGAAACCCAACATTCCCTATTGCCTACTGCTTGTGGACCCCAGCTGCATTGTTAATCACTCCAAGGATATGCAGAACACCAAGGCATATAGTCCTGGCACATACAGGTCTTTGATTGTCAGGGTGTTCATGTAGTGATCTGGGTTTAGGCTTGTCCGCCTGGTGAACGGAACTTCCCTGGCCAAGTTCAAATGTCAGACGAAGCATATGAACAGGGAGTTTCTCCCTATTATAAATTTTTACCTGTGTTTATAGACACAGGTGTTTGGGCACCTGTCAGCAGCTTATTCTGTTGGCAATACATGTTATGGGTGGGGTTGTTACAGTCCATACTCCGTGGTGAGGGGTGTTCCCATTCACATTTGACTATTACCTGTATTCAGTCATACGGGGATTATTATTTTGGACATGATGTGACTACAGGTATGCAGTTGTACATTACACAAATGTGAAGGGTTGTTACTGTAAATATGTACGGAACATGTTTCTCAACCTCTTAGAGCAACAAATCTGCACAAAACCTACATGATGGGGGACAAATAGGGACACATTTTAACTATTGCTCTTACAAGCTTAAAACATTGATGGAATACTAGGTTTTGCATTAGCATGACTTTTCTGAAGGATGTGGAGTCTTAAACTCAAAATATTTCTCATTATTTAGTGACGTTAATCCTCAGCTATTTACCAGACAGGTGCAGATTTTCGGAGGCACACAACAACAATATGAGGAAAACTCTGGTCATTCTGCAAATATCTGGACAGTTGAGTGGTATGGTACAGACCTCTGTAATATGCTGTTGTGTTCTGGCACAGCAGTAGCTCATTATTAAAGACTGAAGTCGGAACATGCTGACAGACAGTTGGGTTTCAGACTTCATACTCCGGACATTAATGCCAATGTGCAAACTGTTATTCTATCATATATCTATGTTTCTAAGAGCTATCGTTACAAATTGTCCCTGCTTTTGGAACTTTGTCTCACTTGTATTCATGGTTCTGTTCAGATATCAGGTTGACAGGTATGGTCGGTCACGCCTGCACACAGTAAGTGTCCCTCACACTTGATCCTGTTTACGTCAGTATCTTCCTCACCCTTATTCCGTTTGCCACTATGCGAATGTGTGCAATATATTCTCCCGCCTATTCATGTCAGGACACGTGCATCACGGGAAGGTGTTTTATCCTGGGTAGTAGGTTATGCATGACCACTTAGGGCTGGACAGTGTCATGGACCTCTACTGTACGTTCTGACTTGTGTCCAGATATCTACAGGATTGGACATCATGTCGTCATACCCATTCTACTATTTACACAGGTTAGTTATCCCATGAGGGATATCCCAAAAATTGGACAAGACCAAAACAAGACAGATACCGAAGATTTTTGTGGCTTTACGAAAATGTGCAGGGGGTTTTATATGCAGGGGATACATGGTTTGCAATCCTGAAACTGCCTAGGGTGACAATACCTACTACATATGCGTAGGGGTCACTATGTGTAGCTGTGTCTGCAATGAACCAGTAGGCCAAGTACGGCTGGATTTGGTGGACGTTCTGGTACGGGGGCGGGTTTTGTGATGTGGAGGGTATGCTGGGTAGGCCATTATGCATCCAGGTGTGTTGCATTTGTTATGGCCAGTTCCATCAGGACCAATCTGTGGGTATGTAACGGTGACATATCTATACATTTGTATCGCACATTTCCATATTCATTTGTTTGTGGGATTGTGTTCTACACTATGGCCTGTCTGCTTGTCTTGCAGCTGTTTCTGCATGTGTTTGTGTTTCTTTCCACTTCACCCGCTGCCCCCTCGTACACCTCCGGTTCACCTTTTCTGCATATGACACAGTATCGCCTTTGAGGATTTTACCATTACCCATCCACCCCTCACATGCAAATTCCTCACACCCCATAGATCACTGCTTTGGTTGTTGGCCCATGACATGGCCAGAGTAACACATTGACTATCCTACATGTGTCAGGTACCTTTATGGTTGTGTGGACTACCCTGCCATGTTTGCTTTCCACATGCTATACCTCACGCACATAGGTACACGCCCATACTTCACTTTCATTACTTGGTTGGTATACCCGGGTACTACCCGTTTGACTGTGTCACATACAAGTTCGGTTTATACCGCTGACTTCCGGATTTTGCCAGCCTATTGTACTCATTGGTAGGATGGCACCTTTTCCTATATCCAAGCTATTCCTTACACATATCCGACTGTTGTGGAGAATGCCTCCCCACAGTCGACGGTAGTGTTTCCACATTTTCAATTGGCCCCAGTGTGACATTTGCGGTGAACACAACACATTTTACAGGCCAACACATACCTATGGTCAGTTCGGCAGATAGAACTTACAATTCTTGCCTATATCTAAACTTATTCTTGTAGCATTTCGGTGGCTTATTCTGTTTCTTATGACATTTATGTAATATACATACAGAGATAAACTGTTTAATGCAACTATTACATGACGTCTAAGGAATAATTATGTCCTATAATCTCTGGACATTTGCCATTTTTACAAGTTTGTGTCAGGACACATCTGCTCACAGAGGGACCGTCACTCACAAAATGGGACAGGTGGTAATCTTAGTCGACGGTATGGATCATACTGTTCCTTTCGGCCTACATGTGTCCTTATTGTTGTAGCTGTTTATATGCTCCTTCTGTTTCGTCTACATGCATATTCTATTTCCTATCACATTTGGTATGTGAAATAAGGACATACCTTTTGTATGTGACTATTACATGCCTTGTGGGATATGATTCGGACATACGGTCACTACATATATCTACATTTCTCCTCGTGTATTTTGTTATGGACACATCTGCACAGCTGTGTACCCTCCCTCACATTATGGGTCAGCTGGTGACCCTCTCCATTGGGCTGGACGTACCTACTGGTGGCGCGCTAACATATGATACATTGCACTTCCACATGGTATAGCTATCAACACTACGTTGGACTACGGGCACACGGTTTTCATGTCATTTGTTCAAGGGTAGGGACCCATTATTCCCTACCATGCATTTGTGTTTGCTTCTTCATTTTCTGTTCGCAGGGATTATCTTGCATGCTTTGCATACGTTTCAGTATCTACGGACACATATATTTCAAAAGGTCAGATAATGGTTAAACAAATACCTACATAAATTGCAAAAGGCATGAGAATGCATTTTATTGGAATCGGAACGTATAAAAAAAAAGTAATAAAAAGCCTTTGATTGCCATCAGTCAATTTCACATAATACACAAACAAAAACAAACAAAAGAAAAATAATAAAAAGCCTTTGATTGCAATCAGTCAATTTCACATAATACGCAAACAAAAACAAACAAAAGAAAAAGTAATAAAAAGCCTTTGATTGCAATCGGTCAATTTCACATAATAAGCATTAAACAAAAAAAAAGCGGAAACATGAAATTCAAACACCGGACAGTTTTTTAATGCCACAACCAAGTTTATTTAAAGAAAAATACCTACATATATTTCAAAAGGCCAGATAATGGTAAAACAAATACCTACATATATTGCAATTGGAATGAGAATGGTAAAAAAGCAAATACAAACACCGGACTGACAATAAATCACAGAACCAAGTCCATTGAATACAAAGCAAATGCAGTTCATGCAAATGGTTATTTGGCATGATTATGGACACCCAGTTCTTCCTGGTGCGCACCCTGGTACCGTCTTATATGTTCAAGAAGGCACATGAACAAGTCTTCACTATGTTCTTCATTTGTTACATGTGTTAAAGCAGATAGCATAATTGATACATTCATAATTGCTGAATAACGGGAAAGTGGATTATTATGTGGCAGGTAGTTGTGACACTATAAAATTACACATTATTCAGGTGTTTTAAATAATGTTAAATTAAACACATTCAGGTGTTACATTGTTATTCAGGTGTTACATGTGTTAAAGCAGATAGCATAATTGATGCATTCATAATTGCTGAATAATGGGTGTTTTAAATAACGTTAAGTAAAACACATAAAATTAACAGTTATTCAAACATAACAGGAAAGGTGGAAGAGCATGTTTACATGTGTTGAAGCAGTATAATGGGAAAGGTGGAACACTCACTGTCACTCAGAATTGCCAGGACCTGCCAATCAATATGGACACGCCCTAACCTGCGCAGTACCACCCAAGAGGTACTACACTTTTAGATAACCAAAAAGTTTAGAACTAGTTTTCCTGAGGGGTTGTAAAGGCTGAGTTCTGATTTCACCTCCCATTGCTGTATGTGGTAGTAATTTTGGCTGTGTTTTATTGCTGATAATCTCCAAGTGTAATACCTTGCACTTAGTTCTGCACAGCTTTGGGCATGTTGTCAGTGACTGGCACACCAAATATGTGGGGATATCGAGGAAGACTGACAGGCATGCTAATTCGCATGTCACGTCATGTAAATTGCTAAATATTCATACAGTCCCACACCCCCACTTCTGTACAGATGTGGATACCTTAAGGCCAGCAGACCAGTTCAGCACTGAAGAAGTGCTGTGCAACAGTGCTGCTACCCTCTTCGGGAAACATTTTCAGCAGGTAAAATACAACAGTATTCTTTCTAAATAAACAGAGTCTTGGTAGATGAATAGTTGATGAATTTCTTAATTCAGAGTGTTGTTGGAGTTACACAAGTTCTGTAAGTCTGTAAGAATAAATGTATTTTAGTAATTTTATAAGCATAGCTTCTTGTGTTTCAATAGGTACTCAGTATTAATGACATCCCCTACTATCCTCAAATGAATATTCATGCGGCTGTTGCCTAGTCCGGCCTGAAGGCATGTTTGGGGTGGAATTTGCTACTGCGCATCCTGCGAGGTACTACACTTGTAGATTACCTTATTGCTTACATACTGGGTAGGTTTTCCTGCTGTCTCAGTTGAAACAGTGGTCTGCTTCACACAAAAACATAGTTCCAGTAAGACATTGTGGTACATGCTTACAAGCCTACTGAATGATGCTACAGGTCAGTGTACATTTTTATGTTTTTTATTTATGTCAGCTGTTGAATTTGGAGTATTTGTTGTAGGAAGAAATAAGTATCAGTTATGTATTTAGTGAATTTTTGTGCCATGTTTTGTGCACGAGTAATAGGTTCATAGGTTTATACTGGGTTAACAACCATCAGGGTCTTTACAAGCCTAGCTATGCAACCTTACCTTGTTTTATTATCCAGTTCCTTGGACACCTACATGGTGGACTACGTTAGTGAAGATATAGCTAATGGTTTTGTGTGTGGGGGGGTATGCTAGTTGGAGATGAATTTACTACTACTGACCTCTGCCCATCACAGACATGTGGGCCAGACTTAGGGCTGCATTTATTGTGTCCCATCCAATGATCAAGGTTTCTTTTTCTTTTGAATAGGGTCAGGGATGAACTTTGCTTCACATAGATGGGGAGCTTATTCCATAACACGTAGACCCTTTCATACACACAGAGCAGTCTCTCCAGCATGTTGTAGAAGAAATAAGTATAAATGAAGTATTTAGTGTATTTTTGTACCACGTTTTGTGCTTCACAAATAGGTTCATAGGTTTTATACTGGGCTAACAACCATCAGGGTCTTTACAAGCCTAGCTATGCAACCCTACCCAGTTTTATTCTCTAGTTCCTTGGTTACATATATGGTGGACTACATTAGTAAAGAGTTAGTTAAAGGTTTTGTGTGTGTGTGTGTGTGTGTGTGTGTGTGTGTGTGTGTGTGTGTGTGTGTGTGTGTGTGTGTGTGTGTGTGTGTGTGTGTGTGTGTGTGTGTGTGTGTGTGTGTGTTTGTGTGTGTGTGCGTGTGGGGGGGGGGTTGTTAGTTGGAGATTAATTTACTACTACTGACCTCTGTCCATCACAGACATGTAGACCAGACTTGGGAGGGGGGGTGCATTTGTGTCCCATCCAACGAACAAGGTTTCTTTTTCTTTTGAATAAGGTCAGGGATGAACTTTGCTTCACGCAGATGGGGAGCTTATTCCATAGCACGGGGACCCTTTGAGGCACATAGCAGTCTCTCCAGCATGTTCTATTTATGTCACATGCAAAGGTCAGGGCTTTTGATCTACTGTTTCTGATACTGTTTGTTTTGCAAATGTGCAAGAGATCCATCACAGCTAAATCTGAGGATGCCTCAGTAACCTATAGGAGACTGAGTACAGGTATAGGGCCTTAAGGTGATCTGTGTAGGACAGGGTATTTGGCTATTTGTACCCTAGATTCTTTGGGTGAGAAACCTTTGAGTGCATTCTAACTGCTGCAAGTGCCTGGTTAGGTACATGCCAAAGGGGGCACTGTACTCAATAATGGGTCTGATAAGGGCTGAGTACAGTTTTACTGTAACTTTCCTGGACTTAGATCCATACTTTGCTTATGAGTTGGTTAGTGTAGAATGATTTTCTTACTATCTTGTCTATGTGTTGAACAAAAAAGAAAAACAAATTACTGCTTTTATATATATATATATATATATATATATATATATATATATATATATATATATATATATATATATATATGTGTGTATGTGTGTTTTTTTCCCAGATCCTTAACTATCGAGTGAACGCTTACTGGTGTTGTTTGATATATGGTTCAAAGGTTCATAGGTTTTTACTAGGCTAAAGACCACAAGGTCCTTTTTAAGCCTAACCATGCATCCCAAATCTCTGACAAGCTCTGATACCCTTAATAAGTGTAAGCAGGGGCGTGGGAGATGAACGGTTTACAGGCTGCCTGTGTCCATTAGAGATATAAATGCCCAGCTGGGTATGAAGTTCCTGCTCCCCATCCAATTGCCCAAGTTACACTTGAATTGGGTTAGGGAGCAGCTCTGCTTCACATGGCTGGGGAGCCTGTTCTATAGACGGGGGTAGTCTCTGGGATACATACTTGTCTCTCCAGCAGGTCCTATTTATATCACAGGCAAGGTTTAAGTCTTTAGAACTGGTAATTCTGGTTCTGTTTTTCTGATAATCAGGAGGTCAATCAGAGTGGGGTCTGACAATGCCTTGTATGCTAGGAATAGATCTCCCCTCAACAGCCTGTAGGAGACAAAATACAGGGATAAGGCCTTGAGATGGTCTGCATAGGAAATTTTACTTACGCCCAGTATTCTTTTAGTGAGGAACCTCTGTGGATGTTCCATTTGTTGGATATGCCTGGTTAGGTGCATACCAAAGGTGGGCATTGTACTCAATGATAGGGCTGATGAATGACGAGTGCAGTGCAACAATAACTTCCCTGGACCTAGATGCCATACCTTTGTTTATAAGCTGTGCAACATAAAATGATTTCCTCACTACTGTAGACATGTGATGGTCAAAGGCTAGAATGCTGTCTGTGTGTGTCCCCAAGTCCCTGACTACTGGGTTAACTCTAAGGGGTGTGTTGTCAACAGGATACTTACCAGGGGTGGATGACTGCCTGAAGGATACTATTATCCACTTTTTGGCATTTAGTCTTAGTCTGTGGCTCAGACATCAGTTTGTCTGTGTCAGCCCTTCCTAGAAGACATTTGTGTCAGTGTGGGATTCAGTGATCGCTCCTAATTTGCAATCAATTGCAAATTTAGTCAGCCAGAGACTATTGAAATTGGCTTTTACTTCAGAGAAGTAAATGCCAAATGAGGACTGGTCCAAGGACTGATCCTTGAGAGACTTCACTTGTGACTGGCCTCTTTGTAGAGGTGGACTGCCCAATTTTAACTTCCTGGGTCCTGTCTGTGAGTCAGCTGGCTATCCACCCGGTGACATATGGGTTTGTACCTAATCTATAGAGTTTGTCAACAATGCTCGAGTGGGTATTGTGTCACATGCCTTGGCCAGGTCAGGGTAGGCAGTGTGAACCATTTTGCCATCATTCATTGCTTTGGTGACCTTCTCAATGAAGTTCACCAGGTTGAGTAGCCATTACCTGCCCTTGATGCAACCAAACTGAGTTGGGTCTAGTGATTGAATGTTTACTATATCGTTATTGATCATTTCCATGGCTTTGCGTAAGACTACTGAGACTTATGGGTCTGTAGATAGCCAACCTTTGCGCAAATGAATGACTGTTGTTGCTCAAATTCTTTTATATTACATTCTTGTCCCAAGCTGATGTTTTCTTGGTGCTGCAGTTTTTTTTTGCTTTAAAGGTTGCTTTTGAACATTTAACAAGACCAAATGACATTCTTATATCATCTGAAAAAGTTTTGACTACTTGCAGTTGAGCTTTCAGTTCCTCATCTGATGAGATATACAGTTGTAAATCATTGACAAAGAAATGTGACATCTTTACACTTTGTTGTTTTCTGGAAGCCAAATTATACCCATGGCCTAATCTGTTAAGTAGACAGCTTAAAGGGTTAAGGGCAAGACATAATAGCAGCGGTGACAGGGAGTCACCCTGGAATATCCCCCTTTGAATTTTTATTCCTGGAATAAATATTTGTCCTTTATCATGGCTTAATTGCAAAGTGGTTTGCCACTGTTTCATGGTCGCTGCAGTGTAGTTGATCAGTGTATGGTGTATCTTCTTTTATCTATGAATTTGGGATGCTATCAAATGCTTTTTGTTTTTCTACTCAGTCCATATCATACTTAAATTCTTTCCCTTTTTACAGTTGTCCTTTATGACTTTATTTAGCAACAGATGATCCTTTTGTTCCATATGACTTTTATTACCCCTTTGTTCTGCTGCCATGATTGAATTTTCTTCTAAATGACTATAAACTCTGTCAGCATCACTTCTGGTATATAGTTTGTATGTCACTAGAAGGTAAGTTATTGGCCTATAATTTTTAGTATGACTTGCAGGTTCAGTCCTAAGTAGGAACATTGTTTTTCCTGTTGTTAACCAGGTTGGTGTCTGTTCAGAGTGCATGTATAAATATTTCTTACTCCTTGGTAAATCTTCATGCAATGATGTTAATACTTTTAGCCAGAAGCTAGGTACTGCATTTGGGCCTAGGGTATTCCAATTGGAGGCTTTTCTTAACTTTATCTTAATCTCTTTGGCTGTTACCTCATCCCATTTCATATCCTGTATCTTTGAACTTCTTATTCTTTATTTTACTTTGATCCATTTAGCATCTTTGTTACGTTCCACAGGGTCTTCATAAATATTTTTCCAAAATGTATCTATTTCTTCTTTTTTGGGTGGTCTTTCAAATCCTTTTGCCTTATTTCCCAATTCTCTATAGAACTTTTTGAGGTCATCAGTAAATTGCTTATTTTGTACTTTTCCTTTATATTTGTGTATCTTCTAAGTTTTTCTGCCCATGCTGAGATTTTGAGTTTATTATTTGCAATAATGAAAGATAGATCCTGATCCGTTATAATACTGTGCATTCCTTTTGTCACATCTATCTTTATGAGTATTTTTGTTGCTCTGTTTCCTCTTCTATACTCTAACAGTGACACTTCTTGTCTTAATTGTTTTATAGTTTTATCTATTCAATACTTCCATTATGGTATTCAATTTCTCCCCTTCCTTTCCCTTACTACCCTGTGTTCGTGTGGTAGAATTCTATCTGTTATTAATTTAGCTGCACAGTGATATATCCTATTTACTTCTGTTATATCGTACGGATATCTATGGACAGTCCTAATTTCTGTGTTTATTTGTTTTATCAAACGTTTGACTTTTGGGGTTTTATTGACCTGCGATCTATTTCTTTCATTGATCTTAATATGTATATCTATTTCTATTAAGTCAAGCAACTCTTCTCTTAGCTCATTTTCTTCTAAACTGAGGGCACATTTTTTTGTTTTCCATTTCCTACGGGCATTCTATAGAAATTCTACAGCATATACCTGTGGCACATTCTCTTCAATTTCATCCTGTGCCATCCATTGCTGTGTCATATGGGAATTCACTGGCCTTTCACTCTTCAACATTGACTGCATCAGAGTTGCCACAGTTTCCTGTCCCTTCCCTTGCTGTCCAGCTTCAATTGAACATACTGGTTTCCTGTGGAAGACTCCAAAATATCATTATATGGTAACTGCCCAGTTGCTTCCTGTTCCACCGGTTTCTCCTTAATTTGGATGACTATTGCTTTGTCCTGCTGTAGTGCTTTCTGAGTTAGATTTTCTATGCTGAATCCTTCACTTCGCAGGTATTCCATAACTTCAGTTTCTATTTCTTTAGCTTCTTCATTACTAATCTTCTTTTCTATTTTCCTCGTTGTCTTATTTTTTGTGTTGTAAAGTTTTCCATGTCTGGATTCCTTTGCCTGTATTTCTCTTCAAGTATCTTTGGTGCTGCTCTCTTTGCTTTCTCCTTTGCATAAATATTACACCATATTAAATCTCTTTTTCTTTCCCATGTCCATATTTATTCTTCAGATGTCTTCTCATCTTCCTGTTTCTCCTTACTTTGGATACTCGTTCCATAATGTTGGGATGCAACCCATGTTAGACCTTCTACACCAAATCGTTCACTTTGCAGGCATTCTATAACTTAAGATTCTATTGTTTTAATTTCTACTTTACTAATCTTCTTTTCTACATTCCCTCTTTGTGATATTTTTTTACTTTGAAATTTTCCATATCTGGATGCCTTTGTCTATATTTTTCTTTGAATATCTTTGGGGGTTGCCTTTTTTTGTATTGATTAATTTGGCTTTTGTCTTTGTATAAAAATTGCACCATACCACATCTCACTTTCTTTCCCATGTCTATATTTCTTTTTTATACTTTTCAAAAATCTCTAGGTTTTGTCTATATTTTCATACTTCCTCAGATGCTTCTTTTTCCAAACAAATCAACGTTTCTTAGTTTATATAATGTTTTTCACAAATCTGTTGTATTAATGAATGCAACATTTTATTTGAGGCTTCTCACAGTTTTTCTTGTGGAAGTATTTTTCTTTCCTCTAATTTTTCTCTTAATCTTTTTGTATATCTTGTGCCTGGAAATTCTGGAATTTTTGCATAATAGTGACAATACATAATTTCTTTTTTATCCTCAATAATCCACTCTATCATCTTTATGGTTCTTCTTTGGCCTATCAGTTTTTGCGATTTTTTGTGGACTGCTACTTCCTTCTACAACAGGGGGCCATCCACTCCTTGGGTCTGGCCTGGCCCCATTGTAGGAATGTTTCTGTATTTTGAGGATTCTACAGCATCATTTTTTCCAGTACTGGCACCAGTGCACCTACCAGGATTTGGCACTTTTTTATTCTGTGTCTTGTGCACCCAGATGTCTTTTTTAATTTTTGACCTACTTCTGTCCATGATATATGACATTACAAAATACAGTCTATATAGCAGTGTTGTCTTGGTGAGATTTTGTGAAGGTGCTAATCAAGACTTCAGGATGAATTCAATTTCAGCAATACTACTCTCCTTTGCTTGCTGACTTATCATCCTTCCATTCAGACCACTTATGAGGTCCATAATGATGAGCTGTATTATCTTGCAGATAAGGATGATCTGGCACAAAATCATTTGAGAGGCTGAACAGTACTTTGTACCAATGAGGAAACTTCCCAGCCCATTTTCAGGACCCAATGAACCAGTGTTTAAGTCTAAGAGAGCATTTAAAACTTCCTCAGAGTTGATCTTTTGGTGTAGATATAGTGTCATATATGGGTGGTCTGGGAGCTGAAGTAAAATTAACTTATCAGCTAATATGTTGTCTATGTCCACAGGACTGAGTAGATGTTTCAGCACAGTAAGTTGCTTGGTATTGGTCTTATGGTTTCCAACAGATGAAGGACCATGGGTGTTATTGCTAGCAGTTGTAGCTTTCAGTTCTTACTTGGGAACAAACAAGTATAACAAACCAAAGCCATGTTTAATTTTTATAGAACAGATTCAGAGTGTGGGGGTTTCATGTATTCCTAAGAGTGATTTTATTGTATTATACAGCTTATTTATACTAATGTTCCACCACAAGGGTGTCATTATAAACTTGACACTTTACTTGTCATATTAGGACAGCTGTCTTGATGCAGTCACTGGGGTGAGAATAGAAACTATCTGTAAGTGCACTGCTCTTGGCTACTTGGGTATTGAAGGACAGGGGTTATTGAAACACTTCAGGTCTTCAGTTCACTTCAGTATCTTAGCTTTAGAGATATCCCAAAAGATGGTATGGTTTGTGGGCATTTTTTGTTTGGTCTTTACCATGAAGGTTAGTGAATAGTGATTAGATCTGACCAGTGGCTGCATGCATAGAGCACAGTGGTGTTATATCTGAGATAACCAAGTCAAGTACACTATTCATGCACGTATCACTGTACAGGAACCATGTTTCACTTATGACGCAGACATCTTTCTTAGGTCTGGAAGTCTTCTAGGGAGGGAATTTTGGTGGCTTCAAGCATCGAGCATTATTAATTTTACATTGTCTTGTTTTGGTTTGGCTCAGCTGCTATTTGGAGTAGACTACTGTTGCTCAAAATGGTACCCTGGAGTAGAAAAATTGTTAATGTGTGAAAACCCTCAGGCTACAGATGCAGGTCATCCTTTGCAACGTAGTTAGGTCTTTGCTGGTCCAGAGACAGTTGACCATCTACTTCCAGGCAAGCACATAATACCCATTTGTTAATCAGGTAGACCCAGTGGATAGACAGTCCCTTTTCAGCACAGACCACAGAGCAATGTCTGATTAAGCAACTTGCTCAAATGAGGGCTGAGGGACTAAAACCCTATACCACAAGAACAGCAGCTCAGAGCCTTACCCTCTGCACTGTCAGACTTAGTAATATTTGATGCCTTTGGAATAACACCCAAATCTGACCAGTTATTCAAGTCCATTATATTTGGCTTAGATTATGACAAAATATAGGATGATGCCCAAGATTAGTTATATGTCATCCTCATATGCGTACTTAGACAGCTGTACCACATGTCCCTTCAGACAATTAATGACTGACTTGTCTATCCATTTAGAATAAACTTGTCTAAAAGAATAACTGGAAGTAAATTGCAGATGTATCGTACACTCCCTAGCCAGGACAGCCAGCAGCCAAAAGCCATCTCTTCTCCCAACTACCATACCTTCCCCACTTATTGCCCCTGTATATATTTCTCCTACCTTTTCCCTCCTTTTACTTCTTGTCCTGCTAGCCCCTACGAGCAGCCATGATTGCAATATATCCTGTTGACCAGTAGGTGGCACCCTCTTCCCATGACTAATCTCCTTGAACACATATCTTACTATCTTAACATATAACTCTCAGGCATCCAGTTTTTCCTACACTTATCTCTCCTGTAGTCCCACTCTATCCTTCTACCTTACGCTGCTTATCCCTCTATCAACCCTCCCAACCATCTGTCCTCAAACTTACCTTAGCATCAGCACTCCACTGATTGTTCTCCTGGGGTTTAGTCCTTCACTGGCTCTACCTGCTCCATTCGCCCTGCGGGCTCATTCCGCTTCCCTACCCTGCCCCCAATTCTCACCCGCCCCCAGTACCTCTACATTTATCTGCCCTAAACCACACCCCCATCCACACAATCATTCATAGGACCCACCTCCTTAAAGTGATATAACTCACTTCCATTGTGTAATACACAAACCTCAATTAGAACTTACCCTCTATACTAACCTACATCTACTTCTTCATTATGCTACCCACATCTAGCACACCCCTCCCTAAGGTCCTTCTCTTATTTCTACTCTTACCTTCCCTTTCCATACCTTACCTACTTACGTTCTATGAATACCTTAACTGCCTAGGATTTTATTACTCCATAAGGCAAACCTCTACACCAATACTTGAAGTCCTTCTTAGCAATACATATACACCTACCACAACAAACTACTACCAGCTAAGTATCATAGATTGACTCACATTAAATTCTATATTCCAAGAACTAGGAAATTCCATAATCTAACATGTAGACTCTTAAATCTTACAATGAGAGTACAATTTCACCCCTTAATAGATGGTGACATCCACCCAAACCCTGGACCAACCTCTATCACAACTTCATTGCCCCACACCCCAATTCCTGCTAACACACAATTGCTAGCAAGACCCACTAACTCACTCTTGATAGCTCATCTCAAAATACAGAGCATAAATAATAAAGTTGCCCATCTACAGGTACTCATGGATGTACATTCATTTGACATCCTATGTCTTACTGAAACATGGCTCAAAAATGCAACACGAGTTAATGAGATTATTCCACCTGGCTACAATATTCTAAAGCTAGACCGTAAAGCTAAGAAGGGTTGTGGAGTAGCTATTCTATATAAATCTGCCCTACAGGTGGCAGGATAGATTCTCAACCTCCACTAATAAATAAGGCTGAAATCCTTATTTCCAAGTTAAACTTAATAAACGTAAATCCATCTACATCATTTGTGTTTATCTTCCCCCAGGTAATAACTCTATCACCCTAGAGGATATCCTTAGTTGGCTATCTAATACCTACCCGCAAAAAAATAGTACTTTAGTGACTTTAATATCAATTGGAAGAGCTGTTTCTCAGAACAGCCACCTACTCATATTAACCTATATGGTTTTACCCAAACTATTACATCCCCTACAAGGACCAATAAACTCAATGGCAAGGAAAGCACCTTAGACTGCATTCTCATAAACAGTCACCACTAAACATACAAAGTAAGAACCCTCCCTGAAGATATAAGCAACCATTCACTGAACTTCATAATCAGATATAAGAGTGAAATTCCAAACCCAATGACCTACAGGACAATAAGGACCAAAAATAATTTTATCCCCAACAACTTTTAAAAATAACTTCTGGCATGAAATTGGTCACCCCTGAAAAGCCTACCCCCTAGAGGAAGCAGTAAAATACTTTAATTCAAAATAATTCTTAGCTATCCTAGACTACCAGGCCCCAACACGTACAATTAGAGCCAAGTCTAAACCAGCCCCATGGCTCTTAAAAACTACCAAACAAAAAATCCTCCTTAGAAACAAACTGTAGGCAAACTGGCACTCTACTAAAAAACCCTGTAGATCAATTAAAGTTTAGACATCTTAGAAATGAAACAAAAAAGCCATATTGTTAGACAAAAGGAATTTTTACTTTGAGCTACAACAAATCCACCAAAATAAACCACAAAAATTCTGGTCGGGCATTAATAAACTCTTACACCCAGGTCATTCAGTTACACCCATCCCTTTAGACTCTAATCACGACAATCCCAATTAAATAGCCAACACCTTTAACACTTTTTTCACAGAGACCATTCAATCTCTTGCCAATCAGTTATCCCCGATACATCATCATCCACCACCTCCATTACTAATGCACCCCATCATTCCACTTTCAACCTGTCCCTACATCCCTTGTCTGCACCCTTTTACATAAGCTTAAACCTACCACCCTCTCTGTAGACCTATTACCCACAGAACACCTGTAAAAAGCTGCAAAAGCCATAGCCTTCCCAATTTCCATCCTGATTAAAATAACTATTACTGAAGGAACTATCCCATTACTCTAGAAAATGTCACACATTATCCCCTTGCATAAGGGTGGTAACTCCAACAAATTATCAAATTATAGATCTATAGCCATATCATCCCCACTGGCAAAGATTATGGAGAAATGCATTCATAATCAGCAGTTAAATCACCTAATAGAACACAATTTATTAGCCAACTGCCAACAAGGTTTTAAACCATTTCATAGAACCACCTCTGCTCTTTTGTCTTTCACAGACTGTATTAATAAGAATCACAACAACAACACTTTATCCTCAGCCCTATTTATTGATCTTTCGAAAGCCTTCGATGTGGTTAACCACCCCTTACTCAATATTCTCACGATATGGTTAACCACCACTTACTCATTAATATTCTCACAATATGGTTAACCACCACTTACTCATTAATATTCTCATGATATGGTTAACCACCCTTACTCATTAATATTCTCGCGATATGGTTAACCACCACTTACTCATTAATATTCTCATGATATGGTTAACCACCCCCTACTCATTAACATTCTCAAATATCTGTCTCTAGACACACTGGCTATTCAATGATTCCAATCATACTTAGACAACAGGCAGCAGGCTGTCCTATGGGAGAACAACCTATCCTCCCACCTCCCAGTTGCCCTTGTTGTTCCTCAAGGCTCCATATTAGGCCCCTCCTATTCTCTATTTTTATAAATAACCTATATTCTGTTATACCTCAAGCTACTTGTATCAAATACATGGATGATTCCATGTTAATATGCTCTGCCACCTCACCATCTGTCCTACAGTCCATAACCCAAAATGTGTTTAACATAGTCGAGAAATGGCTTTTACATAGATGCCTCATTCTGAATCCCCCCCAAAAAAACTGTTACTATTTACTCCCACCCGTAGGGCTTCCCCACTTAATTTTACTGTCACATCTAGCAATGGCACTATTATATGTCCTGATTGTACTACTAAACTTCTTGGGGTTCTAATTGACAACAACCTTACCTTTGATTCCCATATTAATAGTACTGTAAAAACAGTCAACAAAAAATTAGGATCCCTATACAGGATTAAATCCTTTTTGACTTCACTAGCCAGGACCACTATTGCCCATATCCACTTAATCTCTACCCTTCTCTATGCCTCACCTCTATATACAAAACTATGTAAAAACAACATCAACAAGCTAGCAATCTCTTACAATAATGTTGCAAGATTTGCTACTGAGTCTGCCTTCAGAGCCCATCATTGTGATAATCTTAAACAGCTAGGATGGCTAGAACTGCCAAATACAATACTATTCAACCAGTTAACATTGCCCACAAGATCCTGTACCAACCTACTAACACACCTATACTTACTAACCTAATCACCCCCTATAACAACCTAATGACCCTACACTCATCAAATAAACTACTTGTACAAATAGGTAAAGCTAACAACTTGGCTGGTGACTCCTTGTTCGCCAATACAGTGGGGAAAACCTGGAACTCCCCCCCAAAAGACCTAACCGCCATTACCAGTACTACATTATTTAAAAGCAAATTTAAGCCATACCTTAAATCACAGTGGCTATGCCCTTGTTCTAACCCTGACTAATTACCTCTATTTTCTCAAAGTATTTATCTCTATACCTTTATAAACTGGATACTTTTCTGTTAACTACTAAGAGTGTATATAGCTACCTACTTTTCTGTTCACTACAAAGAAATTATTCTCTTATATTACATTTTTATTAGCAAATAATTTTAATGGCTAACCATAGCTGAAATGTACCATGATTCTGTTTACAGAAAGGCAACAAAATGTAATGAATGGGATGATTATCTGTAAAGTTTGATGTTTTTGTAAATGTCTCATATTATAAATGAAACTGTGGTTTTTTTTTTGGAGCTTTTCTCCCTGGGCCTCCACTGAAAATGGACATATATCCAGTTGGACTAGCCCGGTCAACAAATGTAAAATAAAATAAATAAATAAATGTGCATCTGGTTGTTCAGTTGGAATAATAGTTAAGGTCTTTATCTCCCATGCACAAGGTACAAGGTTCGATCCTGACCTCCAGCCAATGCCTGTTTGGAATTTGTATGTAAACCATGTGTCTTTGTGGGTTCTTCCCACCTCCAAAAACATACTAAGTGTTTCTATCTCAAAACTCACCAGTGAATGGAGTTGTGAGCAGCAGCAGCACAGACTCCACATGGTGCCTATATAAGGAAGAGTTGTACAGACCACCCACTTTTGACATCTATCCACAGTATCCTCAAGATAGAAGAACACAGATCACAGACTGCATGCTGTGGCAAGGCTAGCCACTCAATGTTGTAAAATATGGCTCTTGGTGACTTGGTCATGTTAACTAATGTCACCAAAATGGGCATGGGTAATTAACAGATAAGTTGGTTGAGGACTCTACCTCCTCCAACCTACACCAGGGACCCATGCTAATGGTGGGAGGTTTGTGTGTGTGTATGTGTGTGTGTGTGTGTGTGTGTGTGTGTGTGTGTGTGTGTGTGTGTGTGTGTGTGTGTGTGTGTGTGTGTGTGTGTGTGTGTGTGTGTGTGTGTGTGTATGTGTGTGTGTGTGTGTGTGTGTGCCTGGCATAAAGCCCAGCAGCCCAGGATCACTAAGCCATTGTCTGGGTGATGTCCAGTTGCCCAGCCTAGGATAACTCTGCAAGTTGAGCAAAAGCCACTCTGTTGAGCAAAAGCTGGATGTTAAAACTAATCAACCTGCTAAAAATGAATTGCTACAATCGATGTAGGTTCACTGACAGGACGGAGCTTGAAAATGGATGACATGATGGCATGGAGGAGGCTGGACATTATGTATACAAGATGGAGGGACAGTGCAGCAAAGACACTTAGCTTGGGATCTAGAGTTAGGAGAAGGACAGGCTACAAATGATGTCATAATCATGGTGAGAGGTGGTTTTCAGAAGGTGGTGATGGATGTCATCAGAATTAGTGACACGATTATGGCAATCAGACTCCAGTGTAATGATAGGGCAGTATTCATATTTATATAATCTCAGCCTATGCCTCACAGCAGGGTTGTGATTTCTGAGGAAAAGCGTGCATTCATCAGGACAACATGAGTTGGTCTTGATATTGAGTAACTTGAACGCACATATCAGGACAGACAGCAAAAGATATGAGGACTGCCTGGTTCCATGTGAATGAGTTAACAGGAATAAAGCAGGAAAGGTCATTCTAGACTTTTGCCTGGTAAATGGCTTGAAGGTAGCCAACACACGGTTCAGAAAAAGAGACAGTCACAAGATCATATGCAAGAGTGGCCAATGTGCAACTCAGGTAGACTTCCTCCTAGTAAGGAAAGCTGCCCCAGACACAGCCTACAATAAGAGAAGAAGAGGAGCCCACCCTAGAAGTAAGAATGGCACTAACAAAAATAAAGTTAAGGAAAGCAGCAGTATTAGATGAGGTCACAGTAGACATGACAAAGATGACAGGTGAGATAGGGGAGATATGTTTCCTGAGGGTACCTATAGCAGTGTGGAGAGAAAGGCATACTCCAGATGACAGGAGAATAAGCATACTCATGGAAGTGTGCGGGAATAAAGGGAATGTCCACAACAGTGGGCAGTACAGAGGTATCAAGCTCTTGTCACATTGTATGAAAGTTCTGGAGAGGGTGGCTGATAAACTGATATGCAGAGTAGTAGAAAGTAAGATGGGAGATGAGTAGTTCAGATTCAGATCAGGGTGCAGCACAACTGACCTTTGCAGTGAGACAGATAGAGAAGAAACTCAATGAGGAAAGAGTCCAACTGGGCATTCCTAGACTTGGAGAAATCATATGACAAGGTCCCAAGAAAGCTGATTTGTCAGTACTGCAGTGGTCCAAAGTCTCAGAAGCATTGGTAGAATTAGTCCAGGCTATGTACAAGGACCCAGTAGCTCAAGTATGAACAGTGTTTGATCTCACAGAGGGGTTCCCAATGACAGTAGGTGTTCATCAGGGCTCAGCTGTAAGCCCACTGTTGTTCATACGGATGACAGACTACATTGGCAAACAGGTTGATGGGGACAAATCAACAAATTACTGTATGCAGATGATGTGGCATTACAGGCAAACTCTGAGCAAGAACTTCAACAAAGAATGGGGGGAATTGAATGCAAAACTGAAGGCACATGGGATGAAACTAAGTACAGATAAAACAGTGGTAATGGCAGCTAAATGGGGAAATCAGAAGAGGCTGAGAATTGAGATAGAAGGGAAGACAGTGGAACAGGTTTGGGAGGGGTGGTTGAGGAGAAGTCTGAATGAAAAGGTCAAAGTTAGAATCAGAGAGGTTGTAGCCAACTAATATAGAATGTCAGGAGTAGTGTATCACACAAGAATGCCAAAGAAATGTGTACAAAACTGCTGCAACCAGTACTACTGTATGCTACAGAAACCTGGGCAGTAAAGGCAGAGCAGGTGAGGAAGCTAGAGGTATTGGATCTGTGTGACAGATGAAGAAATGAGGACAGAAGAGCAGAAGCCAAAGTAGCTCCAATTGCAGAAAAGATAAAATAGAAAAGAGAACAGATTACAGTGGTTTGGGCACATGTGCAGAAAGTCAAGAGGACAATCTGGTGAAGAAGATTTGTGGCAGACAGGAAGATGGTAAGAGGAAACGAGAGCATCCAGCAAAGATGTGGATGAGAGAAAATCTGCAAAAGTCAGACATGAGTGTCAAGGAAGGCAGGAGTGTGCATTGAATCAAGAGAGATGGTGGAAGTTAACATGCTTCCTGACTCACGTAGAAAAATGGGGGGGGGGTTGATGCTGATGGTGGTGATTGTTCGCACCTACATGAACATCATCCTAGGGTTAAGTGACTTGAGTGGCCTAGTAACCTGTCATATCTTTGTACCTGACAGACAGTTCACTATCAACATTTCCTTGTTCAGCCTAGTGAGTTGTGTGTTTGTATTTCTCACAAAGGGGTAACCTATTGCTAAGACATTTCCATACATGATGGGTAGCCCAAGAAGCCTTAACTCCTCATGTGCATCCTTCTTGAATGGTGTGTTAGATGGCTCATTATGTGCAACTGGTGAAATTTCTTTGTGCTGTTGAGGCAGCTGTGTTACATGCCTATGTGTTTTTCTTGCAGTAGGTACCTAACAGAAAAGTACAGGTAATATAATTAAGATGAATAATAAATATGGAGTGTCCTGCTGAGGGATTTCTAAAAATTAATAGCCTTGTCTCAGTACAAGACTGACTGAGACAATGCCTAAAATCAGTACATAAAAATATATGGATTGAATGAATGAATAAACTTTCAACAGCCTGCCACTTGAGCTTTTCATTCAGTGTAATCGCATTCTTTTAGGCTCAATCTAAAAACAGGGTAGTTAGTGCCTCATCAAGTTAAATTCAGATTTACACATTGTCTGTCACCTATTGTTTAATTCCCTGGGTCCAATTTCAGTAGCTCCTAATAGATTGTCAAAGATGATACTGGCAAGCTTAGAGAAATTCATATGCAAACTAATTTTGTCAAACTTCCCTAAACACATACTATCTTTCAGGATAGATATGCCTGTCCTTTCCTGCCAGTGGTTCAGATGCCTGAGATGCCAATCATACTTGGGTCACCTGGCCATATTTAGGACTTTTTCCATCTGCAAGCAGTAGCTTCATTACCCAGCAACAAATTCTGCAACTGCATTAAAACATCTCTAAAACTGCACTCGCCTTCTGAGCAATGCATATAGCATTTAGCAGTACACTGGATAAATTAAGAAACCACACCATTTCCATTCCCTGCATTGAATGAAGAGCAATCATTTTTCATGTCTTATAGGTTCATAGATTAGTACTAAGCTAACTGCCCTTGCAAGCCTAGCCAATTATCTCTTGTGAGACTCAAATGCTGCACTTTGTATTTGAAAAGCAAACACCTTAACCATTAGTCCACCCTCCTAACTCTAAGTTATTAAAGTGTAATAAACACAGGATACATTCTGAGGCAATTGTGTGCTAAAAAAAACTTTAAAGAAGAAAAAAAATACAAAGCTGCTCAAGAGGTTAGAGATACAATTAACTTTTTATGTTGCTAGTATCACACTGCAACATTTGCATAGCCTTGCAACATTCTAAGCAATCTGTTTGCCAACTTGAATCCAGCTTGATGAACAGCATAGAAACATTGTAGCAAAACTGGTACAATCTATGATAGCCATGACTGGATACACTGTAAGATGTGGTTTCATTTTGAAAAAGTAATACTTTTTAAGGAATAACTATGCAACAGGAAATGTACCACTCTGCAGTGCTATGCATTTAAGGTCTTATTACCTTGTTATTAAGTGTTAAGAAGTGCTACAATCAAAGAATGCTGTCATATTAGTAAGGATGTGAGCTCTATGAGCTATGTGCTTAACAGGCAAATTATGTAAAAATCCACGTATTCCATTTTTAAGTATTTTTGGGATACCGGACCATATACCTTAAATGAATGTTTTTTCAGCTTCTAGCATGTTCATTTTTGTACATGCTGGAAAGACACCGGATATATCAGTGTACAGTGCTAACAGCATATACTGCCTACAACAGCAATCCATTCATTTTATGTTTTTTATTGCTTTAATGTTCTCGTTCGTTTGCTTGCTTATTTCTCTGTTACAGGGATAATGGTGAGGATGCCCCCCTGTTGTAGAAGGAAGTAATATTCCACAAAAAACACAAAACTGACAGGCCAAAAACGAATCATAAAGATGACAGAGTGGACTACAGAGGATAAGGGAAAATATGTATTATGCAAGAAGCCCAGAATTTCCAGATAGAAGATACTCAGAAAGCTTAAGAGAAAATTGGAGAAAAGAAAGAAAATAGTTGCACAAGAAAAACTGTCAAAGGCTTCAAATGCAAATTGTCATTAATAAATACAATACATCCATGAAAAATGTTAGACGGACAAAGAAACATTGAGCTGCCTGGGAAAAGAAGAGATGGAAGAAGTGCAAAAATACAAAGAACAAAACCAGAGATTTAAGTTACGGAAAAGAAACATGGACATGGGAAAGAAAAAGAGAGAAGATATGATGGAGTATTTAAGCAAAGAAGAAATCCAAACTAATCACTACATACACACACACACATATATATATATATATATAGAGAGAGAGAGAGAGAGAGAGAGGAGTACCTGAAATTAAACAACATTTGACTGAAAGTAAATGATCGATAGCAAAATATGTAAAAGTAAAAAGATCTAAAATGAGCAATATCTAAACTGAAAAACATTGAAAAAAAATTGAAGTTCTACTAAGAAAGGGTATGTGACCTTGGAGTTGGTATATATAATTAGCAGGGGGGATGAGAAAATGTGGTTCAACTTTGTCATATTTTTCAGTGTTTTTCTATGTGGTTTAGATCTTCTCACATTTCTTAATGTTTTTGCAGGGGTGCAAGCCCCCCCATA
>NC_056741.1:1686690809-1686760809 GCF_019279795.1 Protopterus annectens
AAGTCTCCCTCTTAGATGAATTATGCCATTACCCAGTTCGAGTAGTTAAACCTGATAAAGGGGGCGGACTTGTAATTATGGACAATTTATTGTACAACGAAAAATGCGTGAGGTCCTTAATACACCTGCCTATTCCCTGCTTCTCTTAATGAAATACATCGTAACCCATAGTATGATGAGGGTGTTTTCGAGATTTGTTTTTGCAGGGTAAGATTGACCTAGAAACTTACAATTACATCGACATCTCAATGCCAAAAATCCCAGTCATGTTTGGCATCCCCAAGGTCCATAAGGATATTAATAATTGGTTGATGGTAGATCATCTATGACATATCCTAGTGCTAGATTGGTGGATACTATCCTGTCTAAATACCTGAAGGACCTTAAGATTCCTGGTCTTTCTTAGACAATTTCAACAACATCCCGCTCGATGATGGGAACAATTTTCTCACCATCGACGTTGTTGACTTATACACTCCATTCCACACCAAGAAGCTGTGGAATGGATTTCTCTTACTTTTAGACTGCGGAGCACCACAGACTGAAATTGATTTGGTCACAGAAGTCTTGGACATAGTCCTTTCGTAATTTTTTCCTTTTGATAAGGATTATTTCTTACAGAAAATGGCCTCTGTCGCCAACTTTTATGGGCTTCTGGGAAAAGAACTTTCTTTCTAGTGAAAGGATGCAGACAGTGAAATTTTACACACGTTACCTGGATGATATTTTCATCCTCTTCCATGGTAATGACACAGAAGCCGCAGACTTCTTACAGTTTCTTAATGGTACGACTGACTTCTTGAAATTTACTTCTAATTTTTCATCTTTAGAAATCGACTACCTCGATGTAAAGTTGAGAAAGGAAGGGAACACTTACACATCTTGTGTTTACAGAAAGCCAACCTACTGTAATTCGTTCTTGCACTTCACAAGCCACCATCCCTTCAAACAAAAGAAATCTATTGTGAAGGGTCAAATGGTTAGGCTGTTAGAATGTGTAGTGATTTTGACACCTTTCAGAACGAATGCACACTTTTGTGTAATATGTTCCTTAATAGGGGTTACCCGAGGAATCTAATTGATGAAATTAGGCTGGAAGTTACAGCTAAAAGGGTAAATGGGGTTTATAAACCTATCTTACAAAGCCATGCACTGCTTGACTTTAGTCCTAATAACACACTACTGTCACCCACTGTGGGTTCCCTCTCTTAATGACACCTCTCTGACCAACCATGTTGCCATTAGCTACGTTCATACATTTAGCCTCAACACTCAGACTACTACTGCATTGATTAAGAAAAACTGGCAATTTATAGTCCTGGCCTCTCTGAGAAATTAGGCCTCTGTCCTAACTTTGTCTTTAAGAGAAATAATAACCTTAAGGAACTTTTACAGAGGGACCTAACTAAAACCTTCAACAGGCGTACAGGGATGTACCCATGTGGTTTTTGCAATTGGTGTTATAAAATGAGAGCAGGGCAGACCTATACTATAAGGGACAGGAAATTTTAATCCAAGCTCCACTCAACTGTGAAAGTAGATCAGTTGTATACCTGGGTCCCTCATTCTATCTAAAGACTGATCGCAGACTTAGGGACCGTGTCTACAGCATATGTATGCAATTAAGAAAAATTCTGATGTTAATGCTTTGGCTAAACACATTGCCAGCCATCCTGGGCACTCTTTCTCGTTTATGGCCATAGACCAAGTGACCAATAACATCCGGGGAGGCCCAATAACTTTACTCTTAGAAGTACGTGAACTGGAGTGGCAACTTTAAATGAAAACTGTAACATCTCAGCAGTACTCAAGTTGAGGAGTTATTTAAGGTAGTACCTTCCTATGTATGTATACCTTAATTACTTTTGCATACATATGATTTTTCCCAGAATACATATAATATATTTTTTTGTTTCTGACTTCATGTGGCCTTTTTTGTTTCTGACTTCATGTGGTGTGCCTTTGGTGTAGCACTTCTCATGTTTATTACTGTCTAGATTTTAATTATTACTGTTGTTTATACAATAATATCTTTAAGGCACATAGATGCTCATTATGCTTTATACTTATAATGGATTACCATTACTTTTTTAACAAGATTTAATCCATTACTGCATATTACATTTATTTTTTATGAGTTGCTATTTGAATGACCTTTTATGTTGAATTTTCACTTTAATGTCATGATTTCATTTACATATTTTAAGAATTTTAAATATGTTATTTTAATTTTATGCTTACTTTCTTGGTAACATTTCACACTTTGAAATGGTTATTACTAACATGAATTAATGTTTGTATATTTTTTTTGAGGAACAAGTTGTTCTTGTGAAGGTTTATACCTGCTTTCCAATTACTACAATGAGTTTTACCTTGCTATGTTGTCATTTCCCTTTTGCCTTGTATAAAATTTACCTCATTGTTAATTTGTTTTCTCTGAGGAAGCTGCACCTTAGTGCCGTTGTGATAAATAAAATTCGTTAAGACTACCTACTTGTTGTTGCTGGTACAAGGGCTCCGTGGTACGTTTTTGAATAAAAAGAGTGTCAGGCTCTTTAAAGTTTATTAATTAATTCAATGCATATATTTTTAATGTGCTGATTTTAGGCATTGTCTCAGTCAATCTTGTACTGAGACAAGGCTGTTTGATTTTTAAATAGTTGGGGCAGGGTGGCTAGTGAATATGTTTATGTTGATGGTGATGCATGCCTATAGATTTCATCTCAGATGAGAACTCACTGGTCACAGAGGATGGCTGGGGGAGAGTTTCATGCATTTACATATTATAGATAGATAGATAGATAGATAGATAGATAGATAGATAGATAGATAGATAGACAGATAGATATTAGTTTTTTACTTTGTAAACACTTTATACCTGATAACTGTGGATACATGAATCAGGATCAGTGGGCTGTCGGAAAGGGACATTTTGGAGCTGATTTTTGAAAACAAGCTCTCTAGAAGAAAATAACTATTTGATCAGTTTAGAAACCCTGCTCATACCACACAGCTGCTGGATGTTACAGGTAATGTACTTTTTATGTCAGGAGGACTCTTACTCAGGGTTGGCATAGGGGATGAGGGTTGGCATAATGGCTAAGGTGTTTGCCTCATGTACAAGAAGCACAGCATTTGATTCTTACCAAAAGAAACTGACTAGGCTTAAAATGGCCCATAGTAACAATTAACCTAGCACTTATCTATGAACCTTTACACTGTAAAGAATTATTGATATCATCCAGTTTATTTGATGTAATTATTGGTGGAAAAGAGAATAACAGTTTGTATTTAATGTAATTCTTGTTGCTGTTTCTTCTGTTTCCAGTGGTACAATGTTTTCTGCTCTACTTTACATTTTTTACAGGTAGTCAGATTTTAATTCACATCGTCTGGCCAGTTATTTCAATATGCAGTTAAGATTCTCCAAATTCTGAAATTATTCTTATGTTAGTTCTATTTTTTTAATATGTTATGGTAGGTCACTTTGTATTGGTAACTGGAATTTGTTTCAAGCTGCTATTATATCTTTGTGACATTTTTAAACATCTTTATGGAATCACTTGTGACATAAGCAAACTTTTATAAAAAAGTAATCAAACTGTATTAACAAGTTCACGTTTACAAACATAAATCACATATTGTTATATGTTCTATAATCTAGGCAACATTATATAAAATAATCAATTCCTGCCTTCCTCTAAACCTCTTTTCTCCTTCATAACATTTTTTTTACTGCAGTATTGTCCTCATAGTATCTTTTTTTCTATGTAATTTACTCCTACCCTTTTCTAAAGACTCCCACCTCCTGTTTTTTTATTTCTGTTACAATATTCACTGCTTCAAGTATATGGTAATCTAACAGTGTAGTACCTCGCAGGATGCGCAGAAGCAAACCCCGCGCCTAACACACCCATGCCTTACAAAGCTACATTCACAGGGGTTCTAAGGTTTTCTGGAATCATACTAGATATACTATATGTTGGTTAGCATTTCTATGTACTAAAATACTGCAGTTATAGTCACTGTAAAACAGAAATGACTGACTACAACTTTATTTTCAGGTGGCATGTTAGGTCTTCTAACTAGAAATATGACAATAGATGCCACATTGTTAAATTTGTGAGCTCTAGGTTATGGTTTTAAGATTATGAAGAACTATATTTCACCTTCAGAATGGATAGGGATGCAGAAAACATCTTGGCATGAAATAAGGGAGCACAGCTGTATGATGACAAAGCAAGTTACTGGTTCCTTTATAGGTTCATAGGTTAGTACTAGTCTAACTGCCCTTGCAATCCACTGTAAGCCTAGCCAATTATCCCTTGTGAGACTCAAACCCTGCACCTTATATTTGTAAGGCAAACGTTACTTCTGTTTACTCAGTTCATTCTATATTTATATGTTTCTGTACTGGCCTAATTGGAGAGTAAAGTCATTAACTATTCTTGCATCTGCAAGAAATAGTGTTGAAAATTTAATAAAGGTGTCTAAAAATAATTTAGTACAAGAATTACCATCGCAGTAATCTAACGGTTATTGTGGTAACGAATGTAAGGTGTTTATATAACACTTAAATTTGTGAGCTCTACATACCCATTTCATTCTCTCTGGAAGGTTATGTTATGTTATGTTATCAGACTGCTAATGGTAAGATTCAACTTCACACAAAATATTAATAGTAGCATTAATGAATAATCATGAAAAAATACATTATAGTTCAAAAAAGTCAGTGTATAGCAGGCATTATGGAGCCATTTATATCAGAAAATGTGCACCAAGATGAAAACCATTAATGGGAATTTTGGGAGCGCTGAGGTAGGCTTCTGAGTAACATTTATGGGGCACATTTTGGCTGCTGAGTACAGCCCACGTCAGCTCTGACATATTCTCAAGGCCCTCACAGAATTAATGAAACAGTAAGTTGGTGGTATCCATTTAGGCAGAAAATTACTTATTTATTTGTTTGTTTATTTATTATTTTTCTGGCAAGGGTAGAGCACTGCTCTAGCAGTACCTATTTCACACTAAGTGCTGGTTACACAAACAGACGGTATCAGCAGGAATTGCGTAATTTATGTAATGGTGGAGTGAACAATTATTAATAATTTATTTGTTTATTTATTATTTATTTATTTATTTACATTTGTTGACCGGGAGAGTCCGACTGGACACAGGTCCATTTTCAGCGGCGGCCCGGGGACAAAAGCTCCACATTAAGTATTATTTGCATTATACAGTTAAAAAACATAGTATTTAATTATAGACATTAGTCCAGTTAAGGATGCAAGACAAGAAGAAAACAGATGTAAAACAATTGTAGAACATAGTACAATTTTAAAATATGTTGACATATACTAAACATGGTTACAAATGTAGTTGAGATTCATCAGTGAACAATTAATACAATCTGTTTTTGAGGTACATAACAGCCATTAGCAGTTGTTGCTACAAGAAGTTACTAGCCTCGGAACATGAATAGCCAAGCTTGCTAAGAGTAGGTTATTGATAGGGGGCTGAGAGAGGTAGTGGGTGGGGGGGTGGATGGTATTAGAGGGGGGGTTGCAAGGGCATATCTGGCAAGTTATGAAGTGTGATATTTAGTAAGGATTTAAAGTGGGTGCAAGAAGTTACAGAGGTATTTGAGGATGGGAGGGAGTTCCACAGTTTGGCTATAGTGCAGGAGAATAATGCTTCTCTAGCAGAGTTAATGGCTCTTGTGACCTGTAGGAGGTTTTTGTGACTGTATCTTAGTGGTCTCATAGTTATGTGGGGTTGAGTCGACTCTGGAGGGATGAGACTTTTAGTGGTTGGTTATTATTAAAAATACAGACAAAAGAAACTGTATATGTAATCTATATTTCATAAATATATGACATGTTAATATAGTTTGTTTTTTTTTCTGTTAATGTATGTGTGCCTATAATTTAGTAGAAGAATTACCATCATGGTAATCTAACGGTAATCATGGTAATGAATGAAAACTGTCATTCAGATGTGCGATGACCTGCCAATCAATGTGGACACACCCTAACCTGCGCAGAACCACCTGCGAGGTACTACACTGTTAGATTACCAAGTATACTTGGTTTAGATTTTGACTTCCATTTTCAAGTAGGTGCTTTTTTGGCAGCCACCAGAATTAAACTTAACAGGGCCTTACTATGTCTAGGCAATTCAGATCCTGTATCCCAGCTCAAAAAACTATTTCCTTAGTTATTTGTCCCCCAGTATTCCCAATAGTACTCTGTAGGGAATCTGTAAAGTCTACCAACTCATTACACTCCCAAAATATATGTTTCCATTTATCTCTTCCCTCTTACCATCATGCCTCCAACATTTGCCATCTACCTGAGAAAAAAATATTTGGCATCTGCTTGGGGTTTAACAGTATCTATGCAAATACTTTCATACAAAAATCCTAAATCTTCTAGACTTTGATGCACATTTGTGAGCCATACTTACGTCCTCCCATTGTTTATTTGGGAATTGTATAGCTAATCTCTCTTCCCCTTTTTTTCTGACCTCTTCTGATTGATTCCTTTATTTTGGTGTGAATTTTAATAAGGATTAGTTGGTGATCATGTGTGTGGTTATGCAGATGTTCATTTGTGAATTTCTTCCTAAGTATGTGTTTGTGCATGCATGTATACATAGCTGGGTAGTCTTGTGAATCCATATGTATATAAGTGTGTATTTATTGTTTATATGTCCATGTAAGTATACATAAATGTGTTTTTGTGCATTTGTCTATATACACACACTTGTATTTATTGGGAGACTGTACTTGTTTGCAATTTTGGAGTAGTCCTATATTGTTTGAGAACACTAGACTACCTGTAACTTTGTGATAATAATCTTGGTATCTTCGGTCCAATGATTCATAGTGGGGTATTAATAATAGCTAGGACCTTAATATAAAATTGTCAGTTATACTGTGGCTCATTAAGCCTACACAGGCATATATCCATTCCTAACAGATCTGCAACTATTATTTCAAGTATAATTTATGTTAAAACTCTGGGGAACAGCTGAGGATAAGTGCTCCAAAACTGCAGTGAAATTAAAAACAGTTAACTAAGCAGTTAAATAATTACTTAACTATACGCATACACAAAAATTTTCCCCTGTAGTCCCTTTGAGAACATATTTTAAAGCAGGATAACAAGGATGACAGGGTAGTACCAGAAAAGTAAGATGAAGACATAATAAAAATGTGCAAATAATGCCAAACACTTGTGGCTGACTAACAAGGATATGGGAGGTGGAAAAAGATTTAAAATCTGAGGAGACTCCTAAAACAAAAGATGCAGACTATCCTTGACAAAGCCCTAAGGGATGTCAAGAAACACATCCCATGCTGACACGTACTGGATCTCCAGGGAATAATAACTATTTAGCCAATTGCTGAAGCCAGTCATCTTTTCACTGTACCTAGGCATCATTTTGGTGAATATAAGATTCCACTTGGGACCAATCTTTCCTGCATGTGTGACATGCCTTGAGAGTGTAGTCATCTCTCTCTGCACATCCCTAAGGATTTTGCAAGTCATCTTTTTCCACATGGACAACCACCATGTCATAGTCATATTTATAGGTGAAAGGGCTTTAAAAAGCCCTTGAGATATCAGAGATACTGGCATCTGAAAGATATATTACACACACATACACATACACTACACACACACACACACACACACACACACACACACACACACACACACACACACACACACACACACACATATAAAGCAGTGGAGATACCATTCATATTGAAATAATGCAATTTATTATGTACATGAAGACTCAAATGCAGGTTCTGCCAATTAGCCACAAACATTTTGTGGTTGAAATCGTTACACATCAGTACTGTAAAAGTCTCTGAACTTCACCCATGTTCCAATTTCTACTACAGAAAAAGTCAGTTGACTTAAACCTGCATGCATGCATATGCAACTATATAGAATATTATACTTTATTACAAGTTCTCCTGACATTTTATGGAAGTAAAAATAACATTCCAATGAGGAATGATTGAACTGCTGGATAAAACATCCAGAAGTGCTTTGCGTTTGCTTATGCTACTTGAAGCAGTGTTAACCAATGTTAAAGGACACATGAAGAGAGCTTTGTGGACAGAACTAGGTCTTTGGAATAACAATTTTTGAACAACTTTCTCTTTTTAATTAAACTCTGTAAGCCATTCTTCTCTGCTTTGCAGCCAGCTCATGTGTGTGTGTGTGTGTGTGTGCAAATTATGTAGACACAGCCAGGGATATTATCGGGTGCCATGGAAGTTGTATTCTTGGCCTTGTACAGTGTGGTTCTAACCTGTGCAGCAGTAATATTGGGTACTTGGCATTCCTCTGGTATTGTGATTGGCCCTTTAGGGGTGATATGGCAGTAAAGTTGACACTGAATCTGTCGGTCAGTATATTGACAATGTCTGTTGGCTTGGTATATGTGTTACCATTGTGCAGTAGCTCAGAGCAGATCTGAGTATTGCCATGTAGATTCTTGACATAACTATAGAAGGCCTTGTGGTTGTCTTTAGTATCTTCTGCAATTTTGTTTGCATAGCTAGCTTTAGAAGATTTGATAGGGATCTCAGCTTTTTGTTGAGGCTAAGAAGGGAGTTTTTCCACTCTTAGGACTTCACCTTTTTCTGCAACAGTTTCTTCCTTCTGTTGTAGAGTTTGTTTATGGCAGGGGACCACCAGATTGGCTTCCTTTTTTTGGATGAGAGCATCTTGGTTCTGTTGAGTATGGCCAGTTCCATGCATTTGTGTACGTGTTCATACAGTACATTGGTGTATGATTTGGCAGTCATGCACCTGTTCTCCATTTGAATGGACATGGTTAATTTAACCACCTCTGTTTTTAGAAGCCCAAAGTTAGCTTTGGAGAAGTTTTTCATGGTGGTTACCTTTGGGGGGTGGGGGGGTGGGATGTGGATATCCATGGTGACTAGCTTGTGGTCAGATCTGACCAGGGAGGTGTTGACTGATGGTGTAGAGCAATGGTCACCCATGTTAGTAATAACAAGGTCAAGGATGTTGCTATCCCTAGTTGGGGTAAGATTGAGCTGGTCCTGGGCATTGGAATGAATGAATTCCAGAAAGCACTGAGCAAGAATAACTCTTCTGTCTTGCAATAACAAAAATAAAGTGTAAAATATATTTCACAGAACCTGTAGATCTTTAGCTCTACTGGGGAGTTCTGAGTGGAATTAATTGATCCCAGCTGATGTCTGAACAAAGATACATGATCAGTGACCTGTTGCAATATAACCCTCACCCAACAATTCAATATCACCAGCTGTTACTGATTCTGGGCACACAGTAAAGCCTATTGTTCAAATTCTGCTCAACTGTTACAACATTTAAAGCAATATTATACTATATCGTAATGATTTTGTGACACTTAGTATGATTAAAATGATTTATAGTATACAGTTACTGAATGACAACTTCAGAGTAGGCATATTAAAGTAACATGGTGGTGGATGAAGTAGTCATGTACTGATGGAGAATTTGTCAGGTCCATTACTGTTAATTACCTGATCTAATTCTAGGATATTATTTGACACATTTTGTAACTAAATTTTTCAATAGTTTATAGCTGTCCATATTTTTAAGTTTCTGTTTTACTCATTTATGACTGAGGAGCAAAGCAGAGACATTTACAAGAAGGAAGAATAAGAACTCCATTATTCACAGTGTGGTGTTTATACCAAAGCTATAAGGTAGGAATGTATTTCTGCCCACCCTCTGTAAATTCTGAAAGATGGCACATAAGCAGTGAGATTTAGGACACATCAACAGAGTTAACTTTTACTTCTATCACTAGTAATACTAGTAATATATTCTGTATTGCCCATACAAGGACATGTTGCCAAAGTGTTTCACCCCTTTCTCATACAGCACACTTGGCAGTTGGGCCCAATGCAGCAAGAGAAGGAAAGGGACATGAATACAAAAAATACCTCAATGAGCAGTTACAGAGATGAATGGCTACTTCTACAGACCATATGGTTTCATCAGTTCTTACTATGGAGTTGATTCAGATAGATTGCGTGTAGCCTAAACATTGCAATTCACACATTACCTCTCTATAAGGGGCTGGGGCCAAACATGGCATGTATTTATGGTTACTTATCTTTTCATCTGTTTTGTTTGAAGATGGTTTGGGAGCTTCTTTGTTTAGGATGAAGTAGGAATCTGTTTTAGAAAGCAAAGTTATTTAAGATAGATATCTATCCCACAGGCAGGTTCTGTTAGTTTTGCAGTGGAGGATTAGATCACATTTACAGGTGTTTGTGATGTTACCAGTTTTTTGAGCATGTAGATGGCCACCCACAGCAGGTTAATTTCTAGCTTTGCAGGGTAGGCAGAGGTCAAACTGCAGAGGTCTGTAAGAGAAAGCAAGGTAGAGTTTGTGTTCTGCATAGGATATAGAAATCATGCCTATGATTTTCTTAGTGGGTATACCATTGGGATCATATGCTCAGACAAGTACACATGAAAGAATGTATTATATTCTGAGACTAATAAGGAAGGAGTACAGAGTATCAGTGACTCAGCAGGTAACATTTTTACCTTCAGGTTGTGGATTAAGTCCTACACCAGGCAGCATGATTCATTTTCCAGTATTGACACTGAAGTGCAGCATAAGGCAAGGTGCTACACTGCTGTATGTGCCATCCTTCTTATGAGACATTAAACAAGGTCTCATCTGCATGAGCTGGAGGTAGCTCAGGTGGATGTAAGAGATCCACAGCACCTATCAAAAAAGATCAGGTGAATCTCCCTGACTCTCTGACCAATTTCTCTTCATCAGCATGAATAGCACTTTGGGTCTTCACCCTAAAAAAGAGGGAACTGGCTTAGTGGCACTAACATGGACACCAAACAATAAATAAAATAACTAAATAAATAATAACATTTCTAGACCTAGCGGATATAACTTTGATAATCAGCAGGTTCAGTAGAAGGATTTTCTAAGGAAAGTAGATACAGTGGATGAAAGAGAGCTCATTGTCCTCAAAAGTGCTCATCTTCCTAACTGTTGAGTGGGGTTTCACTTTGTGGTATGTGCATAGATACTTAACATTTTTCAAAAGACATGGTACTACACTTTTTGTCATTTAGCTTTTGCCCATGATCCTGATACAATTTGTATATGTTTGACCATCTTTTGGATCCAGATCTTAAGGAAAATTGATGATGGCTTCAAGTTTACAATAACCTGTGAACTTGGTCAATAAGGAAACCCTGACATTAGTTTAGACATAGGAGAAGTAGCTATAAAACAGAAGTAGTCTCAAGGTTAACCCCCGGGGGAAACCCACTGATAATGAACCTTTTAGAGGAGACAGCATGTCTGCATCCTGATTTGTTGTGCTCAGTTTGTGAACCACTTTTGCTATCCAGAAAGTAAAATAAGGATTTACATTTAGTCTGATTAGTTTGCCTATAATTTGTTAGTGCAAAATGGTATGAAAGTCCTTGGGTAGGTTAAAATACACTGTGTGTGCAGATTTTCTCCCATGAGCAAGTCAATGGATTGTAGGCTATCAACATCTAGGATTATGAGGTCCATAATGATGTGCTGCATAATTTTTCAGATAAGGATGGTATGGCCTATTGGTCTGTAGTTGCCAGGGTCAGTGATGGGACCATCTTTATGTGGGGGGGGGGGTGACCACAGTTGCTCTCTGTATCTCTGGTACAAAACCATTTGAGAGGCTGAGGTTTAACTGATTCAGAAGTGGTTCAGTGATATAGTATGTCATACTGACAAAGAAACATCCTGGTACATTTTCATGGCTAACTGAACCAGTGTTTAATTCTAAGACACCATTTAAGACATCCTCAGAAGTGGTCTTTGGGGGGGGGTGTAGATATGCTGTCATGTACGGTGGAGATAGGAGGGATGGTGGAGATACTTAAATTAAATGTAATTTATGAACTAATACGTTGACTGTATGTACAGGAAATTAGTGGGTGTTTCAGCCAAGTACATTGCTGGGTATTGGTCTTAAGGTTTCTGACAGAGCCTTGTCCTTTTTCAACTAGGTTCATTGTTTAATTCCTTAGTAGAGATTTGGAAAGAGTGGTTTTCTTTTTATTCCTAAGGGTGAAGAGTTGTTTATATATGTGTTCCAGCAAGGGGGTTTGCTCCTAATCTTGGCACTCTGTCTGACTGGGGCAGTCTTGATGCATGTATTGAGGTGAGAATAAAATGAATAAGATAATAGAAACTCTCCAAGTGCAGTGCTCTTGGGTACTGAGAATTAGATGACAGGGGTCTACTGAGCCACCTCAAGTCATCAGCTTGCTACAGCAGATTAACATTAGAGACATCCTTAAAGTCTGTAGGGTTTGTGGGCATTTTTTGGTTGGGTCCTTACCATGAAGGCTACAGATCTGACCACTGGCTCTAGACAGACTGCCAAGTCAAGTAAGTTTGATGCCCTTGTAGGAGACTGCACTATTTGATTTAGAGTTACACTGATAACATATAAGACATGTTGTCTCTATTTATTTGTGGTGGTAAATGTTTTCCATTTTATAAATAGCTGAAATCTCCAGAAATAATATTTCATTTAGTGGTGAGGGACTCAAGCTTGTTTGGATATGCCTCATAGGTCGTGAGTATCATAGAAGGGGTTTTTTGTAGTTTGGTAAGATGTGACAAGGGGTTTTATTGATAGTTACCAGGAGATGGAAGAGTTCAGGATCTTGCTGTATAAGTTTACACATGATGAAATTGCAGTAGAGTATGCATGTACCACTACCACCTCTAACGGACACCCTCAGTAGATAGCCAAATGCAAGGAAGATGTTTAATCTTGTTAGGGATGGTGTTATCACTTCACTGGAACTATGTTTCTTTGGTGATATAGATGTCAGTACTTCATAAGGTCAGGAAGGCTTCTAGGGAGGGCATTTGATGAAACTTTTAACACTGAGCAGCACAACATTTTTGCTATCCTGACTTGGTTTTGGTAGGTTGATAGATGGTGCAGACTACTGTTGTATGAAAACAGCACTATAGAGATGGAGAAACTCTGTCAATATACAAAACCCTTTAGAGATAGATGTAAGCTGTCCCTTACAAAGCAGTTAGGTCTTTGTTGTTTAACAGCCATTAACTCTGGACTGTCTATTTTTAACCTGGTAGGGCCAGTGGACAGACAGTTCCTTATCACTGGTGGTGACCCCAGGAGCAATGCTTGGTTGTTAAATGACTTCCTCAAAGTCACAGAATATGCAAACGAGGACTGAGGGAATCAAGCACTGTACCACAGGAACTACAGGTGTCCTTCCATATCACTTTTGCAGTATTCCTTACATAAGGGATCTTCTACAAAGGATATCTCAGTCCAGCCAATACACCAAACACTTTAGTACTTATAGGCACTGTACGTCAGACATACACTTCCCTCTTAATGTGTAGGCCATAAAGATGATGCACAGATGCACACACTAAGAACTTCTTTGCCGCCAGTCCAAATGCCATCATTTGATGTCAGTCTGAATGCCTTTGTGCTGCACTGGTTACCAAGATGTGTTTCAGATAATTGCCACACTGGGGGTTATCCTTATCTTTCTTTATAATTTAGTGCAGTTGGGTTAGTGTCATGCAGAAAAGCAAAATGTCACTGTGGGAGGCAGATTCCTCATAAAGACCATCATACCCAGTGTTTTTTTTTTTTCTGTTTGGGTGCTTCCCAAGACTGTACACAGTGTTATATCTGCCAGACTTTTGTCCCTAAGACCCTACATGGTCATCTATTCTATTCATCTATTTACCTTGAAAGCCAGCATCTTGAGCTGTTGGCTCAAGGTGCTATGGTGGAGTCTTCCCATCTCAAGGGTCAGCCATCAGCCAAGACAAAGGTCAAAAAGCTTAGGTCTGATAAGGCTGCTGTCCAGCCTACCCCAGATGTTTTTCTCAAGGGTAATGAAAGCCCACAGGATTGCCCAGAGGTTGCCTTGGATTCTTCCACCACAACCCCATTGGTCGCCAACATGGATCTGATGTCTTGTATGTCCACTGAAGCTTTACACTCATCTGCTCCAGCCATTGAGAGGGAACCTCAGCTGATTATATTTGAGGGACCAAAGGGGATTCTACAGATCTTAGTTAGAAAAGAAATCTCTATTATGCTTTTTGAGTGTCTCTAAGAATCCGACCCTCCAAGGGTATTTTGTGCAGATGTCTAACAGAAAACAAAACAGAAACCAAGCATGTTTCCTCTGCAGTTAAGGATACCCAACATGAATGGCAGGATTTACTCAGTGGTTATTTTTGCTTTAATGGCTTTAACGCCTGCTCAAGGGATGTCTATGCCTGTCCCTGCCTGGACTTCCACTCCTCTTAAAAGTTCCAAGGACCTAAACTCTTTAGGTAAGGATCTCGATTCTGGGGTAAAGTCCTGGCTTACTCTTCCCAAATCCCTTTCCCCTTGGAATATGGTTTAGAGGAAGATGAGTCTATTAGCTCAGATTCTCCTTTGGAGGAAATCTCCTCGGTGGATACTGTTACCTGCATGATGAAATTTGTTTAAGTGGGATTGCTCTCAAGTCTCTGATATTCATTAAAAGTAATATGAACTCCTTCAGATGGAGTCTCATAAGCCTTGTGCTGTTCCCCCAGTTATGTCTGCCCTCCTGAATACATTTGCAGCAGCTTCTGTAGCCTCCAATTCTCAGCCCTGTGCTCCCAAGAAACCCAATAGATTTTGCAATGTATCTGCAATGTGCCTGTCACTATAAGGGTGAAGCCTTGCAGGAGTTGAAACATATTTTTGTTTCTCCTATTCCTAAGTTTTAGAGGAATTACCCCCTCCAAATCAGATTTTGTTCGCAGGCAGTCTCACCCTCCACCCAAGGGAAAAAAGGGTTCTAGATGTGTGCATCCTGCTAAGTCTACTTAAACCACTACTTTCTAGACACCTGCTTTTCAGGATAAACTGGGTTCCATTTGAGAATGTGCTTCCCCTTTTCCTTGGCCAGGCTGCCTTATCCCCCCTCTGTTTTTTACTGTCTATTCCAAATTGGTTAAAGGTCACAGCAGACTCTTGGATTCTGTCCGTTATCTCCCAGAAATATTTCACAGTTTGGAAATCCCTTACTCTGTTTGTGGGCATCCCTCAACCTCCTTGGAAACAACTTCATCTTTTCTTAGAGGTGTTCCATTGTCTTTGGTCCAGGGCACCATTCAAGCTGTGCCTTCTCCCAGGTAGGAAGGAGTTTTATTCCAGAATGTTTTTGGTTCCCATAAAGGTGGACACCCAGAGACCAGTTCTGGGCCTTTTCCAGCTCAACACTTTTCTCAAGGTTCCTTCCTTTTGAATGTTGTCTGTTCAGACTTTCTTTCTCTTTCTTCTAACTAAGGCATTTCTGGTTTCTATGGATCTCAAGGATGCCTGCCTTCTTATCCATATCTATTCCCTTTTCAGGAATTTTTTATGATTCTCTGTTTCTTTCTTGCATTTTCAGTTCTCTACTTTGCTCTTTGGCCTCTCTACTGCCCCAAGGGTATTCAGCAAGGGCTTTGCTCCTGTCATTGCTTTTTGCAGGATGATAGGAGTTCAGATATTTCACATTCTGGACTATCCACTCAGTAAACATTTTTCCCCACTGCTCTGCTTCAGAATTTCCAGTTTACTATTTCTGAGTTGCAGAGTCTGGGGTTCACCATAAACTTCAGGAAATCAGCTCTAACCCCTTCTCAGGATCATATTGTCCTTGTTTGCAATCTTCAGATCATCTCCATACTGGCATCTCTGCCTGACTCCAAGGCCCTGTCACTTATACCTATTTTCCAGTCTCTTCTTCCTTTGACATCAGTCATGGCCAGGGAATTTCTTAGGGTCCTTGAGTTCATGGCTTCCACCATTCTCATGTTACATCTGGCCAAGCTCCACATGAGAAAGTTTCAGTGGTACCTCAAGTCAGTGTGGCTCCAACGTTGCCACCCTCTGGACTTCTTGATATCCTTCCTTCTCTGTGTCAAGCTTGAGCTTCAGTAGTGGATTCAACCTGGGGCTTCCTTTCCAAGCTCCAGCCCCAACTCAAGAACTCTTTACAGACACCTCAGACAGGGGATGGGGGGGGGGGTCTCCTTCATCTGTCTGAAGGTTCAGGGTCTCTGACTTATGTATCAGAGATCAGACAGCATCAGTACAAAGGCTTTTCATTCCATCTTTCATCCCAGACCCCTCAAAATTTTCACTAACACCACAGTGAATGTAGTATGTCAACAAGCAAGGAGGTACAAGATTCTCTCTGCTTTGCAGATTAAATTCAGGTCTGGGATCTAGCTGCCCAGTATCAAGTGGCTCTTCAGTTAGTTTACATTCACTCAGTTTCCACTCTATTGGCTGGGCTTTTTAAGCATGTCCAGCACACAAGCTCACAAATGGATGCTTCACAGAGATGCATTCCTGGACATTGTCCATAGAACTTTTGCTTTCCCTCTGAACAGGCATCTTCCTCTATTATTTTCCAGAATCTCAAGTCCTCTGGCTTGGAAAGTGGATGCCCTGTCTTTTCCTTAGAAGGGGATGTCACTGTATGCCTTCCCTCCCCTTCCTCTTTTACCATGAATCCTGCACAAGATCAGGCAGGACTCTCCCAAATTCTTGAGGGTTACTCCATTTTGGCTCAGACAGCATTGGTTCCCTCTTCTTTCCATTTGGCCAGGATCAGTCCCCACAAGTTATTTCACTGTGTGGATCTCCTCACATAAGACAAGGGGTCTCTTACCTATATCCACTTGTCCACCCTGCACCTGATGCTGTAGGTGATAGGCTTTTGATCTCTTTTTGGCACCTCTTTTCTGAGAATGTGCTTCAGGTCCTACAGGAGGCTAGGAAACCAACCTCCAGGATGTTATATGTCCTAATGGAAGCACCTTTCTGTCTGCTGCCTCTCTCACCATCAAGATCCCATATCTGTAGAGGTTCCTGTGGTTCTCTCTTATTTTTGTGATCTGTTCCATGCTGTGTTAGTATATTCTTCAGTAAAAGCTCACCTATCAGCAATTTCTGCTTCCCTGCCCTTGACTACTTCTCTGGACTGTAGATTTGAGGTCAAGCAATTTCTTAACAGTGTCCTTCTTAATAGGCCTCCCAGGAAGTCTATTCCATCTTCCTGGGACCTCAGTTTTTTACTTGAAAATTTGACTCAGGCTCCTTTTGAGCCTGTTTATTCATATTCCTTGCAACATTGTACTTGGAAGACTGTTCTTGTTTTGGCTCTTCAGCTAATAGAGTGTCTGAATTCCAGGCTTTCATGGCTATTCCTCCTTTTTTTAGTTTAGACAGGGAGTCCCTTCATACTAATCTTTATTTTACACCCATGGTGGTCAATAAGTTGTCCCTTAATTAGTCTATTCATCTTCTTTCCATTTTTCCTTCTCCACAGTTTGCCAGTGAAAAAGTTCTTCACACCTTAGATTTCCATTTAGAGCTTATATATTATTTGGATAAAACTAAAGTTATTTGTAAATCTGAGCAGCTGTTTGTTTCCTTTTACCCCAGATCCTTGGGTTTAGCTGTTTCTAGGAAAACCATGTCTTTCTGGATTTCTAAGGCCATTTCTTTTTGTTACTCTTTCATGGTAAATGTCTTTCCTCATCAATAATGGCTTATTCTACCAGGGCTGTTGCCACCTCTGGTACTTTTTTTTTCAAGGGCCTGGATGCCACTTCCATCCTTGAAACTGCTACATAGTCCTCTGTTCATAGTTTCACTAAGCATTACAAGTTGGATGTCATTTCCAGGGCCAGGGCTGGCTTTGCCAGGACTATCCTGCATGAGTATCTGGAGTGATCTCCTGTGCCATCTTCCTCCCAGACTTGAGATTTATACTCTTCCTTATGCATGGAAGAATGCAAAAGTGATATGGAACATTGGACATCGTAAAGTTGTGTAAAATATTAGCATAACAGTAGATGTCATCCTCTTCATTGTTGCAGTATTCGCTTCCTCCCTCCTGCATTCCTGGCTGAGGGGCTCTTCTTCTTTTTTTTTTTTTCATCTGGATGCACATTCTCTTCCTCCTGGGGCTTTTCCAGTTCTGTGTGTGTGCATCCATATGTCACCTTTATGCCCTATGCATTTCGTAGAGAGCATACGAATGACGTACAAGACTGATAAGTACTAAAGGCTTTGGTATACTGGCCGGACGTTGGGCTAGACCTTGGCAGGAAATCCCTTACATATGAAATACTGCAGCAATGAAATGAAGACATCTACTTTTACGGCAAGATTTTACACAACTGTACTTTCAGTGTTAACCAACTGCCATTCCAATATGTGTCATGTCTGGCTACCTCTGGAATGACACAATAATCTAACCAGTTATTGTAGTCAGTTATATGCTGTTTACATTGTGACATCATTCTCAGCAAATATATGGCCCTCAGCTGTCCAGATTTTCACAAAATGTAAACATTTTTGCTTCATATCTTTGGTTTGTTCCTCATAAAATTTAACTTGTTATGGCAAACCACTGAGGATTGAAGTCACCAAATAATGTCATACATTTAACTTTCTGACTTCATATCCTTCAGAAAATGTATAGCACAAATCCTGTTATTCTAGCAAGTTTCTAAGTTTATAAGAGCAATAACTGAAATCTGTCCCTGTTTTTTGGGCCTTTGCTCCCCTTCCATTATTTTTGGCTTTGTCCACATTTCTTGCACTAAGACGTTGAGAGCAGGATTAGTTGTGTATCAGCCTTGTATGCATACTTAGAGAGCTCTACCATGTGTCCTTCATATAATTAAGGAATGTCTACCTCAGGTTGTTCACATTTACATGACCATCATCCATGTCGTACATTTACCTAAGATTAATGGGCATGAGTGACCTAGTAAACTGTCATGTCCTCGCACCAGAGAATGAGTTCACCATTAATATTTCCTTGTTTAGCCCAGTGAATGGTGTGCCTGTGTAACTCACTATGGAGTCACCTATTAGTAGGACATTTCCATGCATAGTGGGTGGCCCAGGAAAACTTAAGGGTTTTAGTACACCAACTGCTACCCTTCTTGGTTGTTGTGGTAGTGTTATAAGTACAGCTAATGAAGTATCTTTGTGCTGCTGAATCATCTGTGTGACAAGCTTATGTTTCAGATGCCTTAGAGGATTAAGTAGTGTGAAGTAATTGTATCTACTGAGAACCTGGCTATTGCTGAGTATGTTTAGATAAGAGGCTAGCCTCTAGATTTAGTAGGTAGTTATAACTCTCATGTGTAGACTCAGTATATGGTAAAAGCAAGTAGCTATCAGTAAGCAAAAGGCCATTTCTGCAGTGTCTCAGAGTGCCTAGTGCTAATAGGATGGCAACAGATGGTCTAAGGAAGACTGGTCTCATGGCTCTATTAACTTGATTTATAGTCTGTGGATTGATATATAGTATGCTAGCTACATAATTTAACCTGATGAAGGCACCTAGAAGTGGTCTCACCATTTTGAATCCAGAATGAGGGACTATGATAATAAGATAATATGAATTAACACATATTTTCTGAAGTAAAAGAAGTCTTAATTTAATCATTATCATTAAGTATAATCCACCAAATTTCTCTCAAATTTGACATTTTTAAAAGAGATTAGTAGGGCTAGAGCAAAATGTTGAGCCAAGACTGAGGATGCCCACAAAAATCAGAGGCATTTAAAAGGTATGGTTTATAATAAAGGAGTTTTACTAGTTACAGAAAAATACAGCTAAGATAACAGAGATAATCAATAAATATGCAGTACCTTGCATAGGGATTTCCAAATTGTCCCTACCTAATGGAGAAATAGAAGCAAGATAGAATTGTAATAAGCTAAATATTCCCTTAGCAGAGGGAATTCATGCGTTGTCTAAATGCTTAGTGAGATGTGTGTGTGAATGTGAAAGAATTAATTACTTGGCTGCAAAAAATATACTGTAGACTTCAACAGGTGTAGTAAACTTCAAAATAAAGTTATGAAACATCACTGTCAGCAAGAGACTATATATAAAAGGAGCACACAGTGGAAGCTGATAACATTCCTGCTGTGCAACTAACCCTCCCCTACAGGTAGTGAAACCTGAGCTCTTAGAAGAAAAGCCAACTAAATGTAAACAATATGATCACATGACTTAAGTACTTAGCCAAAACAATGAAACAGTTGAAAATCTTTGACACTCTCCTTTTAAAGGGGAAGGACATATTTGTCTCTATTCCTGGCATTTTTTCGACAACCTTAATTTTTTTGGGAAAAAGAGGTGAAGTTACTAGCCTCGGAACATGAATAGCCAAGCTTGCTAGAGTAGGTTATTGATAGGGGGCTGAGAGAGGTAGTGGGTGGGGGGGTGGATGGTATTAGAGGGGGGGTTGCAAGGGCATATCTGGCAAGTTATGAAGTGTGATATTTAGTAAGGATTTAAAGTGGGTGCAAGAAGTTACAGAGGTATTTGAGGATGGGAGGGAGTTCCACAGTTTGGCTATAGTGCAGGAGAATAATGCTTCTCTAGCAGAGTTAATGGCTCTTGTGACCTGTAGGAGGTTTTTGTGACTGTATCTTAGTGGTCTCATAGTTATGTGGGGTTGAGTCGACTCTGGAGGGATGAGACTTTTAGTGGTTGGTTATTATTAAAAATACAGACAAAAGAAACTGTATATGTAATCTATATTTCATAAATATATGACATGTTAATATAGTTTGGTTTTTTTTCTGTTAATGTATGTGTGCCTATAATTTAGTAGAAGAATTACCATCATGGTAATCTAACGGTAATCATGGTAATGAATGAAAACTGTCATTCAGATGTGCGATGACCTGCCAATCAATGTGGACACACCCTAACCTGCGCAGAACCACCTGCGAGGTACTACACTGTTAGATTACCAAGTATACTTGGTTTAGATTTTGACTTCCATTTTCAAGTAGGTGCTTTTTTGGCAGCCACCAGAATTAAACTTAACAGGACTTTACTATGTTTAGGCAATTGAGATCCTGTACTCCAGCTCAAAAAACTATTTCCTTAGTTATTTGTCCCCAGTATTCCCAATAGTACTCTGTAGGGAATCTGTAAAGTCTACCAACTCATTACACTCCCAAAATATATGTTTCCATTTATCTCTTCCCTCTTACCATCATGCCTCCAACATTTGCCATCTACCTGAGAAAAAAATATTTGGCATCTGCTTGGGGTTTAACAGTATCTATGCAAATACTTTCATACAAAAATCCTAAATCTTCTAGACTTTGATGCACATTTGTGAGCCATACTTACGTCCTCCCATTGTTTATTTGGGAATTGTATAGCTAATCTCTCTTCCCTTTTTCTGACCTCTTCTGATTGATTCCTTTATTTTGGTGTGAATTTTAATAAGGATTAGTTGGTGATCATGTGTGTGGTTATGCAGATGTTCATTTGTGAATTTCTTCCTAAGTATGTGTTTGTGCATGCATGTATACATAGCTGGGTAGTCTTGTGAATCCATATGTATATAAGTGTGTATTTATTGTTTATATGTCCATGTAAGTATACATAAATGTGTTTTGTGCATTTGTCTATATACACACACTTGTATTTATTGGGAGACTGTACTTGTTTGCAATTTTGGAGTAGTCCTATATTGTTTGAGAACACTAGACTACCTGTAACTTTGTGATAATAATCTTGGTATCTTCGGTCCAATGATTCATAGTGGGGTATTAATAATAGCTAGGACCTTAATATAAAATTGTCAGTTATACTGTGGCTCATTAAGCCTACACAGGCATATATCCATTCCTAACAGATCTGCAACTATTATTTCAAGTATAATTTATGTTAAAACTCTGGGGAACAGCTGAGGATAAGTGCTCCAAAACTGCAGTGAAATTAAAAACAGTTAACTAAGCAGTTAAATAATTACTTAACTATACGCATACACAAAAATTTTCCCCTGTAGTCCCTTTGAGAACATATTTTAAAGCAGGATAACAAGGATGACAGGGTAGTACCAGAAAAGTAAGATGAAGACATAATAAAAAATGTGCAAATAATGCCAAACACTTGTGGCTGACTAACAAGGATATGGGAGGTGGAAAAAGATTTAAAATCTGAGGAGACTCCTAAAACAAAAGATGCAGACTATCCTTGACAAAGCCCTAAGGGATGTCAAGAAACACATCCCATGCTGACACGTACTGGATCTCCAGGGAATAATAACTATTTAGCCAATTGCTGAAGCCAGTCATCTTTTCACTGTACCTAGGCATCATTTTGGTGAATATAAGATTCCACTTGGGACCAATCTTTCCTGCATGTGTGACATGCCTTGAGAGTGTAGTCATCTCTCTGCACATCCCTAAGGATTTTGCAAGTCATCTTTTTCCACATGGACAACCACCATGTCATAGTCATATTTATAGGTGAAAGGGCTTTAAAAAGCCCTTGAGGTATCAGAGATACTGGCATCTGAAAGATATATTACACACACATACACATACACATACACTACACACACACACACACACACACACACACACACACACACACACACACACACACACACACACACACACATATATAAAGCAGTGGAGATACCATTCATATTGAAATAATGCAATTTATTATGTACATGAAGACTCAAATGCAGGTTCTGCCAATTAGCCACAAACATTTTGTGGTTGAAATCGTTACACATCAGTACTGTAAAAGTCTCTGAACTTCACCCATGTTCCAATTTCTACTACAGAAAAAGTCAGTTGACTTAAACCTGCATGCATGCATATGCAACTATATAGAATATTATACTTTATTACAAGTTCTCCTGACATTTTATGGAAGTAAAAATAACATTCCAATGAGGAATGATTGAACTGCTGGATAAAACATCCAGAAGTGCTTTGCGTTTGCTTATGCTACTTGAAGCAGTGTTAACCAATGTTAAAGGACACACGAAGAGAGCTTTGTGGACAGAACTAGGTCTTTGGAATAACAATTTTTGAACAACTTTCTCTTTTTAATTAAACTCTGTAAGCCATTCTTCTCTGCTTTGCAGCCAGCTCATTTAGTAGGACTTACTGCATTGTGCGTGTGTGTGTGTGTGTGTGTGTGTGTGTGTGTGTGTGTGTGTGTGTGTGTGTGTGTGTGTGTGCAAATTATGTAGACACAGCCAGGGATATTATCGGGTGCCATGGAAGTTGTATTCTTGGCCTTGTACAGTGTGGTTCTAACCTGTGCAGCAGTAATATTGGGTACTTGGCATTCCTCTGGTATTGTGATTGGCCCTTTAGGGGTGATATGGCAGTAAAGTTGACACTGAATCTGTCGGTCAGTATATTGACAATGTCTGTTGGCTCGGTATATGTGTTACCATTGTGCAGTAGCTCAGAGCAGATCTGAGTATTGCCATGTAGATTCTTGACATAACTATAGAAGGCCTTGTGGTTGTCTTTAGTATCTTCTGCAATTTTGTTTGCATAGCTAGCTTTAGAAGATTTGATAGGGATCTCAGCTTTTTGTTGAGGCTAAGAAGGGAGTTTTTCCACTCTTAGGACTTCACCTTTTTCTGCAACAGTTTCTTCCTTCTGTTGTAGAGTTTGTTTATGGCAGGGGACCACCAGATTGGCTTCCTTTTTGGATGAGAGCATCTTGGTTCTGTTGAGTATGGCCAGTTCCATGCATTTGTGTACGTGTTCATACAGTACATTGGTGTATGATTTGGCAGTCATGCACCTGTTCTCCATTTGAATGGACATGGTTAATTTAACCACCTCTGTTTTTAGAAGCCCAAAGTTAGCTTTGGAGAAGTTTTTCATGGTGGTTACCTTTGGGGGGTGGGGGGGTGGGATGTGGATATCCATGGTGACTAGCTTGTGGTCAGATCTGACCAGGGAGGTGTTGACTGATGGTGTAGAGCAATGGTCACCCATGTTAGTAATAACAAGGTCAAGGATGTTGCTATCCCTAGTTGGGGTAAGATTGAGCTGGTCCTGGGCATTGGAATGAATGAATTCCAGAAAGCACTGAGCAAGAATAACTCTTCTGTCTTGCAATAACAAAAATAAAGTGTAAAATATATTTCACAGAACCTGTAGATCTTTAGCTCTACTGGGGGAGTTCTGAGTGGAATTAATTGATCCCAGCTGATGTCTGAACAAAGATACATGATCAGTGACCTGTTGCAATATAACCCCTCACCCAACAATTCAATATCACCAGCTGTTACTGATTCTGGGCACACAGTAAAGCCTATTGTTCAAATTCTGCTCAACTGTTACAACATTTAAAGCAATATTATACTATATCGTAATGATTTTGTGACACTTAGTATGATTAAAATGATTTATAGTATACAGTTACTGAATGACAACTTCAGAGTAGGCATATTAAAGTAACATGGTGGTGGATGAAGTAGTCATGTACTGATGGAGAATTTGTCAGGTCCATTACTGTTAATTACCTGATCTAATTCTAGGATATTATTTGACACATTTTGTAACTAAATTTTTCAATAGTTTATAGCTGTCCATATTTTTAAGTTTCTGTTTTACTCATTTATGACTGAGGAGCAAAGCAGAGACATTTACAAGAAGGAAGAATAAGAACTCCATTATTCACAGTGTGGTGTTTATACCAAAGCTATAAGGTAGGAATGTATTTCTGCCCACCCTCTGTAAATTCTGAAAGATGGCACATAAGCAGTGAGATTTAGGACACATCAACAGAGTTAACTTTTACTTCTATCACTAGTAATACTAGTAATATATTCTGTATTGCCCATACAAGGACATGTTGCCAAAGTGTTTCACCCCTTTCTCATACAGCACACTTGGCAGTTGGGCCCAATGCAGCAAGAGAAGGAAAGGGACATGAATACAAAAAATACCTCAATGAGCAGTTACAGAGATGAATGGCTACTTCTACAGACCATATGGTTTCATCAGTTCTTACTATGGAGTTGATTCAGATAGATTGCGTGTAGCCTAAACATTGCAATTCACACATTACCTCTCTATAAGGGGCTGGGGCCAAACATGGCATGTATTTATGGTTACTTATCTTTTCATCTGTTTTGTTTGAAGATGGTTTGGGAGCTTCTTTGTTTAGGATGAAGTAGGAATCTGTTTTAGAAAGCAAAGTTATTTAAGATAGATATCTATCCCCACAGGCAGGTTCTGTTAGTTTTGCAGTGGAGGATTAGATCACATTTACAGGTGTTTGTGATGTTACCAGTTTTTTGAGCATGTAGATGGCCACCCACAGCAGGTTAATTTCTAGCTTTGCAGGGTAGGCAGAGGTCAAACTGCAGAGGTCTGTAAGAGAAAGCAAGGTAGAGTTTGTGTTCTGCATAGGATATAGAAATCATGCCTATGATTTTCTTAGTGGGTATACCATTGGGATCATATGCTCAGACAAGTACACATGAAAGAATGTATTATATTCTGAGACTAATAAGGAAGGAGTACAGAGTATCAGTGACTCAGCAGGTAACATTTTTACCTTCAGGTTGTGGATTAAGTCCTACACCAGGTAGCATGATTCATTTTCCAGTATTGACACTGAAGTGCAGCATAAGGCAAGGTGCTACACTGCTGTATGTGCCATCCTTCTTATGAGACATTAAACAAGGTCTCATCTGCATGAGCTGGAGGTAGCTCAGGTGGATGTAAGAGATCCACAGCACCTATCAAAAAAGATCAGGTGAATCTCCCTGACTCTCTGACCAATTTCTCTTCATCAGCATGAATACCACTTTGGGTCTTCACCCTAAAAAAGAGGGAACTGGCTTAGTGGCACTAACATGGACACCAAACAATAAATAAAATAACTAAATAAATAATAACATTTCTAGACCTAGCGGATATAACTTTGATAATCAGCAGGTTCAGTAGAAGGATTTTCTAAGGAAAGTAGATACAGTGGATGAAAGAGAGCTCATTGTCCTCAAAAGTGCTCATCTTCCTAACTGTTGAGTGGGGTTTCACTTTGTGGTATGTGCATAGATACTTAACATTTTTCAAAAGACATGGTACTACACTTTTTGTCATTTAGCTTTTGCCCATGATCCTGATACAATTTGTATATGTTTGACCATCTTTTGGATCCAGATCTTAAGGAAAATTGATGATGGCTTCAAGTTTACAATAACCTGTGAACTTGGTCAATAAGGAAACCCTGACATTAGTTTAGACATAGGAGAAGTAGCTATAAAACAGAAGTAGTCTCAAGGTTAACCCCCGGGGGAAACCCACTGATAATGAACCTTTTAGAGGAGACAGCATGTCTGCATCCTGATTTGTTGTGCTCAGTTTGTGAACCACTTTTGCTATCCAGAAAGTAAAATAAGGATTTACATTTAGTCTGATTAGTTTGCCTATAATTTGTTAGTGCAAAATGGTATGAAAGTCCTTGGGTAGGTTAAAATACACTGTGTGTGCAGATTTTCTACCATGAGCAAGTCAATCAACATCTAGGATTATGAGGTCCATAATGATGTGCTGCATAATTTTTCAGATAAGGATGGTATGGCCTATTGGTCTGTAGTTGCCAGGGTCAGTGATGGGACCATCTTTATGTGGGGGGGGGGGTGACCACAGTTGCTCTCTGTATCTCTGGTACAAAACCATTTGAGAGGCTGAGGTTTAACTGATTCAGAAGTGGTTCAGTGATATAGTATGTCATACTGACAAAGAAACATCCTGGTACATTTTCATGGCTAACTGAACCAGTGTTTAATTCTAAGACACCATTTAAGACATCCTCAGAAGTGGTCTTTGGGGGGGGGTGTAGATATGCTGTCATGTACGGTGGAGATAGGAGGGATGGTGGAGATACTTAAATTAAATGTAATTTATGAACTAATACGTTGACTGTATGTACAGGAAATTAGTGGGTGTTTCAGCCAAGTACATTGCTGGGTATTGGTCTTAAGGTTTCTGACAGAGCCTTGTCCTTTTTCAACTAGGTTCATTGTTTAATTCCTTAGTAGAGATTTGGAAAGAGTGGTTTTCTTTTTATTCCTAAGGGTGAAGAGTTGTTTATATATGTGTTCCAGCAAGGGGGTTTGCTCCTAATCTTGGCACTCTGTCTGACTGGGGCAGTCTTGATGCATGTATTGAGGTGAGAATAAAATGAATAAGATAATAGAAACTCTCCAAGTGCAGTGCTCTTGGGTACTGAGAATTAGATGACAGGGGTCTACTGAGCCACCTCAGGTCATCAGCTTGCTACAGCAGATTAATATTAGAGACATCCTTAAAGTCTGTAGGGTTTGTGGGCATTTTTTGGTTGGGTCCTTACCATGAAGGCTACAGATCTGACCACTGGCTCTAGACAGACTGCCAAGTCAAGTAAGTTTGATGCCCTTGTAGGAGACTGCACTATTTGATTTAGAGTTACACTGATAACATATAAGACATGTTGTCTCTATTTATTTGTGGTGGTAAATGTTTTCCATTTTATAAATAGCTGAAATCTCCAGAAATAATATTTCATTTAGTGGTGAGGGACTCAAGCTTGTTTGGATATGCCTCATAGGTCGTGAGTATCATAGAAGGGATTTTTTGTAGTTTGGTAAGATGTGACAAGGGGTTTTATTGATAGTTACCAGGAGATGGAAGAGTTCAGGATCTTGCTGTATAAGTTTACACATGATGAAATTGCAGTAGAGTATGCATGTACCACTACCACCTCTAACGGACACCCTCAGTAGATAGCCAAATGCAAGGAAGATGTTTAATCTTGTTAGGGATGGTGTTATCACTTCACTGGAACTATGTTTCTTTGGTGATATAGATGTCAGTACTTCATAAGGTCAGGAAGGCTTCTAGGGAGGGCATTTGATGAAACTTTTAACACTGAGCAGCACAACATTTTTGCTATCCTGACTTGGTTTTGGTAGGTTGATAGATGGTGCAGACTACTGTTGTATGAAAACAGCACTATAGAGATGGAGAAACTCTGTCAATATACAAAACCCTTTAGAGATAGATGTAAGCTGTCCCTTACAAAGCAGTTAGGTCTTTGTTGTTTAACAGCCATTAACTCTGGACTGTCTATTTTTAACCTGGTAGGGCCAGTGGACAGACAGTTCCTTATCACTGGTGGTGACCCCAGGAGCAATGCTTGGTTGTTAAATGACTTCCTCAAAGTCACAGAATATGCAAACGAGGACTGAGGGAATCAAGCACTGTACCACAGGAACTACAGGTGTCCTTCCATATCACTTTTGCAGTATTCCTTACATAAGGGATCTTCTACAAAGGATATCTCAGTCCAGCCAATACACCAAACACTTTAGTACTTATAGGCACTGTACGTCAGACATACACTTCCCTCTTAATGTGTAGGCCATAAAGATGATGCACAGATGCACACACTAAGAACTTCTTTGCCGCCAGTCCAAATGCCATCATTTGATGTCAGTCTGAATGCCTTTGTGCTGCACTGGTTACCAAGATGTGTTTCAGATAATTGCCACACTGGGGGTTATCCTTATCTTTCTTTATAATTTAGTGCAGTTGGGTTAGTGTCATGCAGAAAAGCAAAATGTCACTGTGGGAGGCAGATTCCTCATAAAGACCATCATACCCAGTGTTTTTTTTTTTTCTGTTTGGGTGCTTCCCAAGACTGTACACAGTGTTATATCTGCCAGACTTTTGTCCCTAAGACCCTACATGGTCATCTATTCTATTCATCTATTTACCTTGAAAGCCAGCATCTTGAGCTGTTGGCTCAAGGTGCTATGGTGGAGTCTTCCCATCTCAAGGGTCAGCCATCAGCCAAGACAAAGGTCAAAAGCTTAGGTCTGATAAGGCTGCTGTCCAGCCTACCCCAGATGTTTTTCTCAAGGGTAATGAAAGCCCACAGGATTGCCCAGAGGTTGCCTTGGATTCTTCCACCACAACCCCATTGGTCGCCAACATGGATCTGATGTCTTGTATGTCCACTGAAGCTTTACACTCATCTGCTCCAGCCATTGAGAGGAACCTCAGCTGATTATATTTGAGGGACCAAAGGGGATTCTACAGATCTTAGTTAGAAAAGAAATCTCTATTATGCTTTTTGAGTGTCTCTAAGAATCCGACCCTCCAAGGGTATTTTGTGCAGATGTCTAACAGAAAACAAAACAGAAACCAAGCATGTTTCCTCTGCAGTTAAGGATACCCAACATGAATGGCAGGATTTACTCAGTGGTTATTTTTGCTTTAATGGCTTTAACGCCTGCTCAAGGGATGTCTATGCCTGTCCCTGCCTGGACTTCCACTCCTCTTAAAAGTTCCAAGGACCTAAACTCTTTAGGTAAGGATCTCGATTCTGGGGTAAAGTCCCTGGCTTACTCTTCCCAAATCCCTTTCCCCTTGGAATATGGTTTAGAGGAAGATGAGTCTATTAGCTCAGATTCTCCTTTGGAGGAAATCTCCTCGGTGGATACTGTTACCTGCATGATGGAATTTGTTTAAGTGGGATTGCTCTCAAGTCTCTGATATTCATTAAAAGTAATATGAACTCCTTCAGATGGAGTCTCATAAGCCTTGTGCTGTTCCCCCAGTTATGTCTGCCCTCCTGAATACATTTGCAGCAGCTTCTGTAGCCTCCAATTCTCAGCCCTGTGCTCCCAAGAAACCCAATAGATTTTGCAATGTATCTGCAATGTGCCTGTCACTATAAGGGTGAAGCCTTGCAGGAGTTGAAACATATTTTGTTTCTCCTATTCCTAAGTTTTAGAGGAATTACCCCCTCCAAATCAGATTTTGTTCGCAGGCAGTCTCACCCTCCACCCAAGGGAAAAAAGGGTTCTAGATGTGTGCATCCTGCTAAGTCTACTCAAACCACTACTTTCTAGACACCTGCTTTTCAGGATAAACTGGGTTCCATTTGAGAATGTGCTTCCCCTTTTCCTTGGCCAGGCTGCCTTATCCCCCCTCTGTTTTTTACTGTCTATTCCAAATTGGTTAAAGGTCACAGCAGACTCTTGGATTCTGTCCGTTATCTCCCAGAAATATTTCACAGTTTGGAAATCCCTTACTCTGTTTGTGGGCATCCCTCAACCTCCTTGGAAACAACTTCATCTTTTCTTAGAGGTGTTCCATTGTCTTTTGGTCCAGGGCACCATTCAAGCTGTGCCTTCTCCCCAGGTAGGAAGGAGTTTTTATTCCAGAATGTTTTTGGTTCCCATAAAGGTGGACACCCAGAGACCAGTTCTGGGCCTTTTCCAGCTCAACACTTTTCTCAAGGTTCCTTCCTTTTGAATGTTGTCTGTTCAGACTTTCTTTCTCTTTCTTCTAACTAAGGCATTTCTGGTTTCTATGGATCTCAAGGATGCCTGCCTTCTTATCCATATCTATTCCCTTTTCAGGAATTTTTTATGATTCTCTGTTTCTTTCTTGCATTTTCAGTTCTCTACTTTGCTCTTTGGCCTCTCTACTGCCCCAAGGGTATTCAGCAAGGGCTTTGCTCCTGTCATTGCTTTTTGCAGGATGATAGGAGTTCAGATATTTCACATTCTGGACTATCCACTCAGTAAACATTTTTCCCCACTGCTCTGCTTCAGAATTTCCAGTTTACTATTTCTGAGTTGCAGAGTCTGGGGTTCACCATAAACTTCAGGAAATCAGCTCTAACCCCTTCTCAGGATCATATTGTCCTTGTTTGCAATCTTCAGATCATCTCCATACTGGCATCTCTGCCTGACTCCAAGGCCCTGTCACTTATACCTATTTTCCAGTCTCTTCTTCCTTTGACATCAGTCATGGCCAGGGAATTTCTTAGGGTCCTTGAGTTCATGGCTTCCACCATTCTCATGTTACATCTGGCCAAGCTCCACATGAGAAAGTTTCAGTGGTACCTCAAGTCAGTGTGGCTCCAACGTTGCCACCCTCTGGACTTCTTGATATCCTTCCTTCTCTGTGTCAAGCTTGAGCTTCAGTGGTGGATTCAACCTGGGGCTTCCTTTCCAAGCTCCAGCCCCAACTCAAGAACTCTTTACAGACACCTCAGACAGGGGATGGGGGGGGTCTCCTTCATCTGTCTGAAGGTTCAGGGTCTCTGACTTATGTATCAGAGATCAGACAGCATCAGTACAAAGGCTTTTCATTCCATCTTTCATCCCAGACCCCTCAAAATTTTCACTAACACCACAGTGAATGTAGTATGTCAACAAGCAAGGAGGTACAAGATTCTCTCTGCTTTGCAGATTAAATTCAGGTCTGGGATCTAGCTGCCCAGTATCAAGTGGCTCTTCAGTTAGTTTACATTCACTCAGTTTCCAATCTATTGGCTGGGCTTTTTAAGCATGTCCAGCACACAAGCTCACAAATGGATGCTTCACAGAGATGCATTCCTGGACATTGTCCATAGAACTTTTGCTTTCCCTCTGAACAGGCATCTTCCTCTATTATTTTCCAGAATCTCAAGTCCTCTGGCTTGGAAAGTGGATGCCCTGTCTTTTCCTTAGAAGGGGATGTCACTGTATGCCTTCCCTCCCCTTCCTCTTTTACCATGAATCCTGCACAAGATCAGGCAGGACTCTCCCAAATTCTTGAGGGTTACTCCATTTTGGCTCAGACAGCATTGGTTCCCTCTTCTTTCCATTTGGCCAGGATCAGTCCCCACAAGTTATTTCACTGTGTGGATCTCCTCACATAAGACAAGGGGTCTCTTACCTATATCCACTTGTCCACCCTGCACCTGATGCTGTAGGTGATAGGCTTTTGATCTCTTTTTGGCACCTCTTTTCTGAGAATGTGCTTCAGGTCCTACAGGAGGCTAGGAAACCAACCTCCAGGATGTTATATGTCCTAATGGAAGCACCTTTCTGTCTGCTGCCTCTCTCACCATCAAGATCCCATATCTGTAGAGGTTCCTGTGGTTCTCTCTTATTTTTGTGATCTGTTCCATGCTGTGTTAGTATATTCTTCAGTAAAAGCTCACCTATCAGCAATTTCTGCTTCCCTGCCCTTGACTACTTCTCTGGACTGTAGATTTGAGGTCAAGCAATTTCTTAACAGTGTCCTTCTTAATAGGCCTCCCAGGAAGTCTATTCCATCTTCCTGGGACCTCAGTTTTTTACTTGAAAATTTGACTCAGGCTCCTTTTGAGCCTGTTTATTCATATTCCTTGCAACATTGTACTTGGAAGACTGTTCTTGTTTTGGCTCTTCAGCTAATAGAGTGTCTGAATTCCAGGCTTTCATGGCTATTCCTCCTTTTTTTAGTTTAGACAGGGAGTCCCTTCATACTAATCTTTATTTTACACCCATGGTGGTCAATAAGTTGTCCCTTAATTAGTCTATTCATCTTCTTTCCATTTTTCCTTCTCCACAGTTTGCCAGTGAAAAAGTTCTTCACACCTTAGATTTCCATTTAGAGCTTATATATTATTTGGATAAAACTAAAGTTATTTGTAAATCTGAGCAGCTGTTTGTTTCCTTTTACCCCAGATCCTTGGGTTTAGCTGTTTCTAGGAAAACCATGTCTTTCTGGATTTCTAAGGCCATTTCTTTTTGTTACTCTTTCATGGTAAATGTCTTTCCTCATCAATAATGGCTTATTCTACCAGGGCTGTTGCCACCTCTGGTACTTTTTTTTTCAAGGGCCTGGATGCCACTTCCATCCTTGAAACTGCTACATAGTCCTCTGTTCATAGTTTCACTAAGCATTACAAGTTGGATGTCATTTCCAGGGCCAGGGCTGGCTTTGCCAGGACTATCCTGCATGAGTATCTGGAGTGATCTCCTGTGCCATCTTCCTCCCAGACTTGAGATTTATACTCTTCCTTATGCATGGAAGAATGCAAAAGTGATATGGAACATTGGACATCGTAAAGTTGTGTAAAATATTAGCATAACAGTAGATGTCATCCTCTTCATTGTTGCAGTATTCGCTTCCTCCCTCCTGCATTCCTGGCTGAGGGGCTCTTCTTCTTCTTTTTTTTTTCATCTGGATGCACATTCTCTTCCTCCTGGGGCTTTTCCAGTTCTGTGTGTGTGCATCCATATGTCACCTTTATGCCCTATGCATTTCGTAGAGAGCATACGAATGACGTACAAGACTGATAAGTACTAAAGGCTTTGGTATACTGGCCGGACGTTGGGCTAGACCTTGGCAGGAAATCCCTTACATATGAAATACTGCAGCAATGAAATGAAGACATCTACTTTTACGGCAAGATTTTACACAACTGTACTTTCAGTGTTAACCAACTGCCATTCCAATATGTGTCATGTCTGGCTACCTCTGGAATGACACAATAATCTAACCAGTTATTGTAGTCAGTTATATGCTGTTTACATTGTGACATCATTCTCAGCAAATATATGGCCCTCAGCTGTCCAGATTTTCACAAAATGTAAACATTTTTGCTTCATATCTTTGGTTTGTTCCTCATAAAATTTAACTTGTTATGGCAAACCACTGAGGATTGAAGTCACCAAATAATGTCATACATTTAACTTTCTGACTTCATATCCTTCAGAAAATGTATAGCACAAATCCTGTTATTCTAGCAAGTTTCTAAGTTTATAAGAGCAATAACTGAAATCTGTCCCTGTTTTTTGGGCCTTTGCTCCCCTTCCATTATTTTTGGCTTTGTCCACATTTCTTGCACTAAGACGTTGAGAGCAGGATTAGTTGTGTATCAGCCTTGTATGCATACTTAGAGAGCTCTACCATGTGTCCTTCATATAATTAAGGAATGTCTACCTCAGGTTGTTCACATTTACATGACCATCATCCATGTCGTACATTTATCTAAGATTAATGGGCATGAGTGACCTAGTAAACTGTCATGTCCTCGCACCAGAGAATGAGTTCACCATTAATATTTCCTTGTTTAGCCCAGTGAATGGTGTGCCTGTGTAACTCACTATGGAGTCACCTATTAGTAGGACATTTCCATGCATAGTGGGTGGCCCAGGAAAACTTAAGGGTTTTAGTACACCAACTGGGTTACCCTTCTTGGTTGTTGTGGTAGTGTTATAAGTACAGCTAATGAAGTATCTTTGTGCTGCTGAATCATCTGTGTGACAAGCTTATGTTTCAGATGCCTTAGAGGATTAAGTAGTGTGAAGTAATTGTATCTACTGAGAACCTGGCTATTGCTACGAGTATGTTTAGATAAGAGGCTAGCCTCTAGATTTAGTAGGTAGTTATAACTCTCATGTGTAGACTCAGTATATGGTAAAAGCAAGTAGCTATCAGTAAGCAAAAGGCCATTTCTGCAGTGTCTCAGAGTGCCTAGTGCTAATAGGATGGCAACAGATGGTCTAAGGGAAGACTGGTCTCATGGCTCTATTAACTTGATTTATAGTCTGTGGATTGATATATAGTATGCTAGCTACATAATTTAACCTGATGAAGGCACCTAGAAGTGGTCTCACCATTTTGAATCCAGAATGAGGGACTATGATAATAAGATAATATGAATTAACACATATTTTCTGAAGTAAAAGAAGTCTTAATTTAATCATTATCATTAAGTATAATCCACCAAATTTCTCTCAAATTTGACATTTTTAAAAGAGATTAGTAGGGCTAGAGCAAAATGTTGAGCCAAGACTGAGGATGCCCACAAAAATCAGAGGCATTTAAAAGGTATGGTTTATAATAAAGGAGTTTTACTAGTTACAGAAAAATACAGCTAAGATAACAGAGATAATCAATAAATATGCAGTACCTTGCATAGGGATTTCCAAATTGTCCCTACCTAATGGAGAAATAGAAGCAAGATAGAATTGTAATAAGCTAAATATTCCCTTAGCAGAGGGAATTCATACGTTGTCTAAATGCTTAGTGAGATGTGTGTGTGAATGTGAAAGAATTAATTACTTGGCTGCAAAAAATATACTGTAGACTTCAACAGGTGTAGTAAACTTCAAAATAAAGTTATGAAACATCACTGTCAGCAAGAGACTATATATAAAAGGAGCACACAGTGGAAGCTGATAACATTCCTGCTGTGCAACTAACCCTCCCCTACAGGTAGTGAAACCTGAGCTCTTAGAAGAAAAGCCAACTAAATGTAAACAATATGATCACATGACTTAAGTACTTAGCCAAAACAATGAAACAGTTGAAAATCTTTGACACTCTCCTTTTAAAGGGGAAGGACATATTTGTCTCTATTCCTGGCATTTTTTCGACAACCTTAACAGTGTTGATTTTCATCAGAATGTTAGTTTTTTAACAGTAGACATGACTAACTTGTTCAATGTCATTCCACATTCAACTGGCTTAAATTGGTTTGAGGAATTTTTGTTTGATAGTAAACTTTAAACAACAATGAGGTCAAGGTATTAGTGACACTAATGGAAATTTTACTAAAAAATATATATTTTTTTGAAGTGCAGTACTTTCTTCAGAAAACCGGCAGAGCTATGGGAGCCATTTGTGCTCCTGTTTTTGCCAACATTGTTATGCTACTGTGGGAAAGAAAGTATTTATTTACTTCTGGTTTCACTAATAAGTGGAGTGTGTATTTATTTTATATTGAAGATTTATTGTTTTTTGTGGAATGGTACTAGTGAGGATGTTGAATTTTTTGTTGATTATCTCAACAACATTACTGAGTTTTTAAAATTCACCCGTGTTTAATGTTTCTGGTATCAACTATTTGGATGTGAATATTAGAAAGGATTTGAAAGGAAAATGTTTTGTTAGTAATTTATATAGGTAGCCCACCTACTGTAACAGCCTCCTGAATTATGAGAGTAACCACCCTGAACACCTTAAGAGGGGTATAATAAAAGGGCAATTTGTGAGGATTGCCCGGATGGTCAGCATAGAGGAGGATTTTTATCAGCAGTGTGAAACACTTATAGAAATGCTTAAGGCCAGGGGGGTGTCCGAATAACTTGGTACTTCAAATATACAAGGAAGTTGTTTCTAAAAGGAACAGTCAGAATGTCCTGCCTTTATTGGGGGGCAATGTCCCAAGGACTGAGTTAAATGTATGTCGTAGTAAAAAATCTGATTCCCTACAATATTCTTTTGATGAAAAATTGGAAGATTTTTTTGTAGTGACCCTGGACTTTTAGATAAGGTGGGTCCTAGGCCAGAGATCATTTTTAAAAGAGGTATTAGTATTAAGAACCCTCTGGAAGGGGAGGGTGATAATTGATGCAGTAATGGAAGAATTGGGACTACGAGATGTGGATGTTGTTCACAATCTCATTTGATTATGAACACTGACAACATTAGAATTAACCACATCCCTATTAAACCCAATGGAAAATGTTCTTGTAGTTCCATGGGGGGTGGTGTCTGTCACATTGCGTCATCACTGCAAGAGTTTTTATATAGGTAAAACCAAAAGGAGGTTTAAGGATAGAATCTACGAACATAGTAGGGACATTAAAAATTTCAAAAATTGTAATGGAAATAATGCCTTGCATAAACATATTGAAAAATACCCTTCCCATAGTTTCTACTTTGTAGTAATTGAAGGGGTGAGGAAAGATCCCAAGGGAGGTCCTTTGGAAAGATTTTCTAGAGTTCAGGGAACTTTGCTGGCATATCAGGCTAAATGCCTGTGCCCCCCTGAACTTAACAACAATATTAGTACTGGTAGTCTCCTTAGGTTATGTTCAGATACTATTTAGTATTGTTATGGTTGTTTAGTTTATGATATTGGTATACTTTTTCATGCAGTTCATTAGTAGGATGCTTTTAACATATTTTAGTTTGTATTGGTGTTTATTTAGTAATGTACTTTCTTGGTTGAATTAATTTCTTCATGTCATATATTTTTAAATGTGCTTTCTGATATAAGGGTTACAGCCATTATCTCTGGGGTCTGATTATTTTATTGGATGAATGGATCATGTATTTAATAATTAATTTGTATTTAAATGGGTTCTAATGGGTGATATTTATTCTGATGAAGTCAGTTGATACAACCTGATGAAAGCGCTAAATAAATGTTTGTGTACTACTCTCATAGTGGTGACAGTGTGGATTCTTCATTCTTGGTTTTTGTTCATTTCTGTGGATTAGTTTTCTTCATTTCTGGTTCCTGGTTTTATGTACTTTTGCATGGATTGTCAAGCTCAAACAGTAAATAATGAAAAATAAGATGAAAGGGAAGAAAACATACATGGGGAAGGACAATGAGTGGCTGGGGAGAGGGTGCACTAGATGATGAAGAAACTGTAGAAAAAGAAATAAATATGGAGGGGAGAAGGATGAGAGAGAGACTGCATGCAGAAAGAGATGTCAAGAGATGGGATTGAGACTGATAATGTTTTTCAATTTGTAGCCAGTGAAAATTTTGATTTTTGTGGTTATTTGTACTTTAACACAGGAAAATATTCAATAGGTGAAAAAGTAAAAATATGAAAATTAAATGTAAAAAAATATTTCCTCTAAACTTAAAAAAAGGGAAAGCAACTGATTTAGAGAATTTTCAGTAGATGTGATAGTATTATTAATACTTTAAGAAGGATAGAGATACTGGAATGGTGTGCTAAATGTGATGTAAATGTTACTCTGTTAGAGGATGTAAGATTCCTGACAAGGAAGAAAGACTGCTAACAGAAAAAAAAATTGTGGGGTGGAAATATATGTGGAACTTAGGAATTGAAAATTGTTTTGGAGTGGATGAGTTGTGTTAAAAACACAGTGAAAATACTATGTGTAATGTTGGTAAGGATGAGAAGGTTAAACTGTTACATATGTGAGGTAGAGAGTATAGTATTATATGCATATATAACTAGCTAGGGAAGAGTGAATCTGTTTAATCAAATATTAGACTATACAGTGGTTAACATGAAAATTATAATTTCAGGGGACTTTAAGAAAGATATAAACAGAAAGGAAAAGATGTTAAAAATACAGGACCAGATAAAATATGGTAAATTTGCCATGTGGAACAAAGGTTAATGGACTTATAGAAGGGGGCACTTGGATCTGAAATAGATTTTTGTGTGTTATTGGAAGGCTTGAGGGTAGCAGATGTTGATACAGTTGTGACAGGTTTTTGAGACTATTTAGCAATATGGATGAAGGTGATGAAAGAGAGTAAATTCAAATAGGAAAGGGGATACAATGAATAAATGAGAAATTATGAGATAAAACTGGAGACTGAGAATTGTTGCAGTTATGGAAGTATCATATAATCATGAAGGACTTGTATAAAAACTCACCCAAATGACTGAACAAAATGCCCTTTCAACTATTGTTTATTATAATGCACTGTGCTCCTTATAGTATATTTACTTTTTACTCCTTTTTTGGCCTTGAAACTGTACTTTATTAACTTTTCACTATGTACTGCACTTCATTAATGTGTATTATATTTACTGTAATTGCTGTCCTAATCTCTGTGGAGCTTTTCCTCCCCGGGCCTCTGTTGAACATGGGATCCATGCCCAGTTGGACTTTCCCAGTAAACAAATGTAAAATAAATAAATAAATGAAATCTGAGTGGTGGATTGAACTTAAAGGGAAGTATAAAAAATGTTTTGTTAAGTGGCAGGATAAAGTAAGAAAGGAAGAAAACGAAAATTTATAGAAATATCTTAGAGAATTTATAAAGTACTGCAACCGAGTATTATGATATGGTAAAGAAATATGTAAAATAAACTGGGAGAAAATGAAGGCATCACCATTTAGTCAGAGATATTATTTACAAGGGAGAATGGAATTGATATCAACATATTTGGGTAAACGGTAAAGGAAAATATTTGTATAATGACAGAAATGAAAAATGTAAAATGAGAGATAAAAAGAACAGAATGGAAAATAATGAGTATTGTAGTACAGCATACACAAAATATGTATAAGTGTATAAGGATGGAAAATAAGAGAGGATGGAAGACAGGGGAATTTCCAGAATGGGTTATTTAAGGAATAATTTGAAAATGAAATTAGTTGTTAGTGAACTGAATGAAGTACTTAGGAAAGAAAATGTTGATTCAATATCTGGCCCAGGAGGTGCAAACTGACAAAGAGAGTATTTTGTAAATGTACTGAGTGAGTGAGTGGTTGAAGGAAGGGCTGGTTTGTGAAGAGTTATGTAGTGTGATATTAAAATCTATATGGAAGAAATATTTATCTATTTATTTGATATTTGTTGACCGGAAATGTCTGACTGAACTTGTACCCGTTTTCAGCAGAGGCCTGGGAAGAAAAGCTCCACAAAGTATTACATACAATACAGTATGCATGAGGTAATACAAACATGCATTATAATGCTTGGATTCATAATTGTAACGAGAGAGTTTAAAGGTGATATTTACAAAAAAGGCAATAAAACCAAATGTTAAAGTCTTTAAATACAGTAGGTGGGCTACTAAGGACTTCACAATATAGAGGGAAAGTAATGACAATTAACTCAGAGTTTAGGAAAAGAGTATAGAGGTACTATATATCAAATCTTAGTTCTTACAGGCAAAGCATGTACATCAGTAATCAGAAGCAGAGGGGAAGTTGAGAGAGAGAGAGAGCATGTGATAGAAAAAAGTAAGGCTATGGATAAAAAAGGGAAGTTAGATATATATTTTTTAATTTATAAATAAGAGAGGAGAGTAGTAGTAGTAGTTAGAATCAAGTGAAACCTGAGAAAGGGGAGTAAGCTAAGTGGGAAAAGAAGGGTGGGGTAAATATAAGTAGTGGAAAATTGAGTAAAAAAGGTATTAGGTGTTAGGCTTCTGCTGCAAGAATTACATACAAATTGAGAACGGGATATAGGCAAAGACAGTCAGGTGATTAAGTTAATGGTGGTTATGTACAGGAGCAAGTCCAGGTATTTGTAAAGTGGACTTTTAAGGTGATTTTAAATGGGAGACGCTGTGTAATAGATCTGATTGTTAAAGGTAACTTATTCCAGTGGATAGAGGGAAGATAGTTTTAGAGGGTTTCACCAATTGATTTTTTTTGGTTTGTAGATGTCAAGGAGGTTTTGGTTGGTGCTTATAAGTTTTCTGGTTGGGAAGTAGTAACTTAAGATGTTGGAAATGTTAGGGCAGAAGGAGGGTTTGTAGAGGATTGAGTGGATTATATTAGGTTGATAGAAAATAAGTTAATTGAGGAACTCGAGCCACCTCAATGTTTTCAAAGCCAAACAGTGATGGGATTTAGGTTGAGTGTTGGCAGCAAATCTAGCTATTTTATGATATGTATTTTACATCTTATTCAGTAGTGTTGCCTGTAGGTTAGTGAGGATTTGTGAGCCATAGAAGAGACAAGGTAGGAGATAAGCAAGAGAGAGCAACTGTCTTGCCTCTGGTGTGAGATATATTTTGTTACAGTATAGTAAGCCAAGCGTTTGGTTAGTATTTTTGATACAGTAGTTTATATGAAGGTCAAACTTCAGTTTATCATCAATTATGACCCCTAGTAGTTTGGTATGAGATTCAACATTGATGGTGGTATTGTCTAACGAGGGGATAGTGAAGGCTGAAGTGTTATAATATGAGAAGAACAAAATAAAAAATGTAGACATCACACTAAATAAAACAGAATAAATATTTTATTGGAATAATACAGATGAGAGTGGAAGAAATAATAAGGGATATTATGGAAGTATATATATATATATATATATATATATATATATATATATATATAAGGAATGCCAAGAATTAGTATTGCTTGGGGGCATGACCAATATGGCTAAATGAGACCAGCAACTGCTATAAGCTCTATGACAAACTTTCTCTGACAGAAAATATAATCAAAAAATTAAAATTTGACAAAACTTGTTAACTACTTTTATTCACTAATAGTCAGAGAAAAGATATATATCATCAAGTTCTTCAAAAGCTATAATTTTCTTGTCAGAATTTTAACTGCTTGGCTAAGAGAAAAAAACACTTCAGCATGAGCCACTCAAGAAATGGTACTGCAGATTCTTGTGTTAAAAATGACATGCAGTCACATATCTAGTATGCACTATATATTACTTAATATGTACAAGCTGGATATAAAATAGAACGTTTCAAAGAAGACTCCAGAAAGAAGATGGAACATTTATAAATTCTTATGAAACAACAGTGTGGACAACTCAGCATTATGGAAGAAACTTTAAATGATCATGAAGGGTGACTAACTGAAGGCAAGTCACAGACTGAATTCTTTTAAAACAAAATAACTGGCTCATAGGTAAAGGTGATGATTTAGAAAATAAAGTGAGATGAAACAACATTATGATATACCTGAAAAGTATGAGGGAGACAACATAATAATTTTCATAACAACCTGGATACATAAAATATGAAATTTACCTGAAACTTTAGCTGTTTTTTTTTTTCTTTTTTTTTGGAATTGAAAGAGTATATAGCTCCCTGAAAGCACTTTCAAAGAAGGAAAACTCACCATCACATTCTATTATAGTTATGTTTATTTCCAGCTTAGAAAAATATAAAATATTAAAAATAGCATGGTCCAGCCCATCTATTAAAAATGGGTGAACATTTAGCAATATTTGACAATGATTATTCCAGTAATGTAATGAGTACATGAAAATCCAGCTTATCTCTGATTAAAGAACTTAAAAAAGAGCAATATTAAAGCCACTTTGTTTTTTCTGCAAAGATCAAATTATTTCTTTCTGAAGGAACTAAAATAATTGACACACTGGAAGAGGCATCTACTTATCCTTAATAATACTGAATAAATGTGGTGGAACAGTATATCTCTCAAGAGATAGGGTGAGCTGAATTCTTAGAAACTGTTTCTACAATCAAAAAGCTTAAAAGCAAGTGTCTTTAATTCCCTGATTGCAGGACGTTTATTTTCTGAAATAATAGATTTACGCTTTAAGTAAAAGGTTTGTATTAGACATTAAGCTTCAACACATATTTAAGTATGCATTTATATTTTAAGCTAAAGCGTTTTTTTCATGATAAGGAATATAAATTATTAGTTCTACTGTTTTCCTATATTTACAGTGAAAGGCAATGTATTTTATTTAACTAAACTTATAAATGTATTTCTAAATATTAAACAAATACTTCCTGTAAGAAAATGTCATCAGATAGAAGCAATAGACTCAGTAACATTAAGATAATATAAGTTAAGTATTTTATTTTATTTGTTTAACTTTGATTAGTATATACATTGCTGGGTTAACTGAATGTCAAGTCTAAGTAATAAACTAATTAAAATGTTAAAGTGCTGGCAATTTTGTTGTCTTTGTTTCTGTTTAACACATTCCTTTCACATGTCATTTATGAAGCAATTAACACTTTAAAAAGTTTAAGAATAAAAGTATGTTCCAGTTGTGTGAAAATGCTTGATTCTTGCTTGCCTTTCTTCTTGCCTGCTCCTGGAACTATTTTGAAAAAAATCCAGGTTCTAGGAGAGTTCAAAATGTATCACTAATTTCTATAAAAACATGAAGGAACTTTTTTCTAATATGTATGTGAGAAATATATTAAAAGTAGCATATTTTTAAAAATATTTAAAAGTGAAGAACTGGTAAAATAAAAGCTATAGTAAATGTTTTATACTGAACTGCTGCTGACCTAATTTTCTTACATTTTGTTGAATGTTAATAGCTTATGCTGTAGTGTTATTAACTCTAACTGTAGATATTAATGGGAAGAAGTAAAATTAGATGTTTTTTACTGGTTAGAACAGTTTAAAACAATTAAGAATGAGAAATGTACAGAGGACATTAGCAGCTACTGTGTGCTGTGAGTTGTCATTTTCATGTGCTGCAATCAAATTCTAATGTCAGGATGATGTGAAGCTTAGATCAGAACAGCAGTTCACAATGGATAAAAACACACATTCAAATTAAATACACAGGAACAACTGTTTTATATGTAGTCAATAATGTAATACTACAATTAATAAGAAGGGTAAACATCGTCTGAATAATACGGAAATGCACAAGGAATGAAATATATACTATGTAAGATTAATAAAAGATCTCTATCAGTAAGTTAAGAAATATGTGCACATGCTGTAATCTCTAATACAGAGCTGATGATTAAATAGCCCTGATAGGAGATTTTAGAAATGCAAGTTGTACAGAATAAGGGAAAATATCATTGGTCAAATAAGACAGAAAATACATTTAAATAACAAACTTCTTATAAGAAAGACATGTATTACATATACCTGCATATGGCAGAAATGTGAATGTACAAGATCTTATATAACTTACACAGAAAATTATATAAAAATACTTGAAAGTATAATGAAAGCTGAAATTTTTAGTTTGGTCATGTCAACTTTAACGATTTTTGCTTATTGTATGCTACTGGATTTACTACGACTACCTGAATTAACTAATTTCATAAGTCAGACTTGAAATTTGAGTGTTATATTGCTGAATCAGTACATCCATTTTGATAAAAAGTAAAGCTGTTTGAAGGAGAAATGGGATTTAAATTCAGCACATTGTAACTTTTAAATACAATACAGACTGTAATTTTTGACTCTATAGAAATAGCAAGACAGTCACTTTGCTTTGATCTAAGTAACATACATATTTTATGAGTTAATTTAATAAGCTAAAAGATTTTTATATATTTTGATATTTATCATATGAAGAGTGTTACACAATTTTAAGATGTAGACAGTTGTACTTTTAAAATTAATTTAGAGCTTTTGTTAGATCAGTACACTATGTTTTAGCATGACAACTATATATGTGCATTTGTTTTCCTTTTGTACAATAGTTTATTATGATAAGATTACCTGTCACCTGTAAGTTTACAACATCTTTATCTCTTCAAGTCCCACACTCCTCCACTTACTTATTTAGATTTGCAGTTATAACAACATTGAATGAGCAAATAACTTAGGTATAGTTAATGGATAACTTATGCTACTATTACATAAACAGGTATATAGTATACTATTTGCTAGATCATTTAATATTTGTGATAGAGGGAGAGAAGGTTGGATGATGTGCGGTAAGTGAATCATGAAGTGCAGTGGATTAGCAAGGAGGAAGTAATGATAGCTATGAAGAGGATGAAGAATGGAAAGGCTGTTGGTCCAGATGACATACCTGTGGAAGCATGAAGGTGTTTAGGTGAAATGGCAGTGGAATTTTTAAACTAGATTGTTTAATGAAATCTTGGAAAGTGACAGGATGCCTGAGGAAAGGAGAAAAAGTGTTTTGGTACCGATTTTTAAGAATAAGGGTGATGTGCAGAGCTGTAGTAACTACAGAGGGATTAAACTCATCAGTCACAGCATGAAGTTAATGGAAAGAGTAGTGGAAGCTAGGTTAAGAAGGGAGGTGATGATTAGTGATCAGCAGTATGGTTTCATGCCAGGAAAGAGCACTGCATATGCAATGTTTGCTCTGAGAGTGTTGATAGAGAAGTACAGAGCAGGTCAGAAGGAGTTGCATTGTGTCTTTGTGGATTTAGAGAAAGCATATGATGGGTGCCTAGAGAGGAGTTGTGGTATTGTATGAGGAAATTTAGAGAAAGCATATGACGGGTGCCTAGAGAGGAGTTGTGGTATTGTATGAGGAAGTTGGGAGTGTCAGAGAAGTATGTAAGAGTGGTACAGGATATGTATGAGGGTAGTGTGACAGCAGTGAGGTCTGTGGTAGGAGTGACAGATGCATTTAAGGTGGAGGTGGGATTACATCAAGGATCAGCTCTGAGCCCTTTCTTATTTGCAATGTTGATGGACAGGTTGACAGACGAGATCAGACAGGAGTCCCCGTGGACTATGATGTTTGCAGATGACATTGTGATCTGTAGTGAGAGTAGGGAACCTGTGGAGGAGACCCTGGAGAGGTTGAGCTATGCTCTAGAGAGAAGAGGAATATATATGTGTGAATGAGAGGGAGGATAGAAGAATGGTGAGGATGCAGGGAGTAGAGGTGGCAAAGGTGGATGAGTTTAAGCACTTGGGATCAATAGTTCAGAGTAATGGTGAGTGTGGAAGAGAGGTGAAGAAGAGAGTACAGGCAGGATGGAGTGCATGGAGAAGAGTGTCAGGAGTGATTTGTGACAGACGAGTACCAGTAAGAGTGAAAGGGAAGGTCTACAAGAGGGTAGTGAGACCAGCTATGTTATATGAGTTGAAGACATTGGCATTGACAAAAAGGCAGGAGTCAGAGCTTGACGTGGCAGAGCTGAAGATGTTAAGATTTGCACTGGGTGTGACAAGGATGGACAGGATTAGGAATAAGTATATTACAGGGTCAGCCCAGGTTGGAAGGTTTGGAGATAAAGCCAGAGACGCAAGATTACGTTGGTTTGGACATGTGCTGAGGAGGGATGCAGAGTATATTGAGAAACAGATGCTAAGGATGAAGCTGCCAGGTAACAGGAAAAGAGGAAGGCCTAAGATAAGGTTTATGGATGTGGTGAGAGAGGACATGCAAGTAGTTGGTGTGACAGAGCAAGATGCAGAGGACAGGAAGAAATGAAAACTGTTGATCTGCTGTGGCGACCCCTAATGGGAGCAGCCAAAAGAAGAAGAAGAAGAAGAAGAGGATTGTTAAACTTTTATTTAGTAATGGGGAATAGTTTTAAATGGCAAAATATATAATTAAATTAATAGGCTCTTATAACCACTAATGAAGAACAGGGAGCACTTCTAAGGTGAGTTCTTCCATTAACCGTCCAAAAATTTGTTTAAAAAGTCTTAAATAAGACACATGGATGTTAAAACATAAACACTAGTAGTTTATTAGGAAGATTTAACACTTTCAATCCTCAACAGGAGCTTCCTCAGAATCTAAGCTTCTTCCCATTTTATTTCCTTTTGTCCCATTTGATGTAAAGGCACAGTGTATTTTGTACATTAAAAATAATCAGCGAAGTGCTATATAGTCTAAAAGCATTTGTAAACAATTTAATTCAATATAGTAGTATTAGACATCAATTTTCAAAGCAATAAGAAATTAAAATAAGTAAGTAAATAAACAAATAAGTTAATTAATTAAATGAGATATTCAATAGCATTATCTAATACTCAAGTTTAAAATACACTAAATTCAAAATACAAGGCACACAATATGTGGCTATACCCTCCTTGCCAAATACTTTAACTTATTGATTTCATTTTTAATATTGAATTTATAGATAACATATTATTCAGACATGGTGGGTGTACTGCATTTAAGCATAATTACCATTTCAAGTTTCTATACTCAATCAAGTTCTCCTAGTCTCCCTCTCTCAAACCTTGTGGTATTGTATCTAGTATACTTAACATAAATTTACATTTGCCAGTGCAAACTAAGTAGTGTCTGTAATGGACAATATTAGTGTTTTTCTTTTTAATATCAATTTGGAATGTAAATCCTGTCCTAACAAAGGCTTATATTACCCCAGTCATGAATAATTTCACTACTGAGTGTATGTATAAACTCCATAGGGTAATCTCTTTGCAGGAACATTTTATTCAAAATTATAAATTCTTCCTGGAAATCATCCTTGTTCGAGGTCATTCAGACTAGACAAATGTATTGCTCCTTAACTAAACATTTTTGTGACTGATTGGAAAAGATCACTCAGACTCTGCCACAGCTTGCTGTGAGGGAAAGAGTATATATATTTTTTTAATTTCTTGTATTTTTGTATTACTTTATTACCTTTTTCTATTTTTATAGTATGGCTTGTTTTCTTTACACTTTGTTTTACTTGTATTCTGCTTGTAATCGCATATTAAAACTTGGAAGGAGACCACAGCTGTGTCTCTTGTGAGTCAGACAGAATTTTTCCCACCCTGTCACCCTGTTGTATTCATAAACACACTGTCTTTTTAGTTGCCTGCCCTTGTGTTAATTTGGATTGGTTAATTTTAATATTTGGCTTAGCTTCTGTTGTAATTCAAAGGGGGTGCAATATTTGTCATCATGGAAGGAAATAGTTAACAGACCACACTGCTTTGCCATGGATGGTCTACACCTCTCCCCTCTAGGCTTTTGAATATTAGCTACAATATTGTCTACCCCCATAGTGCCTTTCAGGCAATGCCAAACTGAAAGTACTTCAGACATAGCAAATCAAAACCAAGAAAATCTATAGGTATTATTGCTCAATGCTAGGAGTCTAAACAAAAAACTCTACTCCCTAGAAGTTCTCTTCAGCCTAGTGAATGCTGACATCTGTGCGGTCACTGAGACATAGGTTAAAGCTGCAGAGAGCACACCAACAGTGCAAGGTTATAATGCCTTCCACACACTTAGACCAGCAACTTCACAGGCAGGGACTAAAAGTGGAAGTGTCTCTATTTGCATCAAAAATAAATATACTTCAAGGCTGGTGAAACAGGATAACTCTTGAGCTGCTCCATGTTCAAATAGGCAAAATCCAATACCACTTCCTTCCAAGCTATAGGTCCTGCTGTATGACCCAAGAAACCTATACCATATAATTAAACGTATTAGAAACACTAACCATCTAACCCAATACCATATTCATGGGTGACATTAATTACCCCAATATTAACTGAGAATTGTATATGATACCAAACGTACACGCACAGAGATTCCTGGATTTTGTAAACACAAACTACCTGTCCAGATGTTCAATACACCAACCAGGGGTGCAACCATACTGGATCTGGTCCTCACTAATATGGGAGAGTGCTGCATGCACACCCCCTATCATAATGTCTTCTCTGGTAAGGTCTGACCACAAAATGATCTCCTTTGAAGTAAAAATAAAAGCTGGACCCCCAGCTAAACTTGGAATCTTCAGGAACTACTCTGAGGCTAACCTCCTGCTATTAATTGATAACCTGGCAAAATTTCAATCACCCATAAACCCTATGAATACTGCTACCTATACAGAACTGTTCACAGAAACCCTGTACAAGCATGTTAAAACCTGCATAGAAGCAACTGTACCCACCAAGAAGAAGTACAGAACTAACTCAAAAAACAAGCCACCCTGGTGGAATCACAAAATCAATAGGCTGTATAACAGAAGGAAGAAAATCATGGCAAAGCTTAGTAGGTGCAGCACCCAGCAGGATAAAAAGCACTCTCATCAAACTAAACAAACAACTCAGAGGACAAATAAAGTCTAACAAAGCCAAATTTGAGGTAAATTTGTCCTCCCAGTCCAAGGACAACCACAAAACATTCTTTAGTTATGTCCACAATCCCAAAGGCAATACACAATTGTGTGCAGAGCTCATTGAAAATGGACTCACCTATACTGAGCCAGAAAATATAGCAAACCTCCTGGCTGATAAATTCAGCTCAACTTTACCCATCTCTTTCCCTCCCTCAACCTTCCCTCAAGAAATACAATCAAATACATGTCTACAATGGTGAGGAAATCATTCTATGTTGCACAACTTATAAACAAAGGTATGGCATCTAAGTCCAAGAAGTCATTGTTCCACTGTATTTGGCATTCATCAGACCTATCATTGAGTACAATGCCCCCTTCGGTATGTACCTAACCAGGCATATCCAACAACTGGAACATCCACAGAGGTTGCCAATTCATGTAACACCATATGAATTGCAGGAGTCATTACTAGGCACATTGTGGGTGCTGCAAAGAGCACTTTTAGCTGACATCAAAGAGTGAAACAATACTAATTTCATGAACTTTAATTGTACTTTGACTTAGGAATGGGGTCCATTCCCATGGTATTAGAAACCCGCAAAAATTTGGAGAAATTAAAAATGGCAGAGTTCATCATTAAAAGAATACAGGGTATAAGTAATATGTCCTGTGCTGACTGCCTCAAGGCCCTATCCCTTTAGTCTGCCTCCTACAGGCTTTTGAGGGTGAGATCTATGCCTGGCATACAAGGCATTGTCAGACCCCACTCGGATGGACCTCCTGCATATCCACAAAACAAACAATACCAGAATTACCCATTTTAAATACTTAAATCTTGCCTGTGATATAAATAGGACCTGCTGGAGAGAGAGGTATGTATCCCAGAGTCTACTCCATCTATGGAACATGCTCCCCATCCATGTGAAGCAGAGTTGCTCCATAACCCAATTCAAGTGCAATTTGGACAATTGGATGGGAAACCAGGAATTCATTGCTGGTTTGGCACCTATGTCTGTAATGAAAACAGGTAACATGTAAATGGTTCATCTCCCAGGCCCATGCTTACACTTATCAAGGGTATCAGAACTTGTCAGAGATTTGAGATGCATAGCTAGGCTTAAAAAGCCCCTTATGGTCGTTAGCCTAGTAAACACCTATGGGCCTAAATATAACCCTCTACTATCACTAGGGAACAGGTCCTTAATGCTCTCTCTATGACCAAGAACACTGCATCAATGGGCCCAGACAATATTCTAGGATGCCTTCTAAACAGCATGAAACATGACCTATCAGGGTCTCTGGAATTACTATTTAACTGTAGCCTCCAAACAAGCTTCATGCCTCATGAATGAAAAACAGAAGCAGTCACCCTCTCACAAAGTTGGACCTTCTGAAACTACAGACCCATAAATTTCACTAGTCTTACATGTAAAGCCATGGAAAGAATTATCATGGAAATAATCAATAGAGATATAGTAAACCTCCAGACACTGGACCCAACCCAATTTGGTTTTGTCAAGGGTAGACTGTGCATACTCAACCTGGTGGACTTCTTTAGACTGTAACCAAAGCAATGGATGAGGGAAAATGTTTCACACTGCCTACCTTGACCTGGTTAGGTACAAACTCATATGTCACCAGGTGGGTAGCCAACTTACTCACAAACAGGACTCAGGAAGTTAGAAATGGGGAGTCCACCTGTACAAAAAGGCTAGTCACAAGTGGACTCTATCAGGGATCACTCCTTTTTGGCATTTACTTTTCTGAAGTCAAGGCCAATGTCAGTGGTCTCTGGCTGAATACATTTGCAGATTTTTGCAAATTTGGAGATGTCATTGAATCTCACAGTTTTTACTAACTATGGGAGACATAAATTATTCAGTAAAACAAATAGATGAAGAATTGGAAAGTTTCAAGCGGTACTGCTGCTAAAATGTAATAATAAAACTGAAATTTTAGTGTTAAAACAATTACTAGATAGGAAGTTTAAATACAAATATAATTGGGAAGGAAAAGAATGAAAATACTTAGGAATAAAAAATCTATCAAGATGTGAGATTATTAATAATTAAAAAAAAAATAATTGAAGAAGTGTTAGTTCTTATTAAAAAGTAGAATTAATGTTTTTTTTTTACTTTTGAGGATAGGTTAGTACTTAAGTCCCAAAACAAGGAGAAACAGGTGGATATTTGAAGAAAAAAATATGGAAATGGGAAAGAAAAAGAAATCTAATATAGTGCAACATCTATGCAAAGAAGAAAGTAAACCAAATCAATACAAAAAGCAGCACCAAAGAGATTTAAAGAGAAATAGAGGCAAAGGCAACCAGATATGAGAAATTTTACAATACAAAAGGAAATAAAAACTGAAGTTATGGATTGTCTCTGAAGTGAAAGATTTAGTGTAGAAAATCCAACTTTGGTAATGTCACAGCATGAAGGAACAATGATTCCCAAATTACGAAGAAACAGGTGGAATGGGAAGTATCTGATCAGTTGCCAAATGAAGAGACACTGGAGTCTTCAGCAGGAAGCCAGTGAAATAGTTCAGTTGAAGTTGCACACCAAGGGAAGGAGCAGGAAATGGTGGCAGCTCTGAGGCAGTCAAAGTTATGGAGTGATAGGCCAGTGAGTTTCCATATGAAAAAGCAATGGGTGACAGGATGCAGATGAAGAGAATATGTCACAAGAATATGTTATGGAACTTTCTGTAGAACACCCACTGGAAACAGAGAATAAAGAATGTGCCCTCAGTTTAGAAGAAAAAAAATCTAAGGGAAGAGTTGCTTGACTTAACAGAGATTGATAGACATGTTAAGATCAATTAAAGAATTAGATTAGAGAAAGTTAATAAAACACAAAATGTTTGAAGTCTGATAAAACAAATCAACACAGCAATAAAGCCTATTAACAGAAATTCATATGATATAACAGAAGTCAATAGAATATATCACTATGCAGCTAAATTAACAACAGATAGCCTCACTACAAAAATATAGGACAATAAGGGAAAGGAATGGAAGAAATCAAATGCCACCATGAAGTATTGAATAGAGAAACCTATAAAGCAATTAAGACAAGATGTGCCACTGTTAGAAGAGTACAGTATAGGGAACACATCAACAAAACTACTTAAGAAAGATAGATGTGATAAAAGCAACTCACAGTATTAGACCAGACCAGGATCTATCATACACTATTGCAATAATAAGCTAAAGATATCAGCACAGGAAGAAAAACATAGAAGATATGCAGATAAATATAAAAGAACAGTGCAAAATAAGCAATTTGCTGATAAACTAAAAATTTTTTATAGAGAACTGAGACACAAAGGAACAGAAACAACACCGAAAAAAAGACACATTTTGGAGAAATATCTATGAAGATCCCATGGAACTTAACAAAGATGCTGAATGGATAGAAGTAGTACAAGAAACAGTAAGAACTTCAAATGTACAGGACATGAAATGGGATGAAGTAACAGTTAGAGTAATTGAAACAAAATTAGGTAAATCTCCTAATTGGAAAAACCCAGGCCTGGATGCAGTACCTAACTTCTGGCTAAAAGAATTGGCGTCTTTACACGAAGAGTTAGCACTGAATAAGAATACCAACCTAGTTAGCAAAGGGAAAAGTTATACTCCTCCTTAATAGCGAACATGTAATCTCATCTAAAAATTGAAGACCATTAACTTGCTTTCCAATGATATATAAACTATTCACTGGAATTGATGCTGACAAAGTTTATAGTCATTTAGAAGAAAACTCAGTCATGGCAATAGAACAAAAGTATAACAAAAGGAGGTCATGTGGAACAAAGGTTCATTTGTTGCCATATAAACCCACAAAAAGGGAAAGAATCTATGGCATGTGTAGGTTGGGCATCTGACAACATCACACATTCTTGGATAAAGGAGTGCTTACAGATGTATAAAATACATCCTATATTGATCAATTACATTACAGCGACCATGAAACAATGACAAACCACTTTACAGCTGAACCATGACAAAGGGCAAATTATTATTCCAAGGATAAAAATCAAAGGGGGATATTTCAGAGTGATTCTTGGCCACCTTTGTTGTGTCTTCCCCTAAGCCCATAAAGCTGTTTACTTAACAGACTAGGTCTTGGTTTCAAATATGATCCCAGAAAACAAACTTGCTTTAAGTCTTTTCATTTACCTTTTGTGGATGACTTAAAATTGTATACTTCATTAGATGAGGAGTTGAAAACACAACTGCAATTGGTTAAAACTTTCCCAGATTATGTAAGAATGACATATGTTCTTGAAATGTGCAAAAACAACATTTATATCAGGAAAGCTGGGTGTGATACACTCATGGTGGAGGGCCTGCACACTGAAAGGCAAAATAATGTGGCAAGACTGTTGAACTGGGGATTGTGCAAACACAATACAGAAGTAGCTGTGATGCATTGGAAACATGAAATGCATAGCATTATAGAGAATGATGAAGTACACATGCAACAGTAATCCCTCTGCACAAAGGGGAACCTTCAACTGACCCTGGAAATTATAGGCACATAAGCTTGAACAACCTCCTGTTTGTTTATTTATTTAAAATTTGTTTACTGGGAGTGTCCAACTGGGACAGAGCCCATTTTCAGTGGAGACCTGAAGAGAAAAGCTCCATAGGTAATTATAAAAATCTACAGGCATGTAAGGAAATTACAAACATTTAAGAACACATTTGCATCAGATCATACCGAGTAAAATATGACATCAATATATGTGGTATATGATACAGAGATGATACAGAAAAATAATAAGCAAAGGTTAAACATTAATACATTATTAGATACAATTACAATCAGTAGTTGAACTGTGCAGTAGATTACACATAGACACCAGTTTAGGCTATAGGTTTGTCAGTGGACCTATTCTGTAAAATGATAGTGCAGCTTGAAAGTGGAAGTAAGGGAAAAAGACGGAAGAATCAGAAGATGGGAAGATTTGGTCAGTAGAGCAAGTATTAATTGGAAATATTAGTTAAACAGTGATAATGGGTGTGAGGAGAGGAGTAGAGGAAGCAAGGGAAAGGCAGATGAGGTAGATGAGAGAAGTAAGTTATATTAGTTATGAAGGAGGGAGTGTGGGAAAGGAGGAAGGGAAGTAAGCCAATAGTTTATTCAATTAGTTGCATAGGATGGACGTAGTATGGTAGTAAAGTTGTGTATTTAGGTATCGATAAATTATTAATAGGAGGAAGGTTTATCCAGGACTAGTACATGGGCAAAGCCATGTATTACTGAGGAAGTTCCTGAGTATGTTTTTAAATTGAGTTGGTTGGCAGTAGTTATGATAGGATGTAAAATAGTATTCCAACCTTTAGAGATATAGTTAGACTAGAGAGAGTCACCAGCTGCATTGCTGGATTTGGATATTGTAGTAGGGATTTATTCAAGGATTGGTGGACTGGAATGTTGGTATAGGGATGGAGCAATTGCTGAAGTGTGGTTGTTTTTTCCTGTTGGTGAACCAGTCTGTAGGTAGTAAGGATTGAGTGTAGGTTAGGTAATGGGGTAACTCTAGCCAGTTCAGTTGTAAGGCAGAGCAGTGTATGAGGGAGGTTGGTAGAGAATTTAGCAATTTTATTATAGCAGGTTTCTAACCCAGCCACTGAGGATGCACAAGCCAGTGCATTTCTTCGTGTCTATCCCAAGCTCAGATAAATGGGGAGGGTTACATCAGGAAGGGCATCTGAAGTAAAACTTTTGCCAAATGACATATGCAGACAACAATACAGATTACCATACCAGATCGGTCAAGGCCCAGGTTAACAATGACCACCAGCAGTACTGTTAACCAACAGGTGTTGGTGGAAATTGGGATACTGTTGGCTGAAGGAGGAGAAGGAGAAGAAGAGGGGGAAGGCATGCCCGAAAGCAGGAAGAAAGGGGTAAGGTAAGGAGTGTGGTTGTGAGAGTAGGAACTTTGAATTTTGGCAGTATGACTGGTATAGGGAGAGAGCTAGCTGATATGATGGAGAGAAGGAAGGTTGATATATTGTGCGTGCAAGAGACCAGATGGAAGCAAAGTAAGGCCAGGTGTATAGGAAGTGGGATCAAATTGTTCTAGCAAGGTGTGGGTGGGAGGAGAAATGGGGTATGGTTTACCTTAAAATAACAGTATGCCAAGAGTGTTTTGGAGGTGAAGAGAGTGTTAGATAGAGTGATGTGTATGAAGCTGGAAACTGATGGTGAAATAATGAATGTTGTTAGTGCATATGCTCTGCAAGCTAGGTGTGTGATGGATGAGAAAGAAAAATTTTGGAGTGAATTGGATGAAGTTGCTGGGAGTGTACCCAAGGGTGAAAGAGTGGTGATTGGAGCAGATTTCAATGGGTATGTGGGTGAAGAGAACAGAGGGGATGAGGAAGTGGTGGGTAGTTATGGTGTAAAGGAGAGAAATGCAGAAGGTCAGATGGTAGTGGATTTTGCAAAAAGGATGGACATGGCCATGGTGAATACATATTTTAAGAAGAGGGAGGAGCATAGGGTGACATACAAGAGTGGTGTATATCCTGTGCAGGAGGGCCAGTCTGAAGGAGATTGGAGATTGTAAAGTGGTAACAGGGGAAAGTGTAGTTAGGCAGCATAGGTGGGTGGTCTGTAGGATGATGTTGGTGACCAAGAAGAGGAGGTGGAGTGTGAGGGCAGTGCCAAGCATCAAATGGTGGAAGATGAAAAAGGGTGATTGTGAGGTGGAGCTCAGGGAAGAGTTAAGACAGGCACTGGGTGGTAGTGAAGAGTTACCAAATAGCTGGGTGACTACAGCATAGCTGGTAAGGGAGACAGCTAGAAAGGTGCTTGGTATGACATCTGGACAAAGAAAACAGAACAAGGAGACCTGGTGGTGGAACAAGGAAGCATAGCAAAGTATACAGATAAAGAAGTTGATGAAGAATAAGTGGGATTGTCAGAGAGATGAAGAAAGTAAACAGGAGTATAAGGAGATGAGGCATGTGGCGAAGAGAGAGGTGGCAAGGAGGGAGAAAAGGACCTGTGCTGATTGACTAGACAGAAGGACCGAGGTGGGAAAGACGTGCAGCAGGTAAGGATGATAAAGGATAATGAGGGAAATGTACTCACAAGTGAGGAGAGTGTGTTGAGCAGATGGAAAAAGTACTCTGAGAGACTGATGAATGAAGAAAATAAGAGAGAAAGAAGGTTGGATGATGTGGGGATAATGAATCAGTAAGAGCAATGGATTAGCAAGGAGGAAGTAAGGACAGCTATGAAGAGGATGAAGAATGGAAAGGCTGTTGCTCTAGATGACATACCTGTGGAAGTATGGAGGTGTTTAGGAGAGAAGGCAGTGGAGTTTTTAACCAGATTGTTTAATAAAATCTTGGAAAGTGAGAGGATGCCTGAGGAGTGGAGAAGAAGTATTTTGGTACCGATTTTTAAGAATAAGGGTGATGTGCAGAGCTGTAGTAACTACAGGGGGATACAATTGATCAGTCACAGCATGAAGTTATGCGAAAGAGTAGTGGAAGCTAGGTTAAGAAGGGAGATGATGATTAGTGAGCAGCAGTATGGTTTCATGCTGAGACAGAGCACCACAGATGTGATGTTTGTTCTGTGACTGTTAATGCAGAAGTATAGAGAGGCTCAGAAGTAGTTGCATTCTGTCTTTGTGGACTTGAAGAAAGCATATGACAGGATGCCTAGAGAGGAGTTGTGGTACTGTATGAAGAAGTTGGGAGTGGCAGAAAAGTATGTAAGAGTGGTATGGGATATGTACGAGAGTAGTGTGACAATTGTGAGGTCTGTGGTAGGAGTGACAGATGCATTTAAGGTGGAGATGGGATTACATCAAGGATCAGTTCTAACCCCTTTCTTATTTGCAATGGTGGTAGAAAAGTTGACAAAGATCAGACAGGAGTTCCCGTGGACTATGATGTTTGTGGATGACATTGTGATCTGTAGTGAGAGTAGGGAACAGGTTGAGGAGACCCTGGAGAGGTGTAGATATGCTCTAGAGAGGAGAGGAATGAAGGGCAGCAGGACTAAGGCATAATATATGTGTTTGAAATAGAGGGAGGATAGAGGAATGGTGAGGATGCGGGGTGTGGAGTTGGTGAAGGTGGCTGGGTTTAAGTACTTGGGATCAACAGTTCAGAGTATTGGTAAGTGTGGAAGAGAGGTGAGGAAGAGAATACAGGCAGGGTGCAGTGGGTGGAGAAGAATGTCAGGAGTGATTTGTGACAGACGGGTACTAGTAAAAGTGAAAGGGAAGGTTTACAAGAGGGTAGTGAGACCAGCTATGTTATATGGGTTGGAGACCATTGCATTGACAAAAAGCAGGAGTCAGAACTGGAGGTAGCAGAACTAAAAGATGTTAAGATTTGCATTGGATGTGACGAGGATAGACAGGATTAGAAAGCAGTATATTAGAAAGTCAGCTCAAGTTGAACAGTTTGGAGACAAACCCAGAGAGACGAGATTGGGTTGATGTCAACGTGCTGAGGAGGGATGCTGGGGTTATTGGGAAAAGGAGGCTAAGGATGGAGCTGCCAGGTAAGAGGAAAAGAGGAAGGCCTAAGATAAGTTTTATGGATGTGGTGAGGGAAGACATGCCGGTGGTTGGTTTGACAGACCAAGATGCAGAGGACAGGAAGAAATGGAAACAGATAATCCACTGTCGTGACCCCTAACTGGAACAGCCAAAAGAAGAAAATTGTAGCAGGTTTCTACTTTGGCCAGATCAGTTTTCTTTAGATTGGCAAATATAGGGGAGGTATATAGCAGGGTGGACAGTAGGCGAGTTCTGGCAGTTGCCTGTCTTATGGTGCTAGTGAGGAAGGACTAGAGTCTGTATACAGCTCCTAGTTTTGTATGTGCCTTTTTGATAGCCTGAGATAGGTGTAAATTGAATTTCAAATTATTGTCTATTAGCACACCTAGTCATTTTGCTTGGTCTGCAGTCAATATTATGATATTGTTGGAAGAATATAGCAGGAATGGAGTTGTGAGGTCACTTGATTTACTGGGGTGAAAGAGCATCATTTTAGTTTTGGATGGATTCAGGATTAATTGTGAGTCTGATAACCATAGGAAGAACTGTTGTGCCCTTGCTTGGAGTTCTTTTAGAGTAGGTACAGCACAAATTAGAGTGGAGACATCAGCATATTGAACAATGCAGGCTAGAGAATTAAATGTATGAAGCCAGCTGGTAAATATACTGAAAAGTAGAGAGCCTAGAATTGATCTTTGGGGAACCCCCATGGTAACAGGTAAAAGTGAAGAGAGATCATGTTGCCATCTGACAGCTTGTTGATGGTTAGTTAAGTAACTAAGGAACCATGTGACTGATGAATGTCTGAGTTTTAGGGAAGAGAGTTTGTTAAGTTTCTGATAAGAGACAGAATCAAATGTTATGGATAGGTCCAAGAAGATGGAGGATACCAGATTTCCATCATTTCTATGTTGGCTGATGGTGTTGGTAAAGTGAGCAAGGCAGTTGTGGTACTATGATTTGGGCATAAATCATGTTGTGTGCTAGAAAGGAGATTATTAGATAGAAGGTAGTTGGAGAGCTGTATATGAATGCATGTTTTTCTAAGACTTTGGATAGGGGAGATAAGATTGCTATGGTTCTATAATTGGAGAACTCAATAGAGGTGTCACCTTTGTGCAGAGGGAGTATGTAAGATATTTTCCAAGTTAGAGGAATGTACTGTTCAGTTATAGAGCAGTTAGTGAGAAGAGAGACTTGATAGGAAATAGCATCTGCTGCTAGTTTTAAGAAATCAGAGGGCAGTTTATCAGCTGCAAGGGTTGTGGGCTTTACTTTAGAGAGTTTTTATGGTGTAAGTTTGAACAGGTTTAAAAGAGTAAGAGTCATTTTCATCTTTTGGTTTAGTTGGGATATTTGGAGGTGCATTGCAGTGGGTCTTAGTAATTGAGAATATAGCATTTGTAAATAAAGAGTTAAATTGTGCATCTGTGTTGTCATTATTGTTAGTGACTAATGGGGTAGGAGTGGAGAAGTGGAGAACTGGCTTGGTTGAAGGAGTTTATTTATGCTGGACCAGAATTTTCTAGGATTGTTGTGGTACTTCTTTAACGTAGTATAGTATGATTTTTTTGTCTAGCTTGCCCTGTTTTTTTAATTTAATTCAAAGATGTTTATAGTGTTCTAGGTTAACTTGATTTTTGTTGGTTTGCCATGGTATCCAGGCTTTATCTCTTAGTTTGAGGAATTTTTTTGTATCTTTAGATAGCCAAGGAGTGATGTTAGATTTCACTCTAGTAGTTGTACACAGGGCTAGGCTGTTTAGTATATCGAGGAAGATAGTGTTGAAATAATCTACATAATTTGCTCCAGGGATCTTAACCTAGCCTCTGCCATGAACAGGTCATGCTGGAGAGAGATACATTTCCCAGAGACTGCCACTTCTCTGGAACAAGCTTCTAATTCACGTGAAACAGAGACCCTCCCTGAGATGCAACCTAGATCAATGGATGGGTGACTACAAATTCATTACTGGTGTTGCACCCATTTCCCTCCTGGACAGGAGAAATTGGTATTAACTACCATAGACCCTTACCTCTGCGAACATCTCTCTCCTAACCACTGACAGCTGGGGCAATTTAGGATAAATATGGCTAAGATTGTAAGGGCTCTAGGGCCATTAGCCAAGTGATTTCTTATGAACATTACATGGGATCACCCATTACCAACAGCTCAAAAAATAGATATAAGAAATCCAAATATAATAGGCCATGAAAAAAGACAAAATGAGTATTAATAATTGAAATTGCTACCCCTACCAATTCGTGTCTCACATACAAAGCAACACAAAGTGATAAAATATCAGGAGTTGTGGACAGAAACAAGAGCAGTGTGGAAGAAATATATCAATGGCAGAAGTAGCAATGGATCTAACATAAAATAATCTACAATTGTTTTTAGATATGCTACCAGTACATGTAACTCCATATGAATTGCAGGAGTAATTTCTGGTCACATTGAGGCTACTACAGAGAGCACTTATGTCTAACATTAAAGATTGAAACAATACTAATTTCATGAAAATTAATTATATCCTGACTTAGGAATGGAGTCCTTTTCTGTCATGATATTAGAAAGCCAAAAAACTTGGAAAAATTTAAAAAGTGGACAGCTATCATTCAGTAAGCATGACCAGCATTATGTGGGTGTACAGATATCACTCAATAACCATGACAAGCATAATGCGAGTGGACAGGGCTTTGTCATTAGACCAGTTTTATTTGGAATATTTATGTCAGAATTTCTGCCAGAAAATATAATCTGAGTGAGAAAGTCTGCATACAACAGAAAAGTAAGTCTAGAAGGGATAACCATTAGAGATCAAGCTGAGGTGCTTCATGGATACTGTTGACCATTGGTCTAGACTTTGGTCCTAGAAATACAGCTTATCCTTATCAACGAATAACAATATTTTTGTCAAGTGAAGACAAAATAATGGACTTGGGAATAGAGGATGACATCCATTTCAGATGTGAAACAAAGTGACAATGGTTACCAGTAAATGTTATGCTATTTTAAGAGATTTGTTACAATTTATAACTAATAGGTTTGAGAAGGGAATATTACCACTATGTAAATCTGTTGTGATATTAATTATTGAATGTTGTGCAGCAGCATCTATTTACAATATCTCACATATTCAGAAATTTGAAAAGAATTCAGAAATCATTTACAAGAAAATTCTGTGTAAAATTAAAAAAATCTCAAGTATATGTATAGGCTAACCGACTGTCTCTCTATGTAATAAGTTATAAACTAGTTAGAGGAGATGTATACTTATTTACAAAAGTTACAGTAATGAAGCTCTGATCATAATGCTGAATGTTGAATTTATACATTTGTTTTATACAAGGAGTAGCAATGCTCTAGTTTCAAAGACTGATTTGATTCCCAGGCCCAGCGCTTCCTGGAATTCATCAACTGAAATGCCCTGGATCAGCTGGTAAACTCTCCTACCAGAGGTGAAAACATATTGGACCTGGTCAGCACCAACATGGGCAACAGGTGTTCCACACCTGAGGTCAACCCGTCACTATTTAGATTAGACCATAAACTAATCACTCTGTATGTCCACACCCCACCACCACCCTCAACTAAGGAAACCACAGTAAAAAACTTTTCTAAAGCAAACTTTACCTTACTTAAGACAGAGGTGGTAAGTTTCACAGCCCCCACGCTAAAGGATAATGCTGCCCAAGATGCAGAAACCTTTACAAACGTACTCTATGAGCACCCACAAGGATGCATGGATCATGTCATCCCTAGCATAAACCAAGACTCACTCCTCTAAGAGAAGAAAACCAGTTTGGTGGAACCCTGCAATAAACAGGCTATACAATAGAAGGAGGAAACTAGTTCAGGAAAAAAGCAATTCCCAAGAAGGAAAGACATCCCTGATCAGTATCAGTAAGAAACTAAGGTCCCTCATGAAATCATCCAAGGCTAACTTCAAAAGAAAAATAGCCAAGGATTCAAAAGATAACCACAAAGCCTTCTTTAGCTATGTTAAGATTCTAAGTGGCAACTCACAGATATGCACTAAACTAGTGTAAAATAGCACAAAATATACTGAACCTACTGATATTGCCAACATCCTGGCAGATAGATTCAGTGCAAACTTCACCCCCCTCTCACCTCCAAAAGGGCCCACAACAATAGCGGAAAAGTGTAGTGTCCCAAAAATCACAGACGCACAGGTGAAAACAGCCATTTCAAAAGCCAAAAACACAGCATCAATGGGACCAGATGGTGTCCCAGGCTGTGTCTTGCATGAACTACAGAACAAACTAACCCCCCACCTAAACACGCTGTTCAACCTCAGACTCTCCACAGGTTACGTGCCCATAGAATGGTGCACAGCAAAGGTTATTCCTCTTCATAAAGGAGGGGCAACAACTGATCCTGGTAACTATCGCCCCATAAGCCTGACTAGCCTGGTCTGCAAGGCTATGGAGTGCATCATCATGGAACTCATTAACAAAGACATTGGGAACCTCCAAACACTTAACCTGACCCAGTTTGGCTTTGTTAAGGGCAGACCATGCCTACTAAATCTGGTTGACTTCTTCGAGACAGTCACCAAGGCCATAGATGAGGGAAAGGTGGTTCACATAGCCTACCTTGACCTCACCAAGGCCTTCAACACCATTCCCCACTCAGGTATTACAGAAAAGCTCACCAGCCTGAACATAAACCCCTACATCATGAGATGGGCTGCCAACTGGCTTACAGACAGAACTCACACGGTAAGAATAGTGGGCTCCAGGTCCGACTCTAAACCAGTCACAAGTGGTGTCCCACAAGGCTCAGTTCTGGGACCCCTACTATTCAGCATATATTTCTCAGAAGTACAGGTGACACAGGAGGACTATGGCTAACCAAGTTCGCCGATGACTGAAAACTGGGAGCCATAATTGACTCTCCGGCTGACATGGACATCCTCCAAAAGGGCCTGACTGAGATGGGCACCTGGTGTCAAAGTCATGGTCTCAAGCTAAATGCCAAAAAATCAATAATCATCCCATTTCGGAAAAACAAAACACCCATGAATTACCACATAGGTGACAGCCCCCTTAATACAGAAGAGGTAATAAGAGATCTGGGGACCCAGGTAGATAGTAATCTCTCCTTTGACAATCATATTGCCAGAGTAGTTAGGAAATCCTTCAATGTGGCACATCTAATTACTAAAGGGTTTGCTTCTAGAAATAAAGAGATTATAGTGCCCCTCTACTCATCACTCATTAGACCCATCATAGAGTGCAATGCCCCATTTGGAATGTACCTCACAAGACACTTACAACAGCTGGAAAGACCACAAAAGTACCTCACCAAGAGGATTACTGGCCTCAAACATATGTCCTATGCAGCCCGACTGAAAAAACTCTGACTGTACTCAGTGGCATATTGCTTACTCAGAAGTGATCTCTGCCTGACTTACAAAGCCATGTCCAACTCAGAACTGATGGACATGCTCCACCTAAAGAAATCCAAGTCACTGCGAGCCACATGCTCTAGTGAGCTAAACCTCACCACAACAATAAATAGAACATGCTGGAGGGGGATAGATTCCTGTCACAGAGATTCCCCATGCTTTGGAACAAAATTCCAAATTACATCAGGCAGAGCCCCTCACTAACACTCTTCAAGAGAAACCTTGACGAGTGGATGGGTAACAAAAAATACACCCCTGGGATCACTTCATTGGCTCTTCTTGACAGAGGATCAGTTAATTAATTAATCAATGGGGTGGCAAAAGCTGACACACTCTGACCAGGCTTATAAATGCCCTCGGGCAGATAGCCTAGTACCTACCTATTAACCTATGAACCTATGAAGAAGCATTTTGTTCCATTTTTGTGCAGGTATAATGTTTATCAAATTTGCCATTTAACTTCCAGAAAGCAGATGGGCCAAAGTAGCATTAAAAAGCAAATCAAATTTAATGCTTGCTTAATTGATTTGATTGGTTACATACTCCTCAAAGGACTCAACCAAGGTTATGAATATGATTACCTAAATACATTAAACATGCATCATTCATGACAACAACATTTTCAACAGAATGCTCATCTTCATTTGAAATATTTCTTCTTCAGAGGTTATACCAAATGATAGCTTCTTGAAGCAAAGTCCTCCAAGTGAGTAAGGTTTTTAGCTTTTGGCTGTTTTTTTCTCTAGAGGTAACTGTCAAAGCTCACTTGAAGCATCTAAAATAATGAACATTTTGTCATCAATCAGGTGAGATGCAGCCAGGTGCTGAAGTCTAACTAGGGTAGAACAAACTTCTTTCTCATAAATCTATCATTTAACTTTTTCCAACTCAACACATATTCATATACTACCATTCTTATTAATGACTGATACCATGGGATGCCCTATTTCAGTTAGTTCAGTTTCACTTTCATTCATACCAAGAAATTGATTCTTTTGAGTTCTAACTCTTTTTCGGATAGTATTAGGAGTAGTACTTTTCGGGAGGGTTCAGGACATATGAGACAACAACTTGCTTTAACATTATTTTTACTGGCTTACAGTTAAGCAGATTGACTTCGCTAAGCACACAAACATTAATATAATTTAGTCTGATAATTAGCCCTAACTCACATGCCATCACAATACTTAAGTGTGGCGTTCCAGCATCTAAACTGACAACTACACACATACTTGTACCCACTTCCTCTTAGACATTGCTATAAAGTTACAAAGCAGCCAAGTTTGCTTGGAGGGTTACTTATTCCATTTCTTTTTCATGCAACTGTAGACAGTTTGAGATGCTTCTGTTAGTACCACATTATATCCTTTAACAACTTCCTAAGTTTAAATCAAACTATGTAACTGGTTGGCTTATTTAGAGATTATTTTATTTATTTATCTGATATTTGTTTACTGGGATAGTCTGACTGGGTCAATAGAACCCATTTTCAGTGGAGGCCCGGGGAGAAAAGCTCCACATACAAACATTTAAAACATTGCCAAAACATACTGCACATGCAGAATTTTAAGACATTACAACATGCTCATGGCATTAAAATTCATTACAATAAACCTCTTGTAAGATCCTGATAAATGAATAGACAATATAACTTGAGACATGTTAACATAACACTTACTTATAATACAATAAACTTATTAAGAGTTCAAATTAAACAACTAAATTTACAAGTTAGCAGCACAGAGTGGGTGGGAGTTAGAATAAGCTTCTCATATGTTGAAGTAGATAACATGTTACATTGGAAATGTGATCATGCCACTTAAAATCCTACATGAAAACTTCACATAGGTTCAGATAAGGAGAATACTAGCACTCGAGTTTATAAGTCCAAAGTGAGTTGACATTAATAGAGAACAGAAGGATAGTACGGATTGAGTGAGAGTTTAAGGTGACAAAAAGAGAAAAAGGTGGCACTTGACAGACAGTGTTTAAAGAGAGAGAAAAAAGGAAGGGTAGGACTAGACATGCAGCTGTCTAGTTCATCAAACATCCACACTGGCAACTTTGTGGAATACTGGAAAAACACTGAGAAAAGAATGCATCGATAAGACTGCACCCAACAGAATGAGCAGCACTAAAACTGAAGTACATGATTGTGGCAGCACTCCACCGTTAGCATAGTATTGTTCCACACTGCCTGCAAAAGGAGAGGGTGTAGGTTTGAGTCCACCTACAAAAGTTAAAGGGAGAGTGTCAATGTTGCTGCTTTCAGAACACTTTTTTATTTTTTGTCAGCAATGTGTACCTTAAGTAATGTATTGGGGGCCCATGTCACTGAATCTGCACTCTTCTGCTACTTTTTGTGTATATACCCTGTTTTTACCTTCAGAACGTCCCACTCTCAGTCTGCCAGGTAAGACCACCCAATGTGTAATGTCATCAGTCACATCCCCTTCTCTACCCTCCCTTCTTTAAATTTGACCATGCTTGAACTTTCCCAAATTGTTTTCATTCCCTATGGAAAACGAATGCAATGTGGCATTGGTTCCGATCTAGTCACACTCAAAAAGTGAATAACTGAATTACTTTGTTCGGCTTTCTGTGGTGTGTGTGTACACACACACACACACACACACACACATTTATATATATATATATATATATATATATATATATATATATATATATTTATTTTACATTTTTATTTATTTTACATTTGTTAACCGGGCTAGTCTAGCTGGATACATATCCGTTTTCAGTAGAGGCCCGAGGAGAAAAGCTCCAAACAAACAAAATATTAATACATGTTAAAATAGATACAAAATAGTGTTACAAGAAGAGAGTACAAATAACATTTACAAGATGAAAAAAAAAATGACTTAGTAGTTATATAGGATACAGAACAAGCTGTTGGTTAAGCATGGTATTAATTTCACATGGGATGTAAAGTAGACTGGATCAGGTAAAAACCTCATTGAGATTAGGAATGAGTGATTTCAAAGGTCTGAATAAGAGAATGGGCTAGGAGGAAGTGGGACTGGTAGGGCATGAGATATGTAGTTAGTCAGGTGCATGACAAGGGCATATCCATTGGGTTGTGAGATATTCTTTAAGGTTGTTTTTGAATTGAGTGCATGAAGTTGCAAGTCTTAGGTAGTTTGGCAATGAGTTCCACGGTTTGCCAATGGAGTTAGCGTAGAGGGCATCCCCACCTGAGTTCTTAGCTTTAGTGGTAAGGATAAGGGAACTGTTAGATGACTGAAGACTATTGAGATTAGAGTAAGGAGCCAGAATGCTGGATAGTGATGGAGTTTTATCAGGATGGTTGATTATTTTGTAAGCCTCGGTGAGTTGGTTAAGTTTGAGGAGATTAGGCAGTTCTAGCCAGCCAAGGTTCCTCAAGTTAAGACAATGGTGGGTTCGATAAGGGGAACCTGTTATAAATCTAGCAATATGGTTGTAAGCACGAGAGAGCATGTTAAGTTCACGTTTATTGAGGAAAGAGAGGACTGGGGATGTGTAGAGGAGGGGAGAGAGGAGATGGGTGCGGGCAATAGTTAATTTGGTAGAAGGAGTTAAGAAGTTTTTAATTCTGTACATAGATCCTAGTTTTTTGTTAACAGACTTTATAGTTTGAGTAATGTGTATGTCAAATTTGAGCTTGTGATCAATGGTAACTCCAAGTAGTTTGGTACTGGTGACAGGGGTTATGAGGGTCCCATTGTTAGATTTAACATGGAAGGTTATATTGTTAGTGTTTGGGAGTTCTTTGTCCTGGGATGAGGAAACATTGGGGAAGAATAGTAGTAATTTCGTTTTAGTTGGATTAAGTAGGAGTTTCAAGTCGGTGAACCATTTTTCAATTAGAGAAAAACAATGTTGAGTGATAGTTTGGAGATTCAAGATGGAGACGTCACAGCAGATTAGGGTGGAGTTGTCAGCATATTGTATGCAGGTGGATTTAGGGATGACTGATTTAAGGTTATTTATGAAGATGGAAAACAGAAGTGGACCCAGTATGGAGCCCTGAGGTACACCTCTGGTAATTGGGAGTAGTCCTGATATACAGTTTTGCCACAGGACAGCTTGTTGCCTACACGTGAGGTAGGTCTTAAACCAGCTTAGTGCTGGTGTGTCCAGATGCAAGGCTTCAAGGGTGTTAAGGAGGAGCTGATGATTGACCATATCGAAAGCTTTTGATAGGTCCAAAAAGAGGGCAGAGGATATAAGTTTGTTGTTGCGATTGTTATTGATGGAGTCAACAAAGGAAAGGAGGGCGGTAGTTGTACTATGGTGGGGGCGAAAGCCATGCTGGGAGTTGGACAAGAGATGATTAACGGTTAGGTAGTGGAGAAGTTGCTTGTGGATGCATCTCTCCATGATTTCCTCTATTGGGGATAGGATAGCTATTGGTCTATAATTTGAGGTTTCCATGGAGGTACCTCCTTTGTGAAGTGGAATGATATAAGAGATCTTCCAGATAGTAGGGATATACGTCTCAGCTATAGTTCTATTGATAAGGATTGTTATTGGGTAGTCTATTACATCAGATGCGATTTGTAAGAATTCTGCAGGGAGGTGGTCAGCCGCTAGGGTGGTTGGTTTGAGTTTTTTTAGGAGGGTACGTATATAAGAGGAAGAGACTGGCTTTAAATTGAAGGGGGTAGGGGTGACGACGTGCTGTTGAACAGCAGATGGTGAAGTGGAAGTTAGTTGACTGGCTAGATTTTGGACAGTCTCAGTGAAGAAGGAGTTGAAGGTGTTGGCTACTTCTTCCTGTCCTGTCCTTTATATATAAATTACTGTGGCTGTGTTAAAAACATGTTTGCAAATGATAAAAAAGAAAAAGAGTTGATTACAAACTTCTTACTTCTAAGCAGATTATCTGTTGAAGCAGTCATGCTGCATCCTGATCTGAATCCAAACTGTTCATCTCCCATCTTACTTTCTACTACTCTGTGTATTCGTTTATCAATCACCCTATCTAGAACTTTCATGCAGTATGACAGGAGTTTGATAGCTCTGTAATGAACACAGTTGTGAATGTACCCTTTGCGCTTGAACACTAGCACTGATATACTCATTCACCAGTCACCTGAGATGCACCGTTCTCTCCACATTGCTATGAGTACCAGCCGAAGCCAATTCTCTTCCATTTCACCAAGCATCTTTATCATATCAGCTGTGATCTAATCTGAGCCCATTACCTTCCTCCCTGACTTTATTTTCCTTAGAGCTGTTCTTTCTTATTCTATTATGGCTCCTGCTCTTCTCTCATTGTAGGCTGTATACATACCTCTCAACCTGGAAACATCAAAAATCTGGACAAGGCCCATGAAAAATAGGTACAAATCTGTACACTGATTAACATCAAATTTGCATACATAATTACATAACCCCGCCCACTCTAATGGAATTATGGGATATCAACTTTCAAACACAAACTGAAGAACAGGCAACCAAAATATGGCACCAGAGTCCCCCTGCAGCCATTCTAATGTCCCATTACCTGTCTATTTCGCCCCATTTACCATAAACACTAATGTGTGCATACTGCTTTACTTCTACAATGATTATTTGGATTTTATTTTTACATTTTATAACACAATACACAAACACTAAGACATCTGCTAAACAAAGCTGCTAAACAAAGCAATACTGTCTCACAATAAAAATAGACCTGGCGTTAAAACTTATCTGCCATTGAAACTCACATTCATTGAAACAGCATTGAAACCCACACACCACATCCAAAGAAAATGCATCTGACCAGTGGTGGATAAAGATTACCTTTTGTCTGTTTCAAATCATTGACCCCTTGCACACAAAACAAGAAACATACATGTGTTCTTTGATGCACCTTCCTGACGTTATTAAATTATATTCCTTGTATAATACAGCACACTTGTTAGCGCATCTCAAACTTATTGTATGAACATTTTTCCAGTAGGCAATGTAACAAAATGCATGAACCAATAATGACAAAACTGCCCAATTCAGAACATGTCCATCATAAAAATCTACTTCCACACTCACACAATATATATATATATATATATATATATATATATATATATATATATATATATATATATATATATACATATATAAATAGAATGACAGTTGTGAAAGCCATAGGCATCTTGCACAGCTTCTCACATTTATTTTCAATTTCAGTTTGTTTGTTTTTTTTTTTTTTTTTGGGGGGAGCAAACATTTTGGAAAGTTGTTAGAATAAAATGTGTTACCACAATGCATTTCACTGCCAAGCCTTGAACTCAGAACCCTATGCACTACAGTCAGTGCAATATACCACTATGCCAAATCAGCAACTTTTGGAACAATAGGAAGACTGAAACTTAAATAGCTATCATTTAGAGAATTCAGTTCTCACTTCTTACAATAGCTTTAGTCTCAACCTCTTAGCACAAAAAACCTGGACAAAGCCAATAATGGTGGAATACAGACCCAAAACAGGGACACATTTCAAATACTGATCATATAAACTTAGAAAATTGCTAGAATAAAATGTTTTGTGTTAACATTTAGTTTCTGAAGAATATGAAATCTGAAATTCAAATGCCTGTCATTATTTAGAGAATTCAATCCTTCAGTGATTTGCCACAATCTGGGAAACCACGGATTTTGAGGAACAGATCAAAAATATGAGGCTTTAATTCACAAGTAGAATTCAATCCTTCAGTGATTTGTCACAATCCTGAAAACCACAGATTTTATGAGGAACAGATCAAAAATATGAGGCTTTCATTCACAAGTGGTGGTGACTAGGGACTTTAGGGTCTTTTTACCCTGTACCCAAGGTACAGGGTTTGAGCCTGAGTACCTCTAGCCTATGTGATCTACTTCCATCCTTTTATAGCAGTGTAGTGCTTTCATTGCTACAGTTACTCAGACATAGAAATATATCCTGTAAAAAGTTAATTTTCAAGAGTTTATTTAGACAGGACTTTGACCTTTAAAACTGAATCAAACTAAGCAGACATCAGCAATGTATTTCATATGATTTTCCACTTCAGTATACTTAAAAAATGCTCAAATTATGAGCCACACTTTGTCCTTTAACAGTTGAAGGTGCCTGCAGTTTTCGGTATGCTATATAAGGACCATTGCCATTTAAATATCTCACTCATAATATAGATTTACCATTGTTTTATTAAAAATACAGTTCAGGTTGAAATGAATTCATCTGAAAGATTATTTCATGTCATTTTATACCTGACAAAACAAATTATCCCATGTTTAGTTTTCCTGAATAATTTGCTCACCTAGGGAGCTTTCTTTCATAAACAAGGGCAATATATTTTATGTTTCTGCTTCTGGGTGGCTAAAGATGGCAAAAGTAACGCAGGATTCCAATATTTCACACAGGCAGCAGTAAAGACACTTTGTACATGATAGATTCTTATGTTATTTGTCTTACTTGAACTGTTTTAAGAATCAGAGGAAACATCTGGTCAAAACTTTTACCACTATGAAGCATTTGGCCTCTACCAGTTATGTCCTTGAAGCTGACTATAGGAATGCTCCAGAAGGAAGAAGGAAATGCCTTAATCTGGCCAAACCTCTAACAAGCCACTTCTGACATTATTACTGACTACAGCTGCCCTAACAGAAGGAAACTAAACTCACTACAAGCATGACAAATATTGACTAATTTTAAAGGTGATCCTGATGCAAATTAAACATGCCTGGACATTAAAATCTTTTAAGAAAAAGGATGAACAGACATGTTTTTAATGTATTTAGTGCATTTTTTCCTGCTTTGCTCAGAAATTTGATGCTGTTCATACACAGATTGTATATCTCAGTAGTCTGCAAAACAGGTTTTGTAAAAAAAAAATGTCAGAAAGTAATATGACTATGATCAAGGTTACTGTTCTGTAAATCTTTTTGTCTGACAAAGTATTCATCTATACTGTTCCATCAGGAACACTTGATTAAGCTGCTTTCAGGATGGAATAACAGCACAACATAGTCCAAAGGTACTTTCCACAACAGCAAAACTTCCTAAAATAAAACAAACAAACAAAAACACACATGCATGCATGCATATACACTTTCACATGT